>NC_052956.1:7371214-7713714 GCF_013358895.1 Oreochromis aureus
AATCTTCTGGTTGCATTAGTCTTTGACACAGCCACTTTGTATATCAGGTTCACTGGCTCATCACGCCGCCGCTATGGACGTATGTCATCCACTGGGTCCAACAGGGAGGAACCAGATTATGACACGGTATGTAAAAGAATGTCACTAAAAATGAGAATAAAGCATAAAACAGTGGTTGTACTGATAAAGATAAATGGTATCGTTAAGTTAAACTGACTTCAGTTAATACTCGATGTAGTAATGATCGAAAAACAGATTTTTTTTGTTTGTGGGTTTTTTTGTTTTGTGTTTTTTAAACACTACCTTCTTTTGAAAATGCATGAAACCCACTAAAACATAAACAAACCATCAAATTAGGACGTGTGTTTGGGATATGAAGTGAGCTCAAGTTCCTCACCTAAACTGGTTCACAGGCTTCACTTAATACATTTGACCGCATATACCTAATACCATTGTAGGCAGACAGTTTTAATCGACTGGAATGTTGGTTGTTCAAAGATATCAATATAATCCGCTTTGGTAACACTTATGCCCTTTTTGATTCAGTGACCATGACTTGCAATTGTATGAAGTCGGTTTTTGAAAGGCCACGAAGGGCTTTACGCAGGTCTTCTTTGGGTATTTTAGAGCAATAACAGATCTCTCTTTTTGTTCAGGGAATGTGCTCTTGGCTGTGGTATATCTTCACAATAGAGTGAGTGTTTCTTTTTTTCTGCTTTAATCATTGTTTCACTCCAAAAACCTACTTTTATCGTCCTTTCTAAAATGAGGCAGAATGTGTGAGGTGTGATTCTGTATTTGTATGCTTATGTCGCAGTGATGAAAAGATAAAAGCCAAGTGTGGCATGGATGCTATTCACTACCTGTCATACGAGCGACATTTGATTTACCTGCTGCTGATCCTCACCGTCTTGTCCATCGGTGTCATACTGCCTGTCAACATGACTGGAGGCCTTCTGAGTGAGTTTCAAATTAAACCCTCCACACTTGTATTTCAAGAAAAAAAATCAGCTTAATGGCTGAAGTTAAAAAAATGTACTGATTAAAGGTCAGGCGTGAGTCAAGCAACAAGAACTCAGGAGCTGAGCTGTCCACTTCATAATCAGTGATTTGTACCCACAGACCATAAAGCATGTTTTTTAAGGGGCATTTCTTTAAAAGTTGTTCTGTGTTCTGTGATATGTGTCTATTAATATTTTTGATAATTTAAAAAAAGGTTTTATTTCTTTCAGATATTGACAAACAAAAGTTTGGAGAGACAACTATTGGAAATCTGAAAAAGGGGTAACTGCTTTATAAAAGTATGACGTTTGAACAAACTCGGATACCGGAAGATGGTATTTTCTTGTCTTTATTATCTACTTTGAATAACTGTCTTTCTGGTATTGTCTTGTAGAAACAACCTGTTATGGCTACACACAGTATTTGCAGTTATCTACCTGATCCTGACAGCTTTGCTGCTGCGACGTCACGTGTCACAAATGAAGGGCATGCGCAGAGAGATAGTGAGTGTCAGAGCACTGGAGTAGACAAGAGTACTCAGACTAGACTGGATGGTATTTAACGTAGATATTTAATAATATATGGCTGGGATGTTAGTTTCCTATTATCCTTTTACATCCCTATATCCTTTTACATTGGATTGTATTTGTCTGTGAGAAGTGTTTAGTTGTTCCCCTTCTGACTTTCTCTTCCTAGGCCAGAAACACCTTGTTTGTGTGTTCCCTTCCTAAAGACGCAACAGAAGAAGATGTAAAGACCCATTTTGTGTGAGTAAACAGAATTGTATAATAAAGATTATAAAGAAATTCTGGTTTTGTTCACATTTTGTCTCAAGCGTGGAAACAAGTAATTATAACCAACTGTGTTTGTTTATAGAGAGGCATACCCTTCCTGTCAAGTGTGTGCTGTCACCTTGGCGTATAATGTGACCAAGCTCATGTACCTTGATAAGGAAAGGTAAGAAAATCATGTGTGTATTTTATACTCTATCAGTAAGTTCAAATGTGTGACTGTTTCACATTTGTTTTTTTAACCTCAAAATGTTCTCAAACACTATCTTGTAGAGCATATTCAACTTTTATACTTGTACTATATGTACAAAAGTAGCGGACCGCCTACACATTACAGCTACAAGAGCTGCTCAGCCGTGGCAACCCATGTCATGAAGCTCATGGTGCACAGATTTTGTTTGATGTTAATTTCAGAGAAAGTTCGGATCTCTGCAGTTACTGAGTCAGCAGAGCATTGGTGACTTTTATGCAAATTCAAGCATTAGGAGGTGTGACTTTTTTTTTTAATGTACATATAGCTGTTAAGTAGTGTCAGTCACTTCTGTGTTTTTTGTTGGTTTTTGAGTTTGTCTTTTTTGTTGTTGTTCTTTTTTTCACCTCAGGATACGTGCTGGGAAAAACCTGTGCTACTATGAGCGCGTCCTACAGAAAAAAGGAGAACGTGTGTTCATCAGCCCCCGTATGTGTGGCTACTTATGTTGCTGCGCCAGCTGTGTGAAGGTGAGCCAGGCCAGATGATCAGAGTTCTGCACTATTTTAAGTTCAATATTATGTATATAGCACCAGCTCACAATTACAGTTGTGTAGTAAAGTAGGAAGTTAGTGGACATTTGGGTCTTTATCTCTTTAAGACATAGTAGTTCAACTAGTTAATTTGTGTCATGAATAAATAAAGCTGGGTATCATCTGCATTGCAATGAAAATGTATGCATTATTTTTTAAATAATATTTTAATCATTTGCCCAAGGGAAACATATAATGTAAATAGTATTGGTCCCAGCACAGAACCCTGTGGAACTCCGTGAGTGACTTTGATGTCTGAAGAAGACTCGCCGTTTCATGCACAACTTGGATTACCTAGCTATCAGATAGATATGATTCAAATCACTGCAGGATAGCATCTTAAATACCTCTGGCAGGTTCTAATCTCTGTAGTAAAATATTATAGTTAACTGTATTCAACTCTTCACTGAAGTCTCGCTGGAACTGTACAGAAATGAATCCACAGTCAGTGGATGCAAGAAGACCATGTGCAACCTTCACTGAGACTGTTTCTGTACTGTTATGAGTTCTCAGTCCTAACTGAAACTGTTCAAATAAACATTTGTTTGCAAGTGATCAGTTATCTGTTTTACAGCTGCTCTTTTAAGAATTCCTGAGATAAAAGGAAGATTAGAAATCTATAATTAGCCAAGTCAACTGGATCAAGTGACTACTTTTTAAGTGAAGATTTAATTACTGCCACCCTAAAAGCCTGTGGTATGTAATCTCTTAATAAAGATAGGTGAATCATATTTAAAAATGAATCATTAATTAATGGTGAAACTACTTTTGAGCAGTCTTGTAAGAATGTGGTCTAAAAGGGACCTTAATGGTTTAGAGGAAGCATTTATTCAAGTTAACTCAGATCAATGAGAGAGAAAGTCATAGTAAATATCAGCAGTTATTCGAGTTGCTATCCTTAATGATTATTTTTTTAATTCTAATGGTTAAAGGAATGTTTGGCTCAACAGAGCTCTGACTGTCAGTCTAACCACTCATTGGCCATCTGTCTGGTTGCAACAGATGTTTGCCACTCCCACAAGCACTTGATGACCCACTGTCATCAAGTGCTTGTTCATAGAAGGTTGTCTTATTGTTGGGGTTTTCTGTGTTTTTGTTTGTTTGGTATGTTTTGATTTAAGTGAGTGCAACTCCATATCCTCTCTAATTTATGAGTTATTTGCTTTATGGTGCTTGTTTGTGAGTTATACCAGACAGTCAAGTATCTTTGATTTGTTGCTTTTTTAGAAGAGCTACAGTTTCCAGGGTTGTTTACAGTGAGGCTTTAACACTATTAACAAGATAATCAACCTTTGTAGGAGTAGAGTTTAGATGGTCTACATTGTGTTTGCACATAATGTTGAAGAAATAATGGAGGAAACACTTGCTTAAATCTAGTTACAGCGCTTCCAGAAATGTATTATCTGCTGCTCTGTATTCCAGTATCGTAAAATTAAATGTTATTAGAAAATGATAAGACAAAAGAGGGTTGTTTTTTTTTTTAAGGGAATATGTTTAAATGTTCAGTTTCAATGCTATGCAGAACAAGATCCATAAAGCGTTTAAAGCAGTTGGTGAGCTTTTAGCTTTATCTTTGAAATATAATTAAAGATCTTGGCTGCAGAGTGCTAAATCTGAAAATGAAATTGATTCAGAAAACGTGTACCATGTATTTAAAATAATATTTCCTGTGTTTGTGTCTTCTCAGGTTGATGCCATAGAGCATTACCGTGCTAAAGAACGGTTACTGCTGGAAGAGGTTAGACAAGAGGCAGAAATGGTACCACAGTACCCCCTAGGGATTGCTTTTGTCACCTTACAGACTGAGGCCATGGCCAAATTGTGAGTATTAGTGTAACCTTTTTAGGTACAAATAGTCATAAGTGTTAACCCTAACCTTAACTCTGCCCTGTGTCAGATTATTTCCAAATTCACAAATTTACAAAAAATATACATAATTACATACATATTTTAATAGCCTAGGGTTAGTGTTACAGTTGGGGTTGTCACTGACGATGACTTAAGTGTTCTTACTATCTGTACTGTCATTACTTGCTGTACAGTATGTACTACTTTTGTATGTAATGTGTCCAACTGCATTGTAACTCATTTGGTGATTGACTGCTGTTTCCATTATTTTTATTTTTGTAAGAGCAACGTGCTTTGACAGTGTTACCAACATTGGCATGCCAAGTGTGTCAGTGTTTTTCTGTAAGCAGCAATATTCTGTGTGGTTTATCCTCTTCCCCGATGATGACCATGATCTTTTAATTTCGTTGTCATCAGATTTCTTATTCTGTTGACGTTTAGTGGGAAAATGCTTCGTGGCAGTTTTTCTGAACGCTAATGCAAATGTTAATCGGTAAAAGTTATCATTTACTTGCTGCAGAATTCTGAAAGACTTCAATGCAGTCAAGTGTGGTACCACGAGCAGCTGTTGTGGAGCGCAGCGCCAACCGTCATCCAAAAGCCAAAGTCTGAAAGTGAACAAGTGGCGGGTCGGGTTTGCACCATATACAAGGAATGTTTACTGGTAAGATCTGAAACACTAACCTTTCACACTGTATGCTCCCCATGTACTCCATGGACTTTTACTCATAAACTAATTTATATATGTAGATGGACTAAGTGGCAACAATAACAAAATAATAATACAAAAATACATTGACACTGGCCAAATTGTTAGTAAACATTAGTATTTGTGGAATGTAACTTGTAATGCAAGTTCTCTGGTTTATTATCTTTCACTCCAAACTGTTGCAACATTTAGAAAAAAAGGAGCAGTCAAAAGTACCTTTATTTGTGTCAGCCCAGAATTTTACAATTTGAGCATCTAAGTTCTGCCTGTACTAACATCAAAACCTATACTCTGCACTTAGATACTCAGTGTATATGTATCTGTTAGTACTGTTTTTTATGTTTTATGTGAATCAATTCAATTTATGTTTTGTTTTTTGGACACACTACTTGACTGATAGTGTGCGACTTTCTGAGAACCCTTAGTTGGAAATGCTTCAGCGTAGTAATTTAAATACAGGTCTTATATAATGTTGTGTGCTTGCGTGTAGCGGAATTTGTATTCTTAATGTATACTGTTCACATCGGACACAGGAGACATTTATGAGGGAGTATGTAGTGTGCACACGAGCCTTTTCTTTGCAATCTCTCTTTGTGTGTAACTCTCCTGTTATTTCTGTTTTTCACATTTTTCCTAACCCACAGGGAAAATCTCTCAGTGCAGGGTGTTTCCTGGTACGCGCGCTATGTATCACTAAATGTATTGCTTTTCATCCTGCTGACCTTATTCACGACCCCCACTATCATTATCAACACCATGGATAAGTTCAACGTGACCAAGCCCATCAACGCTCTTAATGTGAGACTTGCACATGCTAAATTTCAGTTAACCATCACAGGTTTGCAGCAAGTCTAAAGGTTGTTTTGTTTGTTTTTTGCCCTAGAGCCCCATCATCAGTCAGTTCTTCCCCACGTTCCTGCTGTGGGCCTTCTCTGCTCTGCTTCCTACAATAGTGTACTATTCTACACTAGGAGAGGCACACTGGAGCAGGTAGAAAGGACATATACACACACACACACACACACACACACACACACACACACACACACACACACACACACACACACACACAGAGCAGTAGTGTACTGATTGGTTTCAGAGGTAATTTGTTTTATTCCGCTGCCATCTGTGTCTCAGGTCCAGCGAGCAGCTGAGCATGATGCGCAAGCTCTACTTTTTTCTGCTCTTCATGGTGCTTCTCCTCCCCTCGCTAGGACTCACCAGGTAATTTTTATTACTGCCAGTTTGAATAAACACCAGTTTACAAAAAAACTAGGTTTATTGTCTATTCACTGAAACTACTTCTCAGTGTATATCGCATACAGCAAGAAACGGAGGAACTCAAACACTTCCATGTATCAGAAGCAATAACTCACCGTTGGCCTAAATTTCACAAGACTCGCTGACAAAAACTATCCAAGTTCTGCCGCCACAGCCAAGTGTAAATGCTTTGCATGAAATAAATCCATTTTATGTTCATATGTACTTTGCTCAGTAAAATAAAAATTCCCCCAAGTGAAGAGATGTTTAATGGTGTCGGTACATGTAGCCAAGAAAGCTTGGCTAACTTTCTGTGTTTTTGTGTAGTCTCGCTGTGTTCTTCCAATGGCTGTTTGACAAAAAATTTCTCTCCGATGGGACAGTGAGATTTGAGTAAGTGAGCTCTTTTGAAAGTTAATCGAGTTGAGATTAAGTCATCATTTCTCTGATATTATATAATACAAGCTTTACTAACATATTAATAACTTGTCTGTTTTTAAGATTATTTTGTACCGTGTTCTTTACATTGATTTAGAATATAAATTTTACATTTAAAGTATGGTTGTTGCTTGTTTTATTTACAGCTAGATGCTTTTCTGACATTATAATGGTTTGGTTGAAGCTGACATGCTTAGACAATGTGTGACACTTACAATATGGGTAAATGTTTTTAAATATAGCTTCTTATGATCCTGGACAAACTATTTATTTACTGAAATTAACGTTTTGCCCTGTTCTTCTCTTTTGGTGGTCTCTGGTTTGATTACACCAGGTGTGTGTTTTTACCTGGCCAAGGGGCTTTTTTTGTCAACTACGTAATTGCAGCAGCCCTCGTGGGCTCTGCGATGGAGTTGTTGCGGTTGCCAGGGTTACTGCTTTACATCATTCGTTTGATGATTGCTCGCTCTGCTGCTGAAAGGAAATACGTCAAAGAGGTTTGTAGTGACTTTAGCTGCTATACTTTGCTCTAATTTCATTCTGTCATAAATCTACGACTATAAGAGAATATATTGTTTATGAATATCTTTCTGATTCTCCCCTAAGTATTTGGAAGGTGAATAACTTGTGTCAACATCTTGTTACAGAAACAGGCATATGAGTTTGAATATGGAGCCATGTACGGCTGGATTCTTTGTTTATTTACGGTTATCCTGGCTTACAGCATCATTTGTCCTGTAATAGTGCCTTTCGGTGAGTATCTACAGTAGTGTTGCTCCACTAGATGCTTTTTTTTTTTTTTTTTTTCGTTTTTTCTTTATTATCTGATAGTTTGTTCCACTTTTCAGTTTTTAATTGCCTCGTTTCTGACTGTATCAGGTCTCCTCTACATGGTCCTGAAGTACCTGGTGGACAGATACAACCTGTGCTTTGTTTACCTGTCTGCTCGCCTAGACCGCCAAGTTCACCTGGAGGCTGTGAATCAAGCTCTGGGCGCACCCATCATCTGCCTAATGTGGCTTTACTTCTTTTCTGTCCTCAGAATGGGTGAGAAATAATCTATCCTTTTTTTCATAAGGGTTTATCAAATTCATAGTCATGAGGGGCAGACTCTGTCCCAGCAGACACTGGATGATAGAATAATACAGAGATGTAGAATACCATACCATTTTAATTCATATCCATACAAACTGCTAATTTATAATCATTATAAACATGCTATCCAATGTGTATGTCTTTGGACTGTGGCATGCTAGCTAGCTAGGCATAGATGAGTCAAAACCTCCTTGCTGTGAGGTGGCACTGACTGCCACTTTAAAGATTCTGCAACATAAATTATCCATTGTGTTTAACCATAAACATGGCCAGTAATGCTTGAGGGACATTTTATCGCCGAGTCAAATTTACACGCTTTTCCTCTGACCTTTGATGCCCTGTCTACATTGTTTTGCTGTGAGAGTCACAGTTTTATCACTACGGTGCTAGCTGGCTTCCTTAAGTTGTTTTGAGTAGTTTGAGCTCACAACAAGGTTTATGGATATTTTATTGAGTAACTGGGTCATGATTTCTGCAGAGAGACATTGCTGCTGAGTTTTTAAAATGTTATTTTGGGGAAAAAACTCTTGCTGCTTCAAGCATCAGAAGCAACTCTATGTAGTTGTAGTTCAAGATAAGACAAACGCAGCCAAAAATACAGGACAAGTTTATTTTGAAGATAAAATGAAAGTTACACAATTTGATTTGCCTGATCGTTTTTTTAATGATAAATTATAAATTCACACTTAATGCTTACGTGATGTTCACGTCTTCAGTATTGAACTGTTATGTTAATTCAACCCAAAGGGACCTCACCCCACCCCCCAACCCCGTCAGCTATGAATTAAAGTTTTCTATACCTGTATTTGAAATCTGTGTTTGTCTGCATGAAATGTTTCAGGTTTCTGGGCACCCACATCTCTGTTTACTTTGGTGATCCTGTGTATCACCATTATCATCTCTCTCAGCTATACCTGCTTTGGCTTTTTCAAGTACCTCAGTCCATTTAACTATATGGTGAGTATTTTCTTGTGTGTGAGCAGTACTCTATTGTTTCTATGTCATCCTTCACAATCAGTGCTCACAGTGTTTGCGCTCTCTCTCAGGTCAACGAGGAGGACGAGGATCCAGCAGAGGGCGTGGACGAAAACACTTCGGTACTGTATTTGTTCTTTAAAATTTCCACAACATAACTAAAGCTCAGGCATATTTAAGAGGGGCCTGAACTTATGTCAACCTGCATGTCCATTCATTTGCCCTGTTAGTCATTAACAAGCAATGACTAACATAATGATGAATTACTTTGGCTTCAGCTGCCACAGAAAATGCAACTGCACTTAAAAAACCCAAAAAAACGGAGGATTATAGACCTGAGAGAGCTAAAATGGAAGTCTACCCAGTGGATCCTGAGGGTTGTTCAAGTCGTGAGCTTTGAGCCTTATTAGTGCTGGGCGATATGACGATATATATCGTGTGGACGATAGAAAAGTTTCTATCGTGCCATTTGTCTTCTATCGTTTCTATCGTTTCTAACCCGAATTTTACAAATTATTACATAAAATATATCATTAACCCTTTAAAACCGGTCGGAGCAGGCAAACTCCGTTTTGCCTAACTATTTTTAAATCCCTGTAGAACTGTAACCACGTAAGGTAGCGCAATAATGGGTTTTTTTGCATATGAAACGGTAGGAGTTGTACTTACATCTTATTCCATTAGCTTGCCCTAGGTCACGGTTTCCTTCCACACATAGCTTTGCAAAAATTGCATAAAAAGCACTTCCAGCAACAAAAACATAATATTCCAGACTTGCAGCAACAAAAACATAATATTCCAGAAACAGGCTTTGCCGATCCGATCAGCTGTTCATAACAGTTCCTACATTGGAATATAACTCAGCGCGAACTATCGCATGTCCGCCATTACATGTCCGAAACCGAAGTGATGTCATTTTCATGGAAAATGTAGTTTTTAAGCTTCAAAGCCTATGTTGGTGTTTTTAAAAGTCATGTTTGACTTTATGTTCTTCTGTATCGTTTCTGGGATGCTTAGAAGTCAAATTACACTGCTGTAAATCGTTTATTTTGATGCACATGCTGTGTTTTTGCAAATTTGCATTTATTTATTTTCATTTTTCCTGTAGTATATAAAAATTTGTGTATCTCAAAAATAAAACTATGAAGACACTCAAAATAAATCAATTTTAAGATAAGCTCTGGTGGACTTGGTTCTATGGTAGGTCTTAAAGGGTTAAATAGCCTGTGCAAATATATTAATGTTGTCTTCTCACTTTACATACTCTTAACTTTATGCAAGAGAAAATAAAGTATAAAAAAATGACATTTTTCACAAAGAAACTCTGTCTTGTTGTTTTGCAACATGGTGCTGCTTTACATGCACCCGGATTTGCGACATGCTTTACAGTAACTCAAAACAAAGACTGCACCCTCTCCACTCGCTGTTTAAAGACTGCATACTTTCCAGATGACCACAGGTCAGGTGGTATATCGTGATATATATCGTTATCGTGATATAAAATAATTCATATCGTGATAAATATTTTTTTCCATATCGCCCAGCACTAAGCCTTATTAGTCATTTCTGCACTTATGTTCAAAGCTGACTCCAGTTTTGTTTTTTAGCAAGCTGTATCTTTCCTTTCATTCTTCACAAGGTCATACTTTGGCCACCACTTTCAGCATTGCGTGAATCACATGACATAGAGTTAAGAATTTACAAAAATCAGTATTGAGAAACATGCTTTTCTTTTGTTTTCACTGCTCATCCATTTTGTCTTGGCTGTATTTTAACAGGTTTACCTTCCCAGAGTACTCGATACTAAATCTCCTGCCAGCATCCCACAAAATGATGATCAGCCGCCGCAGTCTTATGGGTCTTTTGATGACACTGCAGCCTGCGGCTCCACACCAGTAGACAAATACATGGATGAATCCAAGAGTGATTCGAACCCTGGAAGTCAAGATGCTCCTTTGTCTTGATCATAAATTTGCTTCTTCGAGGTTTTACAGACAGTCCTGTTGAGTCCAGAAGCCTTCATAGACCAGCACCTACAATGCTCCAAAGGTGTAACTTATTTAATTTCTTCTGTGAGATAAGTTTATGGTGTCAGGGAAAATGTGTTGTTCATCTTGAAATTACTTTTTACGGGTGGGACTTTTATTGGATATCTAGAGAATACGTTTGACCAGTATAGATAGGAAACAAGATTTTAATATTATCTGTCATAAAGCATAACCAGTTGTCTGAGACCTCCCTGATAAGGACCAACTCACCAAGTAATGTCATGTCAGTTGTTATTTTGCTCATTTCACAACCTTATGGGGTCCACTGGGATAGCTTTATATGGTTTAATGTTTCAATACACGTCAAGTGTAAATTGCAGGAGCCTTCTCAAACACTCCTGAGCTTTTCTCTTTAATTCTCCCCTCCCGAAAAGCCTGGTCAGCTGGCATGAGGGAGGGAACTTTAAATTTTTTTTTTTTCATTTTTAGCCTGTTTAAAAGGAGCATTTTATACATCGCTGTCACCTTTCTAACTGGTTTAATTCTCAGGTGACGTCACAGCTGTATTAACATCTGGGCAGCAGGTTAAAAAGGCTTTGGAGTGACAGCTGGTTTTCATTACACCAGGCTGCCTTTGAGTCATTATTTCATGTTTGTTGAAATACAGAAACCGGGAAATATTGTAATGAGAACACTTTACTGCAAATTTTGCTGTATGAGTACACGAAGAAAAAGGGTACCAAACGTGCTAATGTACAAACATTTTTACCAAAAAAACAAGAAATCCTCAGGGTCTTTGTTCACCCTTGCAGCCAGCAACAGAATATTTGGCGTGGTTTACTCAGAGCTGAGACATTTTAGACTGACGGTTATCATTATTGGCTCTGGCTGGAATATGATGGTGGGCAACGAGCACTTAGATTTATTTGAGGCAGCTGCTCATTCTTTGTTTAAAACCATGCCAAACCATCTACTAGATGGGCATTAATTGATGTAGATATGTTAAGGAACAAAATGGGGGGTGGGAGACATGAACAAATGAATATGAGTCAAAATATTTGCAAAGAAACACCAGAATTAATTGCTCACACATACAGGCTACATACTGCCACACAAATACCGAAGGGATTGGTTGCTGATTATTGCCAGAGCACTTGCCAAGGGTCCCCTTAATATTGCACTTTTTATATCTTTCTTGTGTTTACTAAAAAAAATCAGTTTTTGCTTTTTTTTAATACAATCAGTTCTGCAGGAGGTGGAAACCAAAACAATGTTTTGATTGTTGGAGCCATTTACAATGTTGCAGAAGGTCAGATAAAAATTCTGAAGCATTACTTAATGAATGTTATAAACAGGTCAATGTTTATCTGCGTCAAATGTACGTTTTGCAGCTTAAATTATGCATTTAACAAAGAAACAAATTATTAAAGAAAACTTGTTCAGTGGCGGGTAAACAGAGTGTTGATTCTTTGGAGTTATAATAGATAACGTGTTCTCAGATCATGCAGATATTAGCAACACATTAACGGCCATAAGTCTGTTTGTCATTGGGGGGCACTGTTGAGCTGCAGTGGGTTCGTGTGATCTCTGAAATATTCATAAAGCAGTAATGCACAATGCTACATTAAGGATTTCTAACTTACTCTGACATCGGTATGAGCCAGTTTACTGGGTGACTATACCAGCAGCTCCACCTCCTCACCTGATCCCTCGCTATTGTCTCCTTTTCTGTTCCCTTTCTCTTCTTCTTGGCCTTTTCCCCTTTCTCACCACGGGTACCTGCCTCAGCTGAGAAACACCACTGTTGTCAAATAAAAGGCTTTTAGGGTGCCACAGTTGTTAAATATGGGTAATGAAGTGCTAAGTATCTAGTAGCTGTGGTGAAAGGAGACGTACGGACCTGCTGGACGAGGATCAGCGCAAACTAACGGAGCCTCACAGTAGCTCTTGAAGAGCAAAAAATCAGTTCAGGAAGAGTAACTACTGAAGAGGTTTGAGACAACTACGTCCTTGTACATCCTGGCCCAAGAATTCAGTATAAATGTGCATGCATTTGCTTGGAAGCCTTATATAGCAGCTACTTAAGTGAAGGTACAAATGATTTAAAAAAAAAAAAGAAATGAAGAAATATTTAAAAAAAAAAAAAAAAACACCTCCCCCTGAGCAATATAAATTTTGTAAGCACTGAGCACAAAGGTTACTGACTGCTTTACCCCAATGTCTGACAAAGATTAAGTATTACAAAACAGCCTCTCACATGTTTACCCTTTCTCAAGTGTTAGTATTGTGTGAAAGTGATTAAGCAATAAGTTCTGTTCTTAGTACTACTCGATCTCCAGTATGTTTAAAGTCATAACACGATTTTCAGTATAACCTTTTTAATGAAAAGCTAATAGTGAGAAGGAAAAGGGAAAACTGCCTGAGTCTCAACGCAAAGAGCTTTGGAAACAGATCTGAACAAACTTGGAGAAAGTCACATGAGAAAAGCTGTAGAGGGTCGGGATGCAGGGGAACTAATAACTTGCAGATATCCTCATGTGGCTCCAAAGATGAGCTGGTGAAATAAGATTAGATTTTGATATTAGACACCTGATATATCCTATGTGCTTTGTACATGTAATGCATGGTCGCTGCTGGAGAAACTTGCCTTCTGCTGGCTCAGTGGAGCGGCAATAATGTTGATGTTAAAGGCTGCAGGAGCCTAGGAAGGAGCTCTGAGCAGCAGCCAGAACTACAGTGTACAGTACAAGTTTCCAAAACCACACATCAAACTCTGACCCGATGTTAAAAACTCCACAAACTCATTGGCTCTTGCTTTGGCCCACATTGTGCTCGACTTTATGTCATGGGTGTGTGAAAGTCTGAAGTTTGAACCAGTCACATGCAAACTTGGGAGTAGTTTGTGGCATTTCACATGCAAGGAATTCTCTTGGATAGTCACATATTCTCTTATTCTCATTTTCTTTCTCCTCTGAGTATTGAATTCATACACTGCACATAAAGAGAAAGATGGAAAAAATATAGTTTTGATCACATAAATTTGTTTGCTAAAGCTTTATTTATATGGCGCTGTAATTTTCTCATTTATTTCCAAGACTTTTCTTGGAAAACAGTTGTGTCATTTGGTACAAATTTCAGGGAAATTAATAATGTCTTTAGGAGAAATGCTTCATTTAAACCTGGGCAAATATTCCTCTTTTTTCACTTATTATTGGAAACTTATGCTGTCTCTGCGCATTACCGTGTGTCTGTCCTTACAGTGTTGGGGTTTTTTTTTTCCATGTTTAGCCAACCAGCTTTAAATAGCCCTCAAGGTTTGCTAGCAAACAGCTGAACAGCCTCTATTAGTACCAGCTGGGATGGTGGCTTAGTGGAACCATTTAAGCAGTTAATAAAGATCATTCAGAAATTATCTGGACGACAAGAAATACTATTTCATTAAAAACTGGCATTAAAATTAGATTATTTTAGCTGTCTTGCCAAGACTTAGATGGGAACTTTGATATCACTCTCAAGTATATAAGAAAAAGAATAAGCAAATTTAAGGAGAGTGGGTAAGCCTATTGATTATAGTAATTACTGTGTTTGAGTAGATTGTTGGGGCCCCTCATCAAATGAAAGAGCAGAGACTTAGCTTGTACTTGCATGCACAATACAATTTATCCACTGTTAATCCAAACCCTCTCTGGCTGTTTTGTATAGGTGTGTAAAGCGTTGAACTCAGTGCCCTAAAAGCATTCTTGGTATTGTTGACGTCTGTGCTTTTGTGTACCACAGACGCTATTATTTTGTCACTTCCCTCCCTCTCTCTCAGTATTCACACTCCCAGGACACTGAAGTTAAGAAAGAGCCGCTGTGTGTGTTCGGGTGTGTGCATGTATGAGTGTGTGTATCAAATAAGAATTAAGCCCATTTAGAGTTTTGAGGGTTTGGGGTCAGATTTCCTTCATGTCACCACCAAGATCGATGGAAGTGACCTCTGACTGCTCCAATTTGTATATAAACACAGTTCTGGCCAATCACAACATCTCGTGGGATGGTGCCAACCAATGAGAGCCCCTGGAAGCATCATGCTCTGTGGCACTCCTATCTTTTGTCCGTCAGGATTAGTGCCATGGCAACGCTGGTCGCCTGGGAGGTGAGTTTCCCAGAGCAGCGGGACAAGCACAGAAGCAGGCCGCTTGAGTCCAAGTCTTAACTTCTTCTCTGGCCAAATGGGAAGCTGGACTGAACCGGTGTGTATGTGCGTGCATGTCATTCTGTAAGTCCAAAACTTCCACCTAGACTGCCAACTCTAATGAGGTGCCAATGTGAGCCACAAGCTCAAAGTGTGTTTTGTCTGTGTGGGTGAGTAGGTGGGTTGATGAGGGGCCGTCCTTGTGTGTTCTCTTCTCTGTGGAGCTCTCTGTAGAAAAGTCACCCCACTCTCATTCTCTTTTCTCTTGGTGGACTACATTAGCCAGAAGGGCGGAGGGCCAGGCAGCTGAAATCACCGCTGCTGACGAAGCATGTGACTCCAGACCGAGGCCCCTTTGTTTGGATGGTTACAGCCAACACACAGTCCTGGAAATGCAGCGTGACAAGGGAATAGACGAGCATGGGAATGAATGGACGGCAGTAATAATTAAAACCTGATTATCTGTTTTGTGATTGCTGAAAGGAAACATCTGCAAGGGTCTGAGAGTTACAGCCCTTTGGCAAATAAAATGTTGACCACAAATGTGATCAGAAATGGGGTGAAAATCCAAAGACTTCAGTGCGTTTACATTTTTCGAATGAATCCTCCATGCAGTTGTTTTTATTGTTAGTAAACGGATCCACCATTAACTCCCAGGCTGAATTCACGATGCTTTCACAGTATTCACAGGGTGCACACACTCCCAACTGCCTCTATTTGATATTGAATTAGCTGAATTGGCAGTAATTCTACACTGCTGTGAAGTGTGAGCGCTGAAGCTAGTGTACTTGAGATACAGTTGCAATTAGGCGGATTTGATTACAGTAAATCTGCTGTAGATGTGAACTGGACCCCGCAATTAAAATTAAAACTACTTCATGGAAAGAAGGAGGTAATTGAATGATTAGTGCATTAAAAAATTACTATAAATGTGACCAAAAATATGGATTTATTCTCTCAATGGCTATGACAGCTGGGTAAGAATAAAATATATATGTGCAAGGGTGAGAAGTGAAAACAATGCCCTGTATTCTGCTGTGTTGTTTTTGTGTATGTATGTAATTGAGGTTTCTAACTCAGAAACCCTCACATTCTTGGATTGCAAGGGCATACGAGTCATATGGCACAAATTACATAGTGGAAAGCTCAGCTGTCAGGCAATGTAAAGGCCTACAATGGGATCATCATGGCCAAGATTTGCCCAGCAGACTGTCCAGAATCATTCATTGGACAGTAGCCAATCATGTTTTTCTCTGTAACTTAAGCCAAGTTCATGCTGCTTGTTCTGGCTAAGACTGCTGGATGTGAGCCAGGATAAACCAAACAACCGATGTTCGCTTAGTGTCTCTCAAACAAGGTTTGCTTCATACAATACTCAATAAGGGGGCCAGTGATTTCAACACTGCTGAGTCTCTCTATATACTGTACATACAGTATATATGCTCAGCCAATGTGTTAGGAACAGCTGTTCAAATTAATACAATAATGGAATCGACCAATCACAAGAAAGCAACACAATGCATTTAGACATTTAGACATATTCAAGACGATCTGCTGGAGTTCAAACTGAGTGACTTAAGTGACTTTGAGCATGTTGATTTGAAACAGGCTGGTTTGAGTATTTCACAAACTGCTGATGTGCTGAAATTTCCCCAAACAGCCATCTCTAGGGTTTACAGAGAATGGTCTGAAAAAAGAAATATCCAGTGAGGCCTGTTCTCTTGGTGAAAATGTTTTCGTAAATCCTTGAGGTCAAAGGAGAATGGCCATACTACTTCGAGCTGATGGGAAGGTAGTAACAGTAACTCAAATAACAACTGGTTACAAACAAGGTATGCAGAAGAGCAGCTCTGAAGGCACAGCATATCAAACCTTAAAGCAGATGAGCTACAGCAGCAGAAGACCACACTGAATGCCACTCCTGAAGCCACAGTTCGCACAGGCCCACCAAACTTGAAAAAGAGAAGGCTGAAAACTGCTGCTCTTCAATTTAAGCCTCGATTCCTGCTGTGACATTCAGAAGGTGGGGTCAGAATTGGTTGTACAACATGAAATTATGGCTGTACCCTTCCTTCAATCAATATGGTGATGGTGATGTAACAGTTTGCGGGATGTTTTCTTGGCACCACACTTTAAATATGCGGACCTGACTGTTGTTCCTGACTATATCCAACCCTTTATGACAGGGGTATCCAACTCCAGTCCTCGAGAGCTACTGTCCTGCAGCTTTTAGATGCATCCCTACTCCAACACAGCTGAATCAAATGATTGGATTACCTCTTCAGCATGCCATCAAGTTTGACAAAGGCCTGGTAACAAACCATTCATTTGATTCAGGTGTGTCAGAACAAGGATGCATCTAAAAGCTGCAGGACAGTAGCTCTTGAGGACTGGAGTTGGACACGCCTGCTTTATGACAACTCTGATGACTTATTCCGAAGGATACTACACCATGTGAGAAAGCTCACATATCTGTACCACAAAGAAATAAGGTCATTCTGAAGCCGAAGGTGGGTCCAACCCAGTGCTTGCAAAGTTTATCTAATAAAGTGACCAGTGAGTGTTTATATATTGTTAGAACTAAACTGGTATGAGTACCAACAAATAAAAGAAGCGCCAGACAGAGTCAGAAAGACAGGAAGGGATCATCATTTAGAGTCAAACACTTTTGGTTGGAAGATGAAGACTCTTTGTTAATTGTTACAAGATGGCTGGGTAATTGTCATGGTGAAAGGGATGGTGGATGGTTGCCCATGCATTTACAAAGACATTTAATGAGCAGACTGTTAAACAGATGACTGATCAGATATGAATCAGCATGGTAAATGAAAGGAGTTGACAGCACAAGAAAGAGAAAACAGATTTAATTGTTCCGTGTAATCTACAAAAGATGTCCCACAGCTCTATATTACAAATAGAAGACAGAGAGAAAGTAAGTTACTTTGAACTCTGGAAAAAGAATAACGGTAGAAACTAAAGAGGAAAAAAGTTTGGTCTCTTCACAAAATTCTGACCTTTAAATATCCAGTTTTACAAAAAGTGATTAAACCAAGCCACAGCAGCTGATCTCTCTATCAAAATAAGAACTCTTTGTTGCATCATCCTTTAAAAGCAAACTGATTTGACTGTCGAATATAGATAGCACAACTGATTCTAAATATTCAATATTATGGCAAAAATCAGACACCACACACTGACACATAGCATCCTTTCCCTCCTCTCCTACACTAGATTATGTCATGCCAAGACTGCTTTAATAGAATAGAATTCAACTTTATTGTCATTGCACATGTCACAGGTACAGGGCAACGAAATGCAGTTTGCATCCATCCAGAAGTGCTTTAGCCATGATATAGATATATTACAATATATATTAGCAATAATATAGATATGTAAGTATATTACAGAAATGGGTCTATTATGGTATGTTATAATGTACACGGTATGAAGTACGTTATGAATATTCTATAACTATAAGTATGTACAGGCTGTAGTGAGTACAAGCTATGTACAGGCTATGAACAGGATATAAATATGAAATAAAAAAACTATACAGAAATATGAGATATACAGCTATACAGAAATGTGAACTATGCAAGTTATAAACAGTTGTAGGATTAAAAATTATTGTATGTACAGAATGATTATTTACACAGAACTATACAGTAGTGCAGTTAAGATAAGTGAGGGTGTGGATAATTTCTACAGAGGCTATATAAAGTGCTAGTGGTTGTGAGTGGTGGTTCAGTCCATGTTATTATTGTGTGTTTGAGGGTACGGTTGTCCATTGTGTGTGTGTGTAAGTGGTTGTGGGTGTGTGTATGTTCAGTCCATGAGTTTAACGTGGGTCAGATGTCAGGAGGCAGAGTTCAGGAGTCTGACAGCTGTGGGGAAGATGCTGTTCCGGTACCTGGTGGTCTTAGTCCGGAGGCTCCTGTAGCGCCTCCCAGAGGGCAGGAGGGTGTAGAGTTTATGTGATGGGTGACTGGGGTCTTTGATGATTTTCCCAGCCCTTTTCAGACACCACTTCCTGTAGATGTCCTTTATGGCAGGAAGTGGTGCTCCGGCGATGCGCTGGGCAGTTTTCACGACCCTCTGCAACGCCTTCTGGTCCGAGGCAGAGCAGTTCCCGTACCAGACTGTTATACAGTTGGTCAGGATGCTCTCGATGGTGCAGCGATAGAAGTTCACCAGGATGTCTGAGGACAGGTGGTTCTTCCTCAGAGTCCTCAAGAAGAAGAGGCGCTGGTGAGCCTTCTTGACCAGCTTGGAGCAGTTGGTCGTCCAGATGAGATCCTCGGAGATGTGGACTCCCAGGAACTTGAAGCTGCTCACACGCTCCACAGCTGTCCCTTTAATGTAGATGGGTAGATGTGGGTCAGCATTCCTCCTGTAGTCCACGATGAGCTCCTTGGTCTTCTCAGTGTTAAGCAGCAGGTTGTTTCTGTTGCACCACTCAGCCAGACGATCCACCTCCTCCCTGTAGGCGGCCTCATCGTTGTCAATGATGAGGCCAATGACCATGGTGTCATCTGCAAACTTAATGATGGTGTTGGAACCATCAGCAGGTCTGCAGTCATGGGTGAAGAGGGAGTAGAGGAAAGGGCTCATCACACAGCCTTGTGGTACACTGGTGTTCATTGTGATTGTTGATGAGCAGCAGTTATCCAGCCGGGTACTGATGCCCAGGTCTGTCAGGTCTGTCAGTTTCCTGATGAGTTGTGAGGGGTGGATTGTATTGAACACTGAACTGAAGTCTATAAACAGCATTCTGGCGTAGGTGTTGTTGTTGTCCAGGTGTGAGAGGACAGAGTGCAGTGCGATGGAGACTGCATCCTCTGTGCTCCTGTTCTGGCGGTATGCGAATTGGTGGGGGTCCAGGGTGGCGGGGAGACAGGATTTGAAGTGTGCTAGGACCAGCTGCTCTAAGCACTTAGTGATGATGGGGGTGAGTGCTACTGGGCGGTAGTCATTGAGGCTAGATGGGTTGGAGTTTTTGGGTATCGGGACGATGGATGGTGGATTTGAAGCAGGCTGGTACCACAGCGTGGGCCAAGGACAGGTTGAATATGTCTGTCAGGACTCCTGCAAGCTCCCAGAACACGCTCTGAGAACACGCCTGGGATGCCATCAGGACCTGCAGCCTTGTGGACATTGATCCTGCTCAGCACCGCTCCCTACATCGGTGGGGAGAGAGTCAGAGGTTGGTGGTCTGGCGTCGTGTCTGTTTTGGTTGTGGTTGTGGGGTTCCCTCACTCAAAACGAGCATAAAAGTTGTTGAGCTCGTTGAGGAAGGAGACATCAGAGGATGCGGGGGAGGGTTTGGTGGTCCTGTAGTCTGTAATGGTCTGGAGTCCTTGCCACATGCGTCGGGGGTTGGAGTTGGAGAAGTGTTCTTCTACCTTCTTTTTGTAATGGTGTTTGGCTTTTTTGATGCCCTTTGATGACCTTGAAACAGACAAATGAAGAGTCTGTTAACTTTTAAGTCCTGGTTGTTAAATTGCTTGACACCCATACAAATATATTTTTACAATCCAGTAAGCTGTGATGAAATATTGTCTGTGAAAGGATGACATCTCATCGCTAATTATGCATATTTAGTGAACTGTCATACACATAAAATGACTGTGAGCCCAGGAAAATCACACTAAGCTGTTAGCATTGCTTTTTTCTCCATGTGCAAATCACTCATTGAGTCAGAGAGATCTAAACTTGCGTCCTACCAGATGTTTATAGTGCTTAACCAATTATATGCATAGTTTGGTCGAAATTGCCAAACCAAAGTCTCTGGTTTGGTTCCTCTGTATGATTTCCTTTCTTTGAACTTAAAGGGTGAAAGAGAGTGAGTGCCTAAAGCGAACACAGTCTAAACCAAATTGATTTATTGTTACATTTATTGGACTTCTTATGATTTATTTTATACTTTTTTTCAAGTACTTGTTATTTTATGGATTTTAAAATATAAATATAGTAATATGATATCCTATATTACACCCTGCTTTAGAATCATACCTGTGTCGAACTTCAAAATGATACACATTACTAAAAATGTGTCTTTGTTTCATTACACATTAATAAAACAAAGATTATGACCCAATAATATAATGCACGCTTTTGTACAATTAAGTAGGAATGTGACCCGAGCCATACTTTAATAACAGGTCAAAAGGCTAGTTTTGCAAAGCCATGCCACTTTTCATGTAAAACCATCCGTACGAGGGCAATTGAACCTGAAAATTGAGCTGTATTCTTGAACTCTGTGACACACCATTTAGAAAACCTGGAATTGTCCTTGGTCTTTTCCATCGACAGTATAAATAAAGGACGTAGCCACTATGACATCAACAGGTCGGCAGCAGACCATTTGAACTGAACTAGCAACCAACTTTGACAGCAGGGCTCAAGTCACTTTGCTATTCCGAACAATAAATAAATAATGGACTTTCATTGTACGCTTACAACAATCCACACACAGTACACTCGCAGCGAAATGTAGTCACAGTTTTCTCTCTTAGATTGCAGAGGCAAAGCAGAATACAAACAGGAGAGATTGGTCTGGACCATTGAGACCCGTCCATTCCGCCCTGTTGCTTTTTCCAGCTAGAGGTTAACTTATACGAATGAGAGGATCGAGTGATAATCCATCAGGATAGCTAACTTGGTTAGCAATCTGTATTCAAAGACTGTACAGGTGCAATGCAGTCGTATTGGCTAAGTCATTGTGAGTAGAGGACTACTAAATGACTAGAATTTCACTCACCAAAGCTGTAGCTTGCACTTTTCAAGCTGCACATCCAGTATAATATAACCAGCAAGTTGGCCAGGTTTATTTATAGATTCATTTTTCATTAATATTTTTAATCCTGCTGTAGGTACATACAGTTAACATGACACAGTGCTAGTTTCTAAACATCTACAGCAGTATTACTAATCAATATAACACTGATGGGGATTTTTTACACAATTTGCCAATAATATAGTTTCGTGTGTAAAGAGCTGTTTTCAGCATTTTATTGTTTCTTTTACTAAAGTCATGGCTCTAAAAGAAAATCTCTCCACCATTCGCCCTACTTATATGATAGTAAATATTTAGTAACGTACCAAATATTTATTTAACTATAGAAGCAACAAATTTTACAATTCTTCAGCCAGGAATGAGTGCAGAAAGGTGAAGATGTCCAGGAATAGTGCTGCAAGCTGCAAGAGGCTGTCAGCATATGTAAAAGAATAAAATATGGTAAAAACTTTTTTTTTAAACTAACAAAAAAATTGTGTGTTTTAATCTTGCCCAATTTGCCATGTTAAACAGTGGAGGAAATGTGAGGTTAAGACTGTAAATATGCTTTGTAATACTGTTAAACTGAACATTTGAACACTAGACTTTGTGGATCTGATCCATTTTGGAGCCTGCCTCTAGTACAGAGAACATCAAACTGGCTTTTCTGTCTGTGTAAAGAACACTACACATTTAATCCCTTTAGATATCACAAAATAACAAGAAAGAAGTGTCATTTTACCAGTATCTCTCAGTTTTCTACATGCTATTGAAATACTGCGATGGTAAATGTAAGAAATCTGTCAGCACAAATCTTTGGGCTTAAACTGTAAGAAACAAATGTGTAAAATTACAGAAAATATTTCTGGCAGCATATTTCCCAGGCTGTGTTGTATTAAAAAATAGAGAGTTTGTTAATTTAGAGAAAATGACCAATTTGTTCTTTATCAGCAGATAAAGCTGTAATATTTATCACAATACAGTTAAAAAGTCCAAAATCTATACCCTTCTTCACATTTTCCAACTCTTCAGTGGGCCAGATTGCAATCTTTGCTGGGTGAGTGCTCTAGTGGCACTTAGTCATACTTCAGTTCTTGCCCCATTTCCATGTTGGCTTCATGTTTTGTTTTGTTTTGCTTTGTTTGGGGGGGCAGAAGTTACCTTTTGCACTTTTCCCCAACCAAATGTACCCATTTTACATGTTAATAGCCATATTACAATACTTTTTACAGTACTGCAGCATGACCAGATGTTAATGAAAACATTCACGCTGACAGGATGTTTTTCTATTTAGGTACAGAGGCCAATTTAATGTTATTAGTAACACCTGAGTAAAAATGGCTTCTGTGACGCCCTGTGTAAAGTTTCGGTTAAGACACTTTTACTTGCTGCTTGTACAGAAAATAAATCAATCCGCCAGCAGCCAAGACACAGTAGTCTATTTGGCTCGTCTTCCGACATGTTTTTGTGTGTTAATACCTGTCTCGAGAGTTAAGACGGAAAGCTTTCATTAAATCTTCTCTCCGGCACAAACGTGACAGTATTCAGACAGGTTGACATTTATACGTTTATGCACTTTATCCGCCTGCTTCACCCCGACCCGCTGCTGGCACGCACACACTTGAGTTAATGACGTCAGTCGCTCGTGGTCTGGTTTATGGAAACATCATAAGCAAACACGCCCGACATGAACTATGTTTCGTGTCTGTTTTAACCGTTATGTCCTGTAGAGGCACGACACACTTGGGGAAAAAATTTATTGAAAATAGTAAATAAACACGATGAGCAAAATAACCCTGCGTAACCATGGCAACTGTGTTTGTTGCCATTAGAGTGCAAAGAAACGACCTGTAGGGCTTTTTAGCTGTTATTTTAGCTAACAAGTAGTCGAAAAAACACGTTAATTTATTGAAAACGACTTCGTAAAAGCGTGTACCTGTTACATAATGGACTCAAATTCGTTGTATTATTCTTTGGAGCTCGTTGCCGGTAGTGGACATATTTTAACCCCCGAGCAAAGAACCGCCCTGGAGTCTTCCTTAGTGCTCCTGAAGAAAAACTACAAGTTCAGTCGAGTGTTGTTTTGGGGTAAAATATTAGGAATTAATGGGGTTTATTTTATTGCTCAGGGGAGAGGAGAAGATGAGATGAAAGACAAAAAGAACCTGTATAGGTAAGACATCCGCCTCAAGTGTCTTTTTTTAAATTTTTATTTTAACCACTGTACATTTATTTAACATCGTGAGAAATACCATTTGGCTGCTGTTTTGTCGTGTTAACTTCAGCTTGAATTGCATGGATTGGTTCCTACTTCCCCCTGCGTCAGACTCTATGATAGAGGAAGTGTCCAAAGCTACAAAGGGTCGCTTCATGGGAGACCCCTCATTTGTGTATGAACATCAAGAGATCCACAGGCAAGGAGAGGGAAATGAGCCTGTAAATGAGAAGGCAGTGGTAAGTGTGATCAGTGCTGTTTAGAAAGAAGGCAAGTTGAATTACAGGATGAAGTGTTTTCCTGTTCCAATAAGTGTTACTGCAGTGTTCGATGATGCAACGAATTCAAACAAGAATGTACATGCAACCAAATTGAACATAATGTAAACAATCAAGACAAATGCCGAAGAGAGGTTTTTCACTGATTTTTTTTCTTCTTCTTTTTCTGGCTTATATTGGTTACAGTGACAGTTTGTTCTTGGTTACAGATAACAGTAACTGAGGAAAAAAGACTGGCAGTGGCCGTTCATCAGATCGATGCAGAAGTGTCTGTGGTGCCTCGTGGTGCCTTCATCAAGAGTCCACGTGGTCTTGTCCAGCTCAACCGCAGCTTTGGTGGTAAATATGTATATACTGTGGGGAAAATAACAATTCGATCCCCTTGCTTCACTTGACTTACAAAGAAATGAACAGTCTCTTAATGATCTGAAGGCAGTTGGGAGGACCACAGTCATCAAGAACAGCTTTGGTAACGCACTACTCTGTAATGGATCGAAACCTTGCAGCACCTGCAAGGTTCCCCAAGTCAAGAAGGCACATGACTGGCTCGTCTTAAGTTTTCCAGTTAACATCTTAATGGTAAATGGCCTGTATAGCGCTTTACTAGTCCCTAAGGACCCCAAAGCGCTTTACACATCCAGTCATCCACCCATTCACACACACACACACACATTCACACACTGGTGATGGCAAGCTACATTGTAGCTTACCACAGCCACCCTGGGGCGCACTGACAGAGGTAAGGCTGCCAGACACTGGCGCCACCGGGCCCTCTGACCACCACCAGTAGGCAGTGGGTGAAGTGTCTTGCCCAAGGACACAACGACCGAGACTGTCCAAGCCGGGGCTAAAACTGGCAACCTTCCGATTACAAGGCGAACTCCCAACTCTTGAGCCACGATCACCCCTGATTGAATGATTCAGAGATGGCTTTGGAGAAAGTGCTGTGGTCCTTTCCAGCCAAGAGATCCACGAAATAATTTTCTTGAAATCAGATCTATCATTAAAAGGTGCATATGTACAGATCCGGACTTTTGCCTACTAAAACACGTGCATTGTTTCTGTTATTCCTTTTCATGTTACTTTTGGGCCAACATGATGATGAACCTTCAAAACATCTTTTTTATATGGAATGGACAAAATGACACGTTATTGCATTTATCAACAACACATACAGTATTTTGTAGTAAGTATCTTTTGTAAAACATAGGAAAAATTGTGTGATTTTTCTTCAGGTCTCTCTGAGGCAGAAGCAAGGAAGCTTGACAATTTCCTTCACTTAAGACAATCAGAAAATATGAAGAAGAAATCTGTCCTGGACATGGGAGATTGGAACCCAGCAATGGACTATCTGGATGCACTCAGTGATGACATTCCTAAAGGTGACACTACAGAGCTTTATCTGTCCTGAACATGTCACATATTTTTTTCATTGCATAAATTCAACAGTGCAGGTCTTAAGATTTGTTTTTAACAAGTATTTCATTTTCTGCTAATTGCTCTTATTTTATAACTGATCTCTCAGCAGAATTGGGTCAGTGATTTGATGTTAACATGTGCTCCATTTCCCATGCTGCATTACAAGGGGTGATTTTCACACAAAATGCTTGTGGTGATTCAGCTGATTGAAAACCATAAGGGTCTTCTTCCAAGTGGAAACAAACTGCATAATTTTACCAGTAAAACGGTGGGTCAAGTGAGGCTACCAATAAACACAAACCTCTAAAACCGTCTGACATTAACGTACCAGCCACATGGGAAGGATTTTTGGGAATATATGCTTAGAAGAATTTCCCTGTGTCTGCTTACCCAGAGTTTATATGCTTTGGTCTGACACTCAGGCTTTTTGGATTTGGAATATCTGGGCTTTGAGTACAGGATTTAGTGCACATTAATTTGATTTTGGCCTTCTACCATAAACAATTCCTAAGGGGAGAGAGGAAAATGAAAACCAGGAGAGAAACCAGTAAAATAGGACCACCAAAAACCAAACTGATGTTGCATGATTAATGGAATTTTCTCACATTTGGATGGGAGTCAAACTCAAACCATAATATCGTCTACAGACTACTACCATCTATCATTATGTGGCAATGTAGCAGAAAGCATGACATGATAATCCTGGTTGCACATTATTGGAAAAAAAAACTATCACACCCAGCAGGAAAACATCAACAGTGAACACTGTGCAAAGAATAATGTGAAATCAGACATGCAAAGTCATGTCTGCGAGGTTAGCGACTGGATACGCTCCAGACCAGAGTGAATGTAAAGAGTGAGTGTCTGGATTTAACAGGGTGTGTGAGAGAGAGAGAGAGAGAAAAAAAAAAAGTGTAGCACCCTTAACCGAACATGCAGCAGATGTCTGACAGAGAGCTTCCACATGTGTACAAGTTGGTGTGTGTTCTTTGTGTTGATGCGGATGTCAGCTGCATCATGTCTAAAGCAGACAGCACACAGCTGTTTCAGTGCCACGCTCACTGCAGCGGATTGCATGTTCCTGCCTGAAAGGATAAAGAGTTAACATTTCTTAACGGGACACTGGGGGAAAAACAGGATCATGTATCTCCACCAAAAGACAGGTGCTTTCCTCTGAGACCCTAAGCTGGGCTCTCCCCCTTTTCCTTAACCATCCCACAAACCGCTTCCAGCTCCTGATTTACGTTTGTTTCTCCTCCTGCTACGCACATTACATGCTGTTGACGTGGGTTTTTTTTACTTTTAGTTGCATCATATTTTGAAATTAAATCCAGAAACGGGAAAGTTGCAACTTTTTTTAAAAATTGGCCTTTAAACTCTTTTATGTAATCACATGTTTTCATAGTAGCAGGTCCAATTAAATTATTGTTTTCAATTCCCTAGGTTCTTGGCATTCATGGTCACACCCCGAACATACTTGGCAAACGGGTTAGACTATAGACATCAAAAGCACAAAAGCATGATTCATTGGTGTATCCTCTGGCTGAATAGTGTAAGATTTCCAAAGATTAGTGTTTAGCCTTTATTTCAGCTCAGCTTCACGGTTCAGTTGGAGAACATAATTTAGCAGCGTCCTGTTTTTACTATTAACTGTTTACAAGTCTTGTGTGTTTGTGTTTAGGATCTTGGAGTCTTCAGTTTGAGTTCGCAAGAAAAGTGTGTGTGCTTCGCAGCCTGCTGTGGCTCGGCCTGACCTTCTACCACGTGCCAATGACACCACAGCATGGATACATCTACATAGGTGACGGGACCAAGAATTTGGACCTTCCTTTCATGCTATAAAAGCTTTTTTCAAGCTGGATACTCTCAGTAATTCACAAAACCAAAATCTGCTAAGATCTTGTATTATAAAACAAATAAAACTAGGTTGGTACAGTCAGTTTAGTGTCTACAGACTTTTTGTTGTATTTACTTCCAATTCACAAAAGCCGTGCCTACACAGTAAACACATGTTGAGAGGCAAAGTAAACACACATATTTTATTTGCACATCTGTGTTGCATTGAGTTTACACACTCACCATACCACCTACTTTGAAACTGTAACACTGATCAGGTTGTTGCTTGCATTAAGTTGTCAGCAGGTTTCCTTCAAGAGTCTTTTTCTTTTGAAAAGCAACAGTCAGAATAGATGGTGTCGGGTGGGTCTGAGTGTGATTCTTTAAAAGAGTGACTCAGCTTAATAAACAAAAGTTAGAATAAACACAGATGGATGAAGCTTTTAGGAATTGTTTCCCCCCTTCTCAGAACTGAATGACAACGGTCAAGGTTAACAGTCAGGGATATGGTGGTTTCATCCCTGAATAAATGGGCCCACCCACTTTCCTCCAGTTGTACCAATCTGTCAGGCTTTTTGGTCCTTCAGTGTTTTATGTACAAGGGCTTGACACCATAACGCACATTGTTCTTTAGTATTGGGTGGCCAACAGGCATGCGCTTCTTACACCATTTCAGTCCAGTTTTATAGATGGGTTTCACTGAGTCGATGGACCAGCGAGTTAGGTATCTGCACAACAAACAGAGATGCAGGGGAAATATTAACTGCACTGCACTGGATACAAATGGTGAAAAAAAGCATACACAAACATAGATACATGCGTCACCTGTTAAGTTTGGGCTTGGGTCTCTTTGGGACGTGGCCTTCTGGAAGTTTGGGTTTATGGTCAGGAAGCAGACCTTGAACACACAAAATAACAAGATGCATTTATTGACTTCAATTTCTCAGTACTTGTATTAAAAAAAATAAATACTGTTGCAAACTCTCAAAAGACAGTTATAAAGACATAATGTACCGATGACACATTAAGATTTACTTCTCACTGTCATTACAGTCACCAAATTACTGCTCAGTTTTCATTTAATGTAATGTTACAGCTGACAGTGTTTATCATCTGTGTAGAAGATGATAAACACATGAAGCAGACAAATCCAGGTTGTTCTATAATGAATAAAAGACTTGAGGAACAAACAAGAACAAGTTTACAACCCTACTATCATGTCTTGGTCCAGGTTACACAATGTTTTGTCTTTAGGCAGTGTCAAACTCAAACCTTTCATATCCACAAACCTTTCACAACAAGCTGGGATGCTTTGTAAAATGAAGGTATAAACAGAGCACAAAAGTTTGAAAAATTATTTGTGCTTGATTTTAAAAAGTACAAAGAAAATGCAGTGTACTGCCAAAAGTATTCGCTTGTCTGCTTTCACACACATATGAACTCGAGAGATATCTCATTCTTAATCCATAGGCGTTAATATGACGTCGGCCTAACCTTTGCAGCTATAACAGCTTCAACTATTCTCGGAAAGCTTTCCACAAGGTTTAAGAGTGTTTATGGGAATTTTGGGGCATTTCTTCCAGAAGCACATTTGTGAGGTCAAACACTGATGTTTCATGACCAGGCCTGACTCACAGTCTCCACTCTAATCCCAAAGGTGTTCTGTCGGGTGAGGTCAGGATTCTGCGCAGGCCAGTCAAGTTCTTCCACACTAAACTCACTCATCCATTTCTTTTTGGACATTGCTTTGTCACTGGTGAGCAGTCATGTTGGACCAGAAGGGGTCAAACCCAAACTGATCCCACAAAGTTGGGAGAGGGAAATTGTCCAAAATGTCTTGGGATGCTGAAACATCAAGAGTTTCTCTCACTGGAACTAAGGGTGCAAGCCCAACTCCTGAAAAACAACCCCCACACCATAATCCCCCCTCCACCAAACTTTACACTTGGCACAATGGAGTCACCCAAGTACTAGTTTCATGACAAACACCAAACCCAGACTTGTCCATCGGATTGCCAGACAGCATGGTGATGTAAGGCTTGGATGCAGCTGCTCGGCCATGAAAACGCACTCCATGAACCTCTCTACGCACCGCTCTTGAGCTAATCTGAAGGCCACATGAGGCTTGGAGGTCTGTAGTGAGTACTCTGCAGAAAGTTGTTTTGACCTCAGTGCAGTAAGTGCCTTAGCATCCCGTAACCCCACTCTAATTTTACATGGCCTATCGGTTCATATCTGATTTGCTGTCGTTCCAAATCACTTCCACTTTATTATAATAATACTAACTGTGGAATATTTAGTAGAGAGGAAATTTCATGACTAGACTTGTTTTTAAAACAACTCATCCACCTGAATACTGGAGTTAAGGACACAGTTGTGTTTGTTGACATAGGCAGCTAGAGCCATTCAGTGTCTGCTAGGCTCCCCCTCCAATAACAGGACTCCCTGAACTGCAACTCTCTGCTGTCCTTTAATGGAATTACCAACAAACATTATATAGTAATGCATGTTGCTAGTATTCATCCATATAAGGTAACTGATAGCTCTGAAAAATAGTGGGTAGCATCACCATGACTATGTCAATGTTTTATATTAAAACAGGAAAAATGTTGGAAGGGTCCAACAGGTGGAATATCTCACTCATTAGGAATTCATTAGATTCATTAGCAACAAGTCAGCATAATGACTGGGCGTAAAAAATGCACATAAATCTGTAGGAGAAAGACTTAGAGGGGTTTCACAATTGTGTACTCAGGTGAAATCTCTCAAAGCAAGAGAAAAAGCCAAGAATTAACTATGCTGTGATCTTCTGGCCCTCGTGTGTGTTTAATGCAGCAGAAATACTCTGATGGGCTCAGGAAAAGTATGAAAATCATGATCAGTGTACACAGTTTGTTCCCCTGCCGTGCTTAAAAAAATGACTGACTGCCAAACACTGAATTCCTTTGTTTATTGTGACCTGTTTTGCAAGTGCTGCATTACTGCACCAACATTATAATCAATTCATTCCTGTTTGGCCTCTTAAAATGTCTTTATATAACTGTTATGTTACATTTGTTACAATTTGCTGCCCTCTTGGCTACATCACTTTTGAAAAAGACCATTTTTATTGTCAAACATTTTTTACCTTGCTAAATAAAGGACATATAAAAGTCACTCTGCTGAACCCAAGCTCAATAAAAATAGACTCAGACAAAGTGGCTATTAATCTTTGTGTTTATTTTATCTGAGTAAACTAAAGAACCCACTTGCAGGCGGAAAGAAAGTACAAGGAGGCTTCATGATATATGACACGTGTCTAGAGCTGTGGAGGTGCTATCGATGGGTAACTTGAAAACTTAAAGCACAACAGCAGGACTTCCACTGACCTGCTCTGTGAGCCATCTGCACACAAATGGCAATCTTGCGGTGCTCTTCTGGACAGAGACCAGTGACTCTCCTGGGCAACATCCCTCCATCTGACCTGATGAACTGACTGAGCAACAAAACATCCTGGGAAGGGAAAAATACAAAAAAAAGAAAAGAAAGAAAATCAGGCTAATGCACTAAAATTAATAATAATGTCACTAATAACAGTGAAAGTATTTACTGTGTAGTTGTATTTGTTCTGCAGATTCCATCTGTAGATTGGACACTTGGCTGTGGGATTTGGAGGCTGTGATCCGACTGGAACTTCCAGAATTTGTCCTTCAATCTAACATGAAAATAAGAGATATGACAGTTACTTTATCAAAATCAAAGCATTTTTATTATACTAATAGCATATGTTATTTATTTACAAGTGCGGAATAAAACTCCTCAACTCCAACATGGTCTCTCACTGCTGGTTACAGAGTTTATTACGTATTTATATTAGGCCTTATTAAAATACATCAAAATGTTTTGTGTAATTATCCAAAACAGTGATGATTCAAAACCAGTTATGCAATTATTTAACTTCACAACAATGAAATTTTGAATAGTTCTGAGCTTTACTTACATTTGTTGTTTTACCATCTTGCTTCTCCAACACTGCAACAGACATTATGAAACATCAGACTTTACGTTACGTTTTAATTTTGCAGTTGAATTTCACTAATTCATGTATTAAATGTTGTTTTATTCCAAAGTAGGACGCTATGAGGCTGGAGCCCAGGGTGAGAGGTTCTAGTACACCCTGGACAGTCTGTCGCAGGGCTAACACAGAGATACAGACCACCACTCAGTCATTGTGAGGTGACAGTGCCAACTACTGCATAGTGGAAACAAAAGTGGTTTCCACACTGACATTGTAACTGACAATAAAAATCCTAGATTCAAGTTTTATTAGTCTGTACTTGCAGATATAAACAGGGCTTTTTCCATTTTAGTCAACAATCAATATTACTCGTTCAACTACTAACTCCAAAACTATTAACAGAATTGATCTTTCAAACTATTTTCATTAACTGTTAAAGCTATTCCTGTAGCTTTAACACATCTGGTTAAAGCTACAGAAATTTGCATTTCTTGATTCTAAGGTGAGAACAGATGACTACAACTTCTTACAATGCAATATTAAAATCTTTACATTACTAGTTTCAAAGTAATATTTTCCTCCGTTTGATCCGTCTTGGGTCTACCAAATTCAAACTAGATATCTATAATTTCCTTTAATTTCGAAAATGAAAGAAGTTCATTCATTTTAACTAACATAAAGTTAGTTGTTAAAAATGAACCACTAATCTTTATATTAATGCATATTATATAATATTTATGCACGTGCTGAATTCTGTCAAAAAGACAATTTTGTGAAATAATCATGACACAGAGTTGATCTGTAGTTGGTTTTGATGAATGTAGTACCTGTATTAGAATATGTTGTTAGGCTTAGTGTTTTCGATTTTGGTAAAATGTGGATTTTTCAACGTTGCCGCAAGCTTACTGGCATTTTAAAATTATTTTAATGGTTTCTATAACTTTGTTAGAAAGCTGAAAAAAGAAGCGCCTTAAAGGTTTCAGAAGTTCTTGCAGTGCATAAAGCATAAGCCTCAGGAAAGTTAACTGAAAAGTCAACACCTGCAGACGCCGCCGACTGATGTGTCATGCAGATGTGGTCGTCATCATTTAACGGTTCTAATGTATTGTTTCTTTATTGGAAAACACAACAGGAGAATAGCGTGTCCTTTAAGTGATATGAAATGAAACACATGCGGTGTATTTAGGAAAACATGCTAGTTATCCCACCGACAGGTTAAAGCTGTAACGTTTGCACACAAGTCTCACCTTGACGAATCCCCCTTTTCTGGATAGTTAAAGCAGTAAGCTGCGGAACATTTATCGTCCTTAAAGAACTCAAGTTGGTGCCTCTGGATTCAAGTTTTAAGCCCGCAAATGAGGTCCAGAGAGACCTGAACACACTGCGGGCTGCCATGTTTAATTCTTGACCTTCTCCTTCGTTCCTTCCTGTCTGTTAATCTCGCGAGAATAAAAGAGCGACACCGATGGCGAAAACCGCTTATTACATCTAAGATGGACAAAAAAAGGGAAAATCCCACAGGTTACACAACTACAGAAACATTATTGAACATTTTTGTTCCCATGTTCGTGTATGACATTTGTTCGTTTTAATTGTTTTAATAACTGACTTGCAGTATAAAAGCTGTATATGTTGTTACTTTTGGATAACCTTGTTGTTTTTTAATAAGCAACTTTTATAAAAGCTTTATATCCAAAAGTAAATTAATTTTCAAGTCCAATGAGATTAATTCATAGATTTATGAACCTTCATGAAAAGTAAGCCTATAGCCTCAAAGGATGACAAAATGCAATCTGAGATTGAAATCTAATAGATTAACCCACAAACAACACAGCAGCAGAATATCAGGCAAAATTAAACACAAGAGAAAAATCAATAAAGACATGCCACGCTGATATGTATGCAATTTATCTAATACACAGGAGAAAACCAGCAAAACGGGGCAGCGTGCTTCAGAGATATTTTTTTAACCCAGAGAGAGGCCGAGTATAACAGTACAAGTCAATTGCCTTCAAGGAAGATTTAAACTCAATGTTCCAGAGGAAGGAAAAATAACGCCTAGTCTAAACCACATCATGTGTTTTGGGTTCCTCTCATTGCTTTTATCCTTTTGATGTTGTTTTTTAGATTTTTAGAGATAGGGCCATCTCTATCCAAGCCGCACTCATCAGATGTAGAAGTATGAGAGACACCAACACAAGTATTGTACAGAACATGCAAAACATTTTGAGCAGAAAGCAGAAGATACAGGTAGACTCTTTGGGGACAGATAAAGAGGAAGATAAAGTATCTGATGTTTGATAACGTTAGCATCTGAACACTATGCCATTGTCCATTTTTCTTTCTTTCTTTCTTTTTTTTTTGCTGTTTTCTAAGCATTATCTCTAGGCTTTATCTGTTTTCCAAAAAAGGACCTTTATGAAACCCTTAATTGCTCCTACATCATGTGATAAGTTAAAAAAAAAAAAAAACTTTCCTCATTGTAAGTTCTAGCTTTCAAGCCAAGCTAGTAATAAGTGTTACATAAAAAAAAAAATCAGCTTGTCTTAAATGCACATTTTCTCTATTAAAATGTTTCTTCTTATTATTATTTATTTATAGGTTTGTCTTAGAGGGGTCAAAATAACCCAACGAATGACAAATTACACTAGCTAGTGTGGGTAATGTGGTACGTTTGGTATTAATTCTGACCACTAGAAGTCAGGTCCTTGGTTGAACAATCCAAGCATATGTCACCTTTGTGATAACTCAGAAGATCGATGTTGAGTGTTCAAATTTTTTTTAAAAAAGCAAAGAACAACAGGTGTGGTGAAAGGTACACTACCAGTCAAAAGTTTGGACACACCTCATTTAATTTTTTTTTTATTTCCTATTATTTTTACTACTTCCTATGTTGTAGATTCATACTGAAGACATCAAATATGTGAAGCAAGATATATGGAATAATGTAGCAAAGAAAAAATTGCTAAATAACTCTAAATATATCTTATATTTTAGATTCCTCAAACTAGCCACCCTTTGCTTTGTTGACAGCCCTGTAAACTCTTGGCCTTCTCTCAATGAGCTTCATGATGTAGTCATCAGAAATGGTGCCCTGTCGGGGGTTGGTAGAATTTGTAGAATTTCTTGGCTTACTAATGGGGTTGGTAGCATCAGCTATTTGACAACTGTTAGAATTCATATTATGGCAAGAACTAATCAGCTAAAGAGAAACAACAGTGCATCCTTACTTTAACAGCTGAAGGTCAGTCAGTCCAGAAAACTGCTAAAACTTTAAATGTGTCCCCAAGTGCAGTTGCAAAAACCATCATGCGCTACGGCAAAACTGACTCGTATCAGGACTGCCCCAGGAAAGGAAGACCAAGAGTCACCTCTGCTGCTGAGGTGAAATTCATCCGAGTCACCAGCCTCAGAAATCGCAAAATTAACATCACCTCAGATTAGAGCCCAGATAAATGTCTACATGACATGTCTACATCAACTGTTCAGAGGAGACTGCACAAATCAGACCTTTGGGTTCAAGTGGCTGCAGAAACACAAGGAATGGTCATTAGACCAGTGGTAATCTGTGCTTTTGCCTGACAAGTCCAAATTTGAGATCTTTGGTTCCACCCATCGTGTTTTTGTGTGTTGCAGAAAAGGTAAATGTATCATCTCTACATGCATGGTTCCCACCGTGAAGCATGGAGGAGGAGGTGTGATGGTGTGGGTGTTTTGCTGCTGAAACTGTTGGGAATTTATTCAAAATTGAAGGCACACTGAACCAGCATGTCTACCACAGCCACTGCAGTGACACGCCATCCCATCCCATCTGGTTTGCAACTAAATGCAAACCAGATGGGTTATTTTTCAACAGGACAATGAGCCTGAACGCACCTCCAGGCTGTGTAAGGGCTATTTGACCAAGAAGGCGAGTGATGATGTGCTGAGCCAGATGGCCTGGCCACCTGGTCACCTGACTTACACCCAAACGAGATGGTGACTGTTGGCAAACCATTTCAGGTGACGACCTCATGAAGCTCATGGAAAGAATGCCAAGAGTGTGGAAAGCAGTAATCTAAGCAAAGGATGGCTATTTTGAAGAATCTAAAATATAAAACATGTTTTGAGTTATTTCACACTTTTTGTTTACTACAAAATTCCGTATTCCGTAATTCCTTCACTGAGAATCTACAATGTAAATAGTCGTGAAAACAAAGAAAAACCATAGAATGAGAAGGTGTGTCCGAACATTTGACTGGAAGTGTAAGTGACAGTGAAAGTGTGAGTGTAAGTGTGCGTGTTGGCTTTATTGTGCACTGTGTGTAACTTTTGTCTGACTGATGTGATTTGTGAACTTAAGTTACCAATTCTAAACTTAAATAAATCAGGTGTTACAATTTGACATTATATAATTAAATTGTTCCAACAGGTCTCTTTTTTCAGTGCATTACTTTGTATGGTCACTTCTGCCATCTTGCATTGTGAACTCGAAGCTGGTGAAGCTGCTCCAATTTCCGGACTTGGAAATCTGAGGGGGCATTCAAGTCATTCTGACTGGGAACTTGGAAATTTTGATGTCTGACTTCATGTGAAGTGCATTAACAGGCTCCTGCCATGATCAGCAAATGCCAAGCCTGGCACTTCCAAGGTCTTGCAATGCCTCATCCTGTTTTGGTCAGTAACTGTTGTTCTTGGGTTAACCAGCACCAAACTATTCTTGAGTCAGCCGAGGCTAAATCTGTATCACTAAGTAAGCCAGGCCACTATTCCCACTGAGTTTGTCATTGCCTCTCACCATCACAAATGAGTCCTCATTCTGACCTATCATGAATCAGAAGTGACTGTCTAATCCAGCCAAAAAAGTCAGCCAATGTCTCATTGCCCCTTGAGTTGGTCATCTTTGATGTACCTTGGTCAGAGACGACTAATGTCTCACAGTTGGGCTACAGTTCCTGTGCCTCAGACTTGGCTGACCTGCCAAATATTCCCCAGAGGTGTCCACTTCCGTCGACCCTGCATCCTGTATCTGAATCAGTTTTCCAATCTCTACACCCCTAAGTCCGCCTGCTGTCATCAACCCCCTGCCAAGGACAGAGCCTGAGGAGCAGGTCTGCTCTGTCTGCGGGGCACTATAGGGTGGGTAGTTTCCAGCCTTCTGGTTATTTAGCATTCTGCCCTGACCTCCAGTCTCCCCTCTGACAACTTCCCTTCCTCGGAGGGTCTCTGCCTTATGAGGGTTTTTGATTCCTATCCAGCCTCTAGAGGTTTTCTGTCCTCACCACCCTCCACTTGCCTTGGTCCTGAAAGGTCTACACTGTCACTGACAGTGTAGACCGTGACCACATTTCACTGCCAATTTGCACAACCTTCTGGCCATCCTTCATATGATCCCCCAAGACTTTGGACTCTTTACATGGGACATCTTAGAGTCCTCCCTTAGGGGCGCTATCTTGGTTTTGAGTTTTTCTATTATTTATTTTGAAAGATCACTCTTCTTATGTATCAGTTTTCTTACTTCCTTTCTTTATTTGTGTGTTGTTTTGTTCTTGTTGCCTTCTCTAGCCTCATTCCACTGTTGCTATGCAAGATGTTTAAAATCCTTATTTAGTAATGCAGCGTGCCTGTATGATAGTATGTCCTACATTTGGGTCATTTTGAAATTAAACAGGATGTGAATTAAACAGGATGTCACTGTTGCATATTTGTAAAGGTTAAAAAATCATCTTTGGGGCTAAATACTTACAGCATTTTGATCAGGAACACTTAATGGAAACTCAAGGTTGCCTCAAGTTTTTGAGAAATATCGGATATTGCAGACAAAAGACAGCTAAGTTTATATTTAAGACATTAGATGAAGAACTTTTTGTCATAACTTTCAATGTCACTGAAAAAGTTTTTAATGTGGCACACAATATGACAAGCTGTAATCTCAACCACTTAACATTCAGCCCATTATTTTACTAAAATGTTGAAAAGCTTGAAAGACTTGTTTACTGCACTCTTGGAGAATGATTCGTTAAGTGAGCGCATTAACTGACAGCAGAAAAAATCTGAAGAAACTGCAGTTTCTTAAGCCTCATGGCTCCCGTTTTTATCTTTGCTGTAATGTTCGTATTTTTTTTTTTTTTTAAAAAACCCAAACATTTCACTTGTAAAGCTTTGAAAGCTTTAAAAGTTTGGTCGTGTAAAAATTGAAGCCAAAATTAATGTTAAGGTTATTTTTGTTGGTCCTGAAATCCATGAACTGATGCTTGGCGATAATGAAAAGGAAACTGAAGCCAGCTGAATCAGCAAAAGGGGAAGCATTCATGGCGGTTGTCTAGACTTTTCTTGGCAATCACAGAGATAAATTGCTTATGAATTATGCTGAGCTCGTGGATAACGTGATGAAAGCATATCAGCTAATGAGTGCCAGAATGTCACTGAAGATGCAGTTTTTACATTCCCATCTTGACTTTTATTCCACCAAATCTGGGCGATGTCAGTGATGAGCATGGGGAAAAGGTTTCATCGAGATATAAAAGGATAAACTGGCAAAGGGAAAACAATGCAAGTGTGATGGGTGACTTCTGTTGGTTCTTGCAAACAGAGATGGACGTGCAGGACAAGCAGAAACACAAGTGCTTGTGGTTCTTATTAAAATTAGAATAGGAGGCTGAGCCTTCAGCTTTAAGGGCTCTCTTCTGCGGAACCAGCTCCCAGTTTGGATTCAGGAGACAGACATCCTCTCTACTTTTAAAATTAGGCATAAAACTTTACTTTTTGATAAAGCATATAGCTAGGTCTGGATCAGGTGACTCTGAACCCTTCCTTAATTATGCTGCATTAGGCCTACGCTGCTGGGGGCATCCATTGAGTCAATAAGTGTTTCTTCTTCACTCACCTTTTTTCACTCCCTGTGTGCTTACACACCACCTTGTATTTAATCATTAGTTATCACAACTTGTCTTTTGTCTTGTCTCGCTCCCTTCACTCCCAACTGCTCATGGCGGATGGTTGCCCCTCCCCGACCCTGGTTCTGGTAGAGGTTTCTTCCCGTTAAAAGGATGTTTTTCATTCCCACTGTCAACAAGCACTTGTTCATAGGACATCATCTAATTATTGGGGTTTTCTGTCTAGTAATTTGGGGTCTTTACGTCTGTAAAGCGACTGTTGTCGTGATTTACCATTATACATCAATACAAATAAAATTAAGTGAATTGAGTCTAGTAGTTTGTTTTCAGAACAAACACATCAAAAACAAGCTTACGTACTTGTTTTTAATGTGTTCGCAAGTTTAATCTGATTTCATATCGGAAATCAGAGTAAAAACTCACTAGCAAACTAACTTTTTTTTGTAGAGGATTGTGATTTGGGACCATTGCACTTTAAAGTAGATATGGAGGCTTTTCACTCTGCCAGTACTGTGTTTGTGAATGTTAAGAGGTTAACTTTCAAAAATGTCTTCCTTTTTCTTTGCATATTCAAAGCAGGTGCAGTCACCCATACACACACACACACACACACACACACACACACACACACACACACACACACACACACACACACACACACACACACACACACACACACACACACACACACACACACACAAATCACACAACAAGGCACAGAAGACGTAAGCCCTGTAAATGTTTTATGAGAAGCTAATGAATTTGGCATGTTTGTTAGACTTTGGGAGAATCTAGCGCTGAATATAAGCAAGTTTGAAGTGTAATAGAAATCTCAGCAGGGCCTCTCTTGTGCATTTCCTCAACAGTTGGGTTTGTGATCAATGGTGAATGAAGCATGGTGAAGACAAGTAGGTCATGTCGGAAGCATCTACGCCATCGTGGCGCCACGGCTTCACGGACAAAAATGTGAACAATTTCTCAAATGCCATCTAAACTGTGAGGCCTAAAAAAGCCGCACTCTGGGATGCAAATAGACTTCTGTGCTCATCTCGTCCACAGAGCTCAGAGTGTAGATAAATAGAGATTACGGTCACACTGACGGCACAAAGGATGCATTGTGTCCGTGATCAGGTCCCTCCGTCGAGAGCACTTAAGCAATCACATTCCTCAAGAGAAGCCCAAAAAATGTCATTTAAAGTGTCTGACCAGCTCCTCACCGGCTTTGATATTCAAATGAAACATGGCCCTGTACAAATAGGCGCCTTAGCTGAGGAAGAAGGGGGAGAGTAAATCAGATAGGATTTCCCTCACATGAAAAGAGCTTGTCTGACATTTTCACAGCAAGCGCTTAGGGACCCTGAAGCAATGTTGGTTCGATGTCATGGTGGGAAGTTATTGCTGTGTGGAAAAGGTTAGTGTTTTCAGCCCAGCTTTCCTGGATAAACTGCTAAAACACAGCATGGAATAAGCAAACGAGATGAAACCGGAATGAGGAAGAGCGGGTACGGCACTTCTCGCAAAAATAAATCCAACCCGGTCCGATGCATTCCCCTTTTACTGTCACACTGGACTGTTTGTTTTGCTTTTAATGCTGGAAGGCCCCTGGTGATAGCTTCTGCTGAAGAGTCTAAACAAAAGGAGACCTCAAAGAGGGTCATATTAGCAATACCGTGGGATCTGAACAGTAGAATTTGAGGTGGCACCTTTAATACAAATCTGACCAGTAAGGCTTTCTCATGTTTCATACTGCTCTGTGTATATTTCTCTCAGTGAGAACCAAAGGGTTTTGACAGAATACCTCATTCCCATGCAGATGGAATTTGTGGATTTTGGATTTGCTGCATCCAAATTGATGGGCTCAGTCTGGTATGCAATTAAGGCATAGCTGTCACTAAGAGGCTTTCCTGGATGATTAACTTGTAAGGCCTGTTGCATCCAAGGAAGTCAACTGAACACAATTAGACCGTTTCGAGGAAATGAGTTTGGTAAGGTCTCCGCGGCTGTAAAATAAGGTAAAGAGAAAAGAAAGCAACTAGAGCAGACAACTGGAAACAGAAATATAGGCTTTATCAACTAAGGAGCGGAGATCAAAGACTGGATTGGTTTCTTTCTGATGCTGGGTAAAGGTTTCGTGCAAGTTACATGAATCTCTGCCCAAGCATCAACCACCCCCTCTCAATCACGTTACGTCCTCAAATCGAAAACCTCTCATTCACTACCCCCCCCCCCATGCTTATTCGGGTGTACGTGCTAAACAGCACTAGCTTCTTCAACAAATTCCACGCTCTTTGAAGAGGCTCTTTTTCCCTGTTTTTCTGACACTTGGCCAAATGCAAGAGCTGGCTTCTATCCCCCTCTCTCTCACACACACATAGTCAAACTATCCATAAATACACATGCACGCTCAAGCACGATCACACGCTTGAGTGTGCATCTGTCTTTCTCATTCGAGCATACACACTCTATGAAAAACCTGTGGTCTTCTTGGCTTTTGATGCATTTTGCAATGCCGGTGTTACCCCAGCTCCTCGGCTCCTTAGGGATCCTCTTGAACTGTTTAAAAACAGTTTCGGCACTCTCCTCCTTTGCATTCATCTTCCTGCTGGGCTGCAGAGTTTTTGTTTTAGTTTAGAACTGGTCCTGCACCTCCTGAAGCCAAGTTTTCTCTGGATAAGATGCGTTTGACTTTTTAAAGGGTTCGCCCACGGTGGCTAATAATAAGAAAGTCAGTTAAGAGAATGGGGAGAAGGATTAGTAGAATAAAGAAACAACAAACGTATTTTCCACCAGGATCGATGCCCAACATTAAACAGAGCCCAGCCCTGGAATTGCTGTTACACCATTTGTTTTGAATAAAAGCAGGATTTTACACCTGTAGGAGCAAGAACAACAACAAAAAAGTAAACCAGTGATTTATTGAACCTCTGAAGGATGTTCTAATGTGATATGGGGTCATCTCATGCTGTGCTGATTTGTGCAGCACTGCCCAAATTGGATTCCCACCATGGCTGTCGCTGCCTTTAACTTCCTCCTACTAGTGTCTGTTGCTATGACACCTGCAGCGGCATTCTCGCATGGTTTCCAATCGACTTAAGATGTTTTTGCTAAGAAGGTTGTCCACACGTTGTCACGTAACAAATGAGGTAAGCATGTGCATCCAAATTTCCTTTCATTAGTTTGCTGGAGTATTTAGCTTTGCCTTCATCATATACTTTTTTTTCTCATAAAGTTGGTATGGCATTAGAAGCAAACATTTAGTGACATATTTGCACATCAATCAGACTTGGAGGGAAGAGCATTTGCATTTGAAGCCATGTTTGTGCCCACACTGTGAACATAGATCAAACTCAATGTTCTTTTTATGCTGTTTTAGCCTCTAGCAGCTCATTAGAGGGCGACCGTGGCTCAGGGGGGTTGGGAAGCGCACCTGTAACCGGAAGGTCGCCGGTTCGATCTCCGGCTTTTCTGTCCTGGTCGTTGTGTCCTTGGGCAAGACACTTTACCCTGCCGCCTACTGGTGTTGGCCAGAGGGGCCGATGGCGCGATATGGCAGCCTCGCCTCTGTCAGTCTGCCCCAGGGCAGCTGTGGCTACAACCGTAGCTTGCCTCCACCAGTGTATGAATGTGAGCGTGAATGAATAATGGCATTGTAAAGTGCTTTGGGTGCCTTGAAAAGCGCTATATAAATCCAATCCATTATTATTATTATTAGACCAATGATTGTAAACCTGTTAACATACACATCCCAAACCTGTGATAGCTTTGGCCCGATAGCTTTCCTTTGCTTTATAAACCATTGTCATTTCTAAGATGAGTTGCCATGGCGCCTTTGCTTAAACAAACTCCTTGGCTGAAGCTGACTCTGGCAATAGTGACCCATCTAAGCATCAGGGGGTAGAGTCTGGTTAAGTTACACCCTTTTTCATGGATTTTTCACCAACTATGAACACCCAAATGGAAAACCTTCTAGTTCCTGAAAGAAAAATATTTTAAGTAATATAATCAAATGTAAATTTTCTATGTACTATATTGTACAGTGTAAAACATTGCATTCAATGGAATCTGGTCAAATGGTCAAAGTTACTTTTATACCATGATTGCTTCATGATTACGTATTTCAACAAATAAAATGTATATATTTTATGTATTTCAGTTGCATTTTACTCATTATTATTGGTTCATATTTATGAGTGCATAGAATATTTTTTTGGAGTGTAGTTTCCCTCTATATTTCCCCTGGTTATTCACCTCCTTGCGACAGTGCCTCTGTACCCCTTGCAGAGTATCTTGCCTCACAATCTAAGAAACATTGCCTTAGAAGAACCAGAGACATTCTTGTGATGGTAACATACCAACCGCGTTGCCAATCTTAGAAGTCGGTCTTCATTTCGATATCAAACACTCGTCTGTCTGTAAAGCGCTTGATTGTATCTTCAGTGATTGCATGGCTTTAAAAACTCTGTCCACAGACCTATAAACACCTGACAAAGTCATCAAAACAGCCTTTGTGGTAGTTCCTGGCACAGTCGGCATATCCGTGACCACATTTCGTCATGATGATATACACATATAGACCAACAGAATCAAGAGGGGGAAACAATACCAGCTCTGGTGGACTATTGTGGCTTTGTAAATGCTTTAAGGTTAAATTATGTTCACCAGCTAGTTCTTGGCACCACCAAAGGGATTTTTGCTGCTTCAAAACTGAAGGTAGCTGCAAAAACCAAAACAATGAATGTGGGCTTTGAAAAGCTGCATCTGCACGCCTGTGACAGATTTGGCTCTGTAGCTTCCCTCTCCTTCGTAAACCATTGCTATTTCTAAGGTGTGTTACCATGGTTGCCTGTGCTTAAACAAACTTCTTGGGTGATGTTGACCCTGACTGCTTCAGACAAGGTTGGTCTCCAGAGAATAAGTTCTTGTCAGCCCTATATTAGACTTTGCAAAGTCTTGCACTTGTGTCAAAACTGCATATTTCATCACAGACGTTGTTACTTCAGAGTGCCTTCAACACGTGTCCTTCTTTCACTCTTTGTAAAAGGTGGGAAATTCGGGTCAAGCTCTATTGTGAAAGCAGACATTTTGATGTAACGTCTCTGCACTTATCAGCAAACACATAACCTGACATCACATCTTATTTCAACAAAGCATGAATTGGCTTACCAGCGCTGTTCGCATTCCTTCTCAACCGCAAAACACAATGGGATTTGCAGCATTTAAAAGCATATATTTTACTGCAGCTGTGCCGGCTGTAGCCCTCCTTTATGTGAGCCACACCTGGCTTGTAAATAAACTGACTATGACACAAGGTCAGTGCAGCCTTCCTTTAAATCCCTCATTAGTCGGTCGCAGTTTCTGTAAGTGAATGTGTTGAATAATATGGAACAAAAAAGAAAAGAAAAAAACTTCATTGTGGACAGGAGTCACCTGACGATCACCATTCCCCAGCAGGGGGCAGTGGTGATTGTCAGGTAAAGCTTTGCACTGCTGAGACTGAATCCTCACCTGATGTTCAGCAGTACAGAGAAGCTGGAAGAAAAACCTTGAGGATTAAATAAGAGGCAAAATAAATAAATAAACTGAAAGACGTGGTGGTTGTTATGGGGGTATTGACACAGTTTTCAAAACCTACAGGCCAAGCTACTATTTTTTAATATTTGTTAAAAGAGAAGTCAGTAATGGTTTGTTGATATTAACTGTATAAATGTATAAACTGTCATAATGATTTTCCTTCAAATATGTTTTCAGTCCATTTCTACGAAAGAGAAAGGCTACATGGGTTCCTTGATGAGGACCAAGGCTGCTGTCTTGTTTTCTCTTCATTTCCCAGTTGGGGGTCAAAAAAACAACAACTTGAGACTGACTTCTTTTTTGCCTTTTTTGCCTGTCTTTACTGCCACCTTTCTTTGTTGCAATTTTAACACCATCTCCAAATCTATGTTATCCTGTGAGAATGCCAAAACCATTTGTGCTCTATGTGTGTGTGTGTGTGTGTGTGTGTGTGTGTGTGTGTGTTCAGTCTGTCTTGCCACAGTGACAAGAAGTCATACAGTGAACTGCAAAGAGTCAAGGGTTCCTCCAGTCTTTATGCACTGGGCTTAATGAGGACACATTCAGTCAAACAAAGAGACATGATGCAACAAAAGACTGGACGCTGAAAAGAAGGCAAATCTTAAGTCCTTCCATCTGCCATTCACTCGTATGTATGAGGGCTGGGCTGTCCAACACAAGGCAAACTCTCCAGTAAAATTCCATCACTGGCAAACACTGGACTATGAAAAGTCACAGAGGAAGAGCTATTTCTTTCCGAGTGCCGCTTTGTCGTCAAGCGGAAGGACACTCACATGTTTAATTATTTCCATTTATATCAAATGATAAGATTAAAGACAGAATTACACTGAATGTGTGTGTGTGTTTTCCTGTATGATACACGGTCACATTTTTTTCACAGGAAGTATCATTCTAATGCATTTTTGTTCAGTTCTCATTTATAATTGGATACCTCGTCACTGACTGGCTCTTATTTTGGTGAGTGTATGTAACTTCTGTGCAATTTAAGCCGACAAGTTGTCATTAATGGGATAATTGCACACCAAAAGACCCTTTATTAACCCCAAATTCACAAAGTCGGCTGATTTAAAAACATAAACACAAAGCGACCTGACTTAGGGACTTAGCAAGAGAAGATCATCATCCCAGCTCTCCTCTTTATCTGTAGATAGACTCTGAACGAATGAATAGTGCTGGATGAGAAATCCGGATGAGATTCTTACATTCAATTTTTTTTTAGCTCATCTGGCCCGATGAGCTGATGCCATGGCATCTGTTCTCCATCTTCCCTGATTTTAGTAACACTTAAACACATGAGTCTTCATCAAAACTATGCTCAGCATCTTATTTTCTATTTTACAGGCACTTTTCCATACACAGCATAACCTTCACCAACAGCTGAATACTATTTAATTCAGCTCATTTAGCAGAGTCGTTAACACAAGATTCTCAGTGCTAATACAGCTTGCATGCATAAAATGATAAAGAAAGGACTTCATTTAATTCCTAGTAATTTGATAGCTCAAAATTATACATAAAGCTCACCATCGTACCAACATCAGTAATATGGCAAATACTACGACGCGCTGATGTGTTCATATATTTACATGCTTTTTAAGGTCCTGATGACAACTGGCCTATCCATTCACTATCTTTCTCCAGCTGCCACAGGCAGGGTACATCCTGGATGTCTCCAGTGAGGCATCCAGGATGTAGAGCTGATGACATATCTATGTATGTCCAAAATTGTCGCCCACCTTTGTGTGTCTGTTGTAACAACCCCTTATTGTGTTATAGCACCACTAGAGGGGGTTGCCATATTATTGTAGTTGGGGGAGTCTCCTAGTGGGTGTGTGAGTATAGTCTGGCAGCCATTACATGCTGCTTGTCTGTCTGTTCCAAGAGAGACCTCACCACTGTAATGGGCTGGCACCTGTATGTACGGACGGAGTAGAGCCGTGGAGACCTGGCTTGTATGGTCTTGTGTTGCTAATGTCAAATAAAGGTCTGTTGTTCAATTTAAATAACTGGCTTAGAGTTATCCGGCTAAGCTCCACACCACTCCAATGTTTCTTCCCTTATGGAACCTCACCCTTTGTTGTGACCAGTGTATTTTGGGGTGTAAACATATTTGTGCCTCTAGTTTTTTCACTTCTCTGTACATTCCCTCACATCCATTCCAATACTTTCCAAGAATTTGTTGGAATTTGTGAAGTCTTTATTTTGATGCTATGATTATTACTCTTTAAAATGAGGTCATGATTGTTATTCTCTTAGTGATTAATTCAAAATCTTTGGTGAGAAAGTAGTCGAAAAGACACAAGAGGAATTGACAGCACTGAATAGGCCAACAGTTCTAACCACTGCAATGGTAGAAAGAAATATGTAAAACCACATTTGGTGACAATGCGGTTTTCCACATTTGTCATTTACAGTAAGAATACTGGATTCAGGAATTTTATAACTTTTATCATGTTGAAAGAAAGCCGTGACCAGTGTGCCACTTGCAACCGTCATCATTGTGACAACCAACCAACCATCCAGTCATAATACCCCTGAATGTTTGTGGTGACATGCATGTTTGCGATCTGTCTTGACTTCTCTTTGAATTTTAATTCTGATGAGTTTGAGCAATACACTCAGCCGCTGACAAGGTGACCTAACTTTCTCCCCCTTTCTTCACACATTATAATAACCTGTTGATTTTTGATGGATCATTAGTGAGATGAGCCATTACGCTGATGTTCTTGGCACTCAGAGGTCTGGGTTTTGGACAAATAGTTTTCCTTGAAATATGATAATATATGCTGAAGGCTCTGTTGTAGTATGACATGTTTTGTAGCAACAGTGCCGGAGTCTTGATCCTGTGATACAACCCTTGGATTATTTATCTGTTCAGTCCTCAATCATACAAAACAACAGGAGAGGCAGCAAAGAGCCATTAGGTCTCAGTTACACAACACAGTTACACAACAGCAAATGGCTCCAGTTTTCGCATTGCAGTGTGTGTACGTGTCGCAAGTTTGCTCTTCGTTTTACACGATATTGCAAACTAATAGACAGGATTTCAGGAAAAGCGAGTGCCCTTTGGACTGTACCGAGGTGATGAACATTTCTTTCTGTCATCCTCTTTTAGCTCACTCATTTTCCATCGCCCACTCTTTTAGTCATAACAACCACATCATGAGGTACTCCAGATGAGTTCGGATCACAAGTTTCCGAGCCGTCCTCCAGATGGTTCGAATACATGAAATAAATCTGCACATTTAATTACATGCATGATATTTATGGTTAGTATTGGACTGGGTTCTTTTGCAGACACCAGCTCTTCAACCCTAATACCTCCACATGCAGCACCTCAGTTCCTTTATAATCCATTTGACTAATAGCAAATGTGTTAGTGACCTCAGGAGTGCAGAGCTGCTCTATGTATTTCATAGTCTCTTATAATTCTAGATGCCGTTAGCACATTTTCTCTCATTTTCGGATTTATTTGGCCCTTCAAATAGGCTTAAACATCCGCCTGACTTAGAAATAACACAATAATTCCCACAACGGAAAGGCAGACAACACGTTACTGTCCGAGGGAAGATCCTGGAACAGGAACAAGTCAATGTTATGATTAATAAATCCCCCACAGCTTACAAAAATCACAGCAATGATGAAAGAACTTTTCCTAATCTTGTACATCTTTCAAGATCGGTAAATAAGCACAGAGCTGAAAAGAAGGTGTGAGCTGTGTAAATCTAATTAGATTTGACTGGATCACACATTTTGTCCTCAATTAATGCTGCTGACATTCACAACAGCAGACTTTCTTTTCCCCACTGAAATGCTTGTTTAAAAAACCCGTCCAACTGGCAAGAGCCCATTTTCAAATGCGGGATGTTGTCTCTTTGTTGTGATAAGCACAATGGTCCCAAGCACCGGGAGCGCACAAGGGACCTACATGGAGGACAGAAAGAAAAGGATTAAAGAGAAACAGTAAAGTGCAAGAACAAACAGAAAGTAGTCTCGGCTGATTTAAGTCTCTTTATATCTGATGAACACCCTGTTGTCAGGTTCTCCCCATATACTCCTACATAAGAAAGAAAATAACACACAAGCATCAAAGAACCAGGACCCACATGTACCAAACATTTGTGTTTCATCTGCTCTTTTATATCTTTGACCCTACAGCTGTTGGGGAGATGGGAGACAGTCTGCTGGGCTTTTTAAAGTGAGGGTAATCAGAGGGGTCTTTTTCACTGTCCAGTAATAATATGTTCTGAGTATCCATGGATAATAACACAATTACCTTACCTATAGGAAAACAAGGGTGATACCAGAAATGAAGTGAGGATGAAACATGCTTTTCCTGATCTGAATGTCCACATTAAAAAATTACAGTCACTCCATGTTAACTCCATGTTCCCAAAATAGTTATTTCTATTTAAGTGAACCGCCTCAAACTAGTTAAGTTAGTTCAAATAAGTTTAGACTTTAAAGTTTAGAACAGTCCCTAAATAACAAAGCTTGTCACTGGAAAATATATATATCTGAGGTTAAGGAACATGTTAAGGAAATCTATCTGTTGGCTTAAGTGTCAGAGTTCGTCTGCTGCAGAACCACAGGAAATCTGAAAGATATTTGATCAGGGGAATATCTCTTTAAAAGATCAAGAAGAGCTACTCCACACAGAGCCAAATTTCAAATGAAAGCCACATAAAAAACATGTCACTAATTTAATTCAAATTTACATCCATGTGGACTTCCTTGACAGTGGGCCTGTGATTAAGATTTTTTGTACAATAATTATAAAAATTATCCGTATCATCCATTTTCTGCCGCTTATCCATATCCAGGTTTGTGGTTGCAACACTCGAAGCACAAATACCCAGACCTTGCTCTACCCAGCCACTTCCTCTGTGGGGGCACCAACGTGTTCCCAGACCAGCAGAGAGATTCTCCAGTGTGTCTCAGGTCTGAGATCTCCCAGTTTGACATGCCCAAAACACTTCTCCAAGTAAGCATCCAGGAGCCATCATGGTCAGGCAACTTTCTCCTTTCTCCTTTTTACTATGAGTAACTCCTGAATGTCCACATTCCTCATCCTCTTTAATGAAGGAAACTCATTTTCACTACTTGTATCCACCACAACTCTGTTGCTTGTGAAGCTTGCACACAAGAATTTCACTCGCATGTACTGTACCAGTGTACCTGCACATGTGACGTGACAATAAAGGTGATTTGATTTGATATTTTTCTTTCAGACACTATTCTACACTTGTCATGGGTGAGGGTAGGACCAGGTCGACCAGCACATGGAGAACTTTGGCTTACTGCTCAACTTTCCAATCACCATAAATCACTGCAGATGCTGCCACAATCCATCCCTCCATCTCCCCTCACTTAGTCCTAAAAAATTTGAACTCCTCCACTTAGGGCAGAACCTCTAGTGTGAGCTGGAGGTCACCACTTGATGACATGAACAGAACCACATCATCCTCAAAACACAGACCAAAGGTGACACCCTCAGCTCCTTTTTCTTCACCTAGAAATTCTGTTCATAAAAGTCCAATTCCCAAAGGGAACAAATCTGACTTATTGCTGCCAAGTTGCTGCTGCGGTTGTACACCTGATACCCCACACCCCTGACACAACCTTGCAGGACACCCCCACAGGACACCCCCACAGAACATGTGAGGGACATGGTTGAATACCTTCCCCAAGTCCACAAAACACACACAAGCCAAACTCCCACGCCCCCTTGAGTATCCTCAGGAGGGTAAAAGAGCTGGTCCGGCATTCCACGACCAAGACGAAGACGGCATTATTCTTCCTCAATAACTTCGACTAATGGGCAGACTCTTTTCTCCAACACCCTGGCATAGACGTTCCCGGGCAGGCTGGGGAGAGAAATCTAGTTTTGAAGATGGAACACACCCTCCGGTCCCCTTTTCTTGAAAAGAGGGACCATGACCCCAGCTTGTCAAAGGAACTCAGGGAAGAATCCACCCCCAGGACCCGACCACCAAAGAGTTTTGACTACCTCGGTGACCTCAGCCACAGAGCTGCGTCAGTTCTCCTCCTCATCCTTTGGCTCTGTCAACAACTCTCACTGAGGACAACTCTAGAGTGGAATAAAATTCAGCCCCTATCCAGGAGACTGGTTCAAGAGCCCATGATGTGCACTGAGGCGAGACCAACTATATCTAGTCAGCATTTCTCAAGCTCCTGCACTAGCTTGGGTGATTTCTTCATGAGTGAGGTGCAATTCCATGTCCCTAAATCCATAAGCAGATAGGGATAAGACTGTCAAGGCCTCCATCCTAGATACCTGCCAATCAACAATGCACCCCAAGCCTAGTTTTTTTTTTTTGTTTGTTTTTAATTTATTTAATGTAAAATCCTTTTGGAGCCTTAAGTAAGTTTACATGTGGTAAACTAAAGCAGATGATTACCAATGTCAAGGAAAATTGCCATAGTTTAGCAGAATGTGTTGAAAAAAGTGATCTACACCTATCCATCTAAAGCTTACTATATATAAGTATATTTGTTCTCTGGGGAGTTTCTACTCTTAGTTAAGATCTGAGTTAGCAGACCCTGAATAAAATGAGTTTACCCTTCAAACTGTCACTTTTACAGGTTGTTTCTAGTGAGACTCTGAGGTTTTGATAGAAATAGCCTAAGAACAGGATCTGATCTTTATGCTAAGTCAGACTAACCAGCTGTCTCCAGCTACTTATTACAGACATTAGAGAGGCTTTGAGCTACTCATTTCCCAGCAACACAGCCAACATGTATTCTCCCAAAATGTCAATCTGTTCTTGCTGGAACAACTACAGAGCTTTTATAAGTCAAGCGTATTTGTTATTGCATGTGCTTGGATTTGTCCACTGCAGTTTGACAGTATGATTACTACATGGACCTCATATATATCCCAGTCCAAAGGAACTCCCAAAACGCTGCCTCCCTGCAGCAGAAATGTGGCTCTCATCATTGGCCCGAAATGAGTTGGAGTGTAAACCTTGGGAGGCAGAGCATAATGTGAAACAGATCTACTATATGTCTAATGCAACTTACAAGGAAGACGTACCGTTGTCATCAACTAGAAAATCATGTTTAACTTATGTGCTCTGGGCTGTGAATGCTGTTGTTCAAACCCGGATAGCAGACATCAGTCTCTGAGGACACTGAGAGAGTATTACCTGCTAGTCGAAGGAGATTTTTTTCCCCAATGTAATATCTGCTTAGCCTGAGGCAACAATGTATGTGCTACCATAGGCCTCCCATGCCACTAATAATAGCATCATTAAAATTTTATTTTGTGAAAATAGTTGCAGGTATATAGACTAATATGTAATATATAATATGTTTGTAGTTACAATGCAACTACACACAGACACTGGACAACCATCAGGGGCAAACTGAGGCTCAGTATCTTACCCAAAGACACTTGGATATCCATAAAACAGGAGCTGGGAATGAACCATCAAGCTCCAGAGCCACAACCAAATAAATGAAGGCTCTTCTGTGTCTTTTCAGTATCTTTAAAAAAAAATCTCCAATCATAAATCTGTATATGTGTCTCTGTTTGTGTGTTTTCCCTTTTGCCATTTTTGACTAGCCCTATGAAGCAGACATATTGGTCTATAAATCCAGTTCAGTTCACCACTGGTCAATAAATTCAGTTCAGTTCAATAAACACTTGAAATGGCCCAACCTGTCCTCCTCCAGTGAGAAGTGTTAATGAAAATGAGCCCAGAAATAAAACATCTGGTATGGGTGCTCTGTTTTAGGTCACATTTAGTCCCGCTATGATATCTGACAGGCTACATTCAATGTTTCCAAATAGTTTTGCAAAGAATTCAACAGAAAACTGTCAGTCAGTGAGTTTTTTTTCACTGAAGACACCTCAGACATCCTCCAACCTGACTATATAAAGCATATGAAACTGGGGTCTGAACAATGCCCTGGGATCTCAGCCAGACTGCAATCACCTTTACTGTCAGTCAAACGCAAGAACCTGGGAGTCTGTCCTTTGAGAGAACTGTTTATTAGATATTTTTGTGTTTTCAAATAGATTTTCTCCAGAGACACACTTTAAACAGAACTGCTTACTTTATCATACTGAAGCTCTACAATAGCCAAAGATCCTTGTAATATGTTTATACTGAATCCCCCATACAACAGCCTGTTAGCAGCAGTACCACCTCAGTTATCTTTTGGCCCACACAGGGTTATGATTTTCTTACCTCATTCACAAGCCACGGCTGATTCCCAGCAGTGAACTAAGGGATAATGAAACTCACAATATCCCTTATCCCTACTGGCTTATTAAGACATGCATGCAAGAATGTTTATGTTGTATTAAATCAGTATCATTGAATCAGTTTGGGACGTAGTAAAAGTTTAGAGGGACCTCACAGGGCCTGTGTCTAGGGGCTCAGCCTTCACAATTAGCCTCTAAACATGGACCCTGCATAGGTCTGTGATCTTTTCATGCAGACGGGGGATCCTCGCTCCGAGCAGAGCGCGCCTCTGTGGACTGGGGCCCTGCTGGAAATTAAATTACCTCTTTTGCAGAGGGGCATGTTGGTCGCTTAAAAAAACCCCCAGTAAGAATAATATTATTTTTCTGAAAACCAGCGATAATGCTGATTAATAGACACGCTCGCTGTGGCTGTCTTAGTTCGCATAACATGCTTACTGAAACATACCACACGGACATTTTGTCTGCATGGTATGGAAGAGAACATAGATTTTTCACGGCTGTTGCTATAACTTCATGCCTGTTGCATAGCGGTGCCCGTTTGACCCCTTTAAATCACAGGAGTCTGTCTTTTCCCCGAACACATGTACTGTATAATAAATGTGCAGTCATGCGTCAAGTTTGTAGCATGTGGGTCTTAACGTGCATTGTCAACACTGATTTTGTCAGTGTGGAAACCATAACGCCTGCTTTGTTGCTTGGGAAAATCTCTGATATAATTTATATGTTTTGAGCTACAGCAGGAACACGCTTCAGTCCGTCTGTCAGTCTACCATTCTGGATCATGCGGAAATGCTTCAAACACGATCATGGATGGCCAAGAAATTTGGTTCAAACATTTGTGGTGGATCCTAATGAATCCTGTCATATAATCATTTTTCCTCCATGAGGATGAAACTTTAAATATGGTGACAATATCAATCTTCAACTAGATTACAATACTGTGCAAAAGTTTTGAGCCACCCCTCTCTCTCTTTTTTTTTAAATTGCTTCCAAGTAGGCAGAGTTTTTTGTAAATCTGATCAAATGGTTTCGAGCAAGACCACTTCAGCATTCTTCTTTGGAAGGTGACTCGTATGTAACCGTTTTCAGAGGAAATGGGTTTTTTTTGTTAAGCAATGTAACAAAAACCTGTGAGTCATTAAAGGTCAAAATGTGTGTGTGTTCACACATAACAGAATAAAATAGACAACTTACCAAAGAACCAGTTTTAAATTGTATCTTTAAATGTAAAGCACATTATTTTATCCCATTTCTTTACCTGAATCAAGAGTTATTACCTGAAAACTATCCCACAATAGTGTGCAGTGTATCCTTACAAAACCGGAGGAAACTAGACATGTGACGGACAAAAAAAAAAAAAACGATGAGGCAGGCCTAAAGAACTACCTACAGCTGATGAACAGTATCAGCAAGTCATGTTCTTAAGAAACAGGAAGAATAAATGACCTCAAAGACTTGACATAGGATCTGACCCTTCAGTTTATTCAACTACTGTTCATTGGAGCCGCATCAAAAATGGTCTCAGTTAAAGGATGGCTGTCAAGAAGTGATTATTAAGGAAGGAAAACAGGTATACCAAATTACACAAGAACTGGACTGAAAATCAATATCAACAGGTCTCATGGAGTGATCACTGTTGGAGTGGTTACACAAAACTTTGGAAGTATGACATCCTATGCTATCTGAAAAGCATCTGATTGCCAAAGGCTTCATTTTTCATCATGATAATGATACCAAGCACACTGCCAGTGCAGTAAAATGATGTCTGGATAGAGAAACACACAATGAAACACGGTCATGGATTGGCCTCACTAGAGGGCTCAACATCAGTGAATGAGTGTGGATCATGTTGACAGAGAATGGAACAAAAGGCAGCCAACATCCAAAGGGGAGCTTTGAATGTCCTTCAAGAAGCCTGGAGAACTATTTCTGAAGACTACTGAAAGAAACTACAAGAAAGCTGCATAAGAGAGTTCAGACTGGGTTGAAAAGTAAAGGTGGTCATTAGAATTGTACAAACTGTTTTGTCTTATCAAATGTATTTCTATTTATTTTTGTACATTTCAATAAATCAAAGGACCTATTTCCAATTTTTTTAGTAAGCTATAAAGAAATGGGTGGTGTCTCGTGACTTTTGCAAAGTACCGTGCATAGGATTTACTTGAAATTCAAGAGTCAATTACCTGACCCTCCTCAGGCATCGACAGCTGATCACTTCTGTGTGAAAGACAGTGAATCAACATGAACAAGAAAAATTTGCATTTCCTGCGAAAATGGTGTGTGAATGCCTTAACGCTGAAGCCGTCTGCTGAAAAAAGCTGAAAAAGTTGAAAAGTTGCAAAAAGTTGTATGATGGTGAAGAAACTGAAAATTCTGCTGAAACAGGTGAAGAAGCAGAAATTTTTGCTGAAAAGTGGTGAAAAGCCAAAAATTCTACTGAAAAGAAATGTTGCCACAAGAATGATTCGAACCCGGCCCTCCTGGTTTCAAGGGAGCTACTCATCTCACTGAGCCAAACTCATTCTCTGAAAGAAGAGGTGGAGAGACTGACAATTCTGCTGAAATGAGCAGAAGCTGCTGAGAATTGTGCTGATAAGAGGTGAAAAGGCTGAAAATTCTGCTTAAAAGAGGTGAATCAGCAGAATTTCTGCTGAAAAGAGGTTTCTGCTGAAAACACCTGAAAAAGATGGGATTTGTGCTGAAAAGGGGTGAAAAACCTCACAATTCTGCTGAAAAGGGGTGAAGAATGAGCAGTATTTCTGCAGAAAAGACGGAAAGAAGCAGAACATTGTGCTGAAAAGAGGTGAATGACCAGAATTTCTGCTGAAAAGAATTTTTTTTTCTGAAAACAGCAGAAAAAACTGAAAATTTTGCTGAAAGGGGGTGAAGATGCTCAAATTTGTGTTGAAAAGAGTTAAAAAAGTTTAACTGTAAACTGAAAAAATTGTTGCCATAAGTGGGATTTGAACCCGGGCCTCCCAGTCTTAGAACGGCTGCTCATCTCACTGAGCTAAAACACAGCTCAGCCCGGCGAGCAGAAATAAGTGACCACATTGATAATGTGGTAAAAAATAAAATGAAATAAAAATAGCTATCGATGATGTTTTGTGTTGACACTTTGTTCTGTTTCGGTTTTGTTTGAAATGTCAGTTTTGACGATTGGGTGTTACTAATGATAACAATCTTAAGGTCTCCATGCGGTTGACATATTGATAACCGGCACGATGTTAAACATAATTATTCACAGTCTCCAGAAGATAAACTCTCTGACACAGAGACAATAATGTCTCTTGTAACCCTTCATTATATCTCTGTCAGGGAGCAAAACACCAGATCTGTTTGAAACGCAGAAAAAAAGTTAAAAGCATGGGGTAGAGGTTTGGATGGATGGAACCAGACAAGCCTTTAGATAAACAGTGAAAGGTCTTCAATCAAAACAACGACCCCATGATTTGGATTTACCAGACATCAAACCAGCTGCAGTGAAACCTTCTGGGAAGGAAGCAAGCAAGAAGATTCTGGTTCCTTAAAACCTTAATCTTCATCGTTATTTCGATGCAAATGTGCTGCATTTGTGTTAAACTTACTCATACCGTGAATTAAATGAAACAATTTCCCCCCATTTATCTTGATTTCCTTTTCACAAACAGCTCTGCTGTCTGTGTGTTTGGAAGCAGGACAGGAAGCATTACAATTTGTATGAGTGATGCCCTGATCCGCAGGCCAGGAAGCATTAGCGTGGTCATTTGCTCTCATTATAGAAGAGTCACTGAATGTCAAAACCACATCAATGCGTCTTTAGTATGAAGCTACAAAGAGTTTTCAGACTTCGCGTCCAGACGTTTAAGCCAGTAAAATTGTAAAGGCAGCCAGATAATGATTCGGTTTCCCTGTCTGAAGCTAATTAGACATTTTTCTGTAATTGTGTTTTGGCCTTCTTTCGGTTACGTGTTACACAGAGGAATGGCAGGAAAGCCAAAACTGCGTGGAAAAAAAAGCGAACCCACGTCACGTCCCCAGCAGAATGAGAAAAATGCTCTTTCGTGTTGTGTTTCGACTGTGTCAGAAGCAGTGCTGTGACACGTTCCAGCTGTTTGTTTGTGTTGCTTAGGGATCCCAAGGACACTTAAGCTGAAAACTCCTGACAATGACATATAAAAGGAAGATTCATCAAAGTCACTGCTCTCCTGTTTATTTTGGCTCGCCGCAGCCTCTTTTTTCCCCCCTTGTCATCTCAAATGTCCTTGAACAAATGACATAGCGGATAGATGACCCAAACCCAGTGGAGCTTCTGAAGGTACCCGGTGGTTTTCTGTGCTCCATCTGTTAATCAACACATCCCAATGCATACCCAACAAGATGGAGCATAACCCACATAGTGACATCCCAAGAACCTCAACACACAAGACCAGAATGATATAATTGAGTTATTTGCAAAGAGAACGGTCTCTAATTAACAGGTTTTGTCATATGGACAGAAATAAATGAAATGAAGAAACCTATGAGGATATCTCAAGATGGGAGTACGTGTATATGCCTTCTGGAAAAGATAAATTATTTACTTTAAGTCTGAGCAGAAGAGGTCATGAATCCTCCAGTGCAGCACTCTATGAAAAGTTTTCTTAACCCATACATAGCAAAGTTTATTATAGTCTTCAACTATGTCTGCCTGCCTGCCTGCCTGGTGGCGATACTACCCACGTTGTATTTATCTCCTGTCAGATGCTCCTCCTAATAATTCTGTCATTCCCTGGGGTCCCACCACCCAGACAGCAGAGACCACCATTTCTTTCACCTCTACCCCCCCTGCTCAACCTCAGAGACAGGGACAGCCTCTTTCCCCTCCTCACTCACCCGACTATATTCTCCTTCTCTTCTTTTCATCACCCACCACAACCCCCATGTGTTCGCCGCACCTCCTTCATCCACACCCTTTTCCCTCTGCTAATTCACACATCTGGGAAAGGTTAAATGTGTAGAAATGTTGGTGTTTGCTGCCATTTAGGTTGCGATGCTTCGTAAAGCCAACGCCAGAATTCTTTTCTAGACACAGGAGGATCCATTAACCCCAGAAAAATGTCTGTTTCAGCTCCACCGGAGCCAGAACTTAACTTATCACAGGAGTCTTGCGGAGAAGTCAAGCCAATTTGTCTTGTAATCCCTACCATTAACCAGTTAAAAATGGCCACATTTGTGAGTTCTTAAAGGCTTAATGAAGCGTGACCATCAGGTCAGAAACTCTGAGGAAGCTGTTGGAGACACACTGCAGTAATAGAATATATAGTTAGAGCCTTCAGCTTTGAGGTTTCAGCCAGGCTGGATTGTAGTGTGTGAGTCAGAACTGTTTGTTTGAAGACAATCGTGTTTTTAGTATTACTCTGTATAGTCAGGGGCAGGCCCTCCAAGTTACATGCACTGTTTAAAAATCCGAGGATTTATTTTGAAGCCTGCAGAGACTTAAAAATACTTTGGCAAGTTGGGAAAAGTGGCTATTTGCGTTCTTTCCGAGAGTCACATGAGAAGATTGGTGTCATTCTTATGTCCGTTCTTTAAATATGGAGCTCTGGCCAATAAGTCACCATCACGGCTGGGAGGACAGGTAGGTCAAAGATAAGAGAAAGATCTGCCAAGACAAACGTCTAAAGGTATGTCGCATGTTCATGTTTTAGATTTAATATAATGATTAATGAGTTTAGCCGTTTGCCAATTTTAGTTTTGGGTGCAAGTTAAGCTAAGCATGCCTTGGCTGCATGCTAATATTTAAAGACAAGAAAAGGCACCTCAATCTTGGAAGGCAGTACATAACCACATATCCCCACTTGTCAAACTATATTCCCAGAATTTCATGGGAAATATATAAATCCTTCGCTGCAGATATTGCCACAACTAAACTTGATACCTGAGGTTTGAAGCACTGGTTTTAGTTTACACTTTAAAGAACTGTGAAATCTAAGTCATCAAAAAATTTCCTTATCGGCACATCTGTGTGCTTTTGGGTTCCAAGTTTTAAGGGTGGAAAAGCTGTGAGGAAAGGCAAGAGGCTGTATGCTAAAAAGAGGCAGGATAAGAAATGTCAGGTGAGGTACAGGACTGGAAAGTTATGGGTAATTAAGAGGTGTATCCTGGACCTCCAGGTAAGCTTTACCTGGGTAAAAACGTGGGACCACCTAAGAGGAAATAAAGTCATGATGCTTAGTGATCTAACCTGAGGCTGCCGAGCACATCTGGTGAGAGCTGTGTTAAAAAAGTACCTGTTAAATCCATTATCATTGCAGAGTAGCTTAAATTACAGCTAGAGTACAAGAAAAAGCAGCTGTGAGAGTGAGAACCTGTGAGAAAACTCCCAATAACACATACTAACACAGGCCGGCAGGTTTACAAGGTGAGAGATTGACTACCAGTTGTAAAACACTATCAGGAAGGGGGCAATGCTGTGTCAGTCAGAGTAAGGCAATCCTTATGTCACTAGGTACGAGAGGAAAGTGGGCAGTGACCCTCTGGAGATTTTCCTTAAAAGAAGAAAAAAATGGTCTGTGTGAGATGTAAGGAAGATCTGCAATTTGTGCTCAGTTCCATGCACCAAAATATCTTTAACTGTCTTCCAGTATTTCTATTATTGTGGATGTCAGGCAGAGAAGAAAAGGTCTGAACTTGCACTCAGTAAAAGTTCCCTCTCTGGGGACGTGCTTTCCAGGAGAGAAATCATGGGGCCTGACAAGAGGCCAGCTCTGGGACCACACTAAAGGGGGCCCTTTGGCATTTGAAGGATGGAGTGATGACAGTGGGACGTTGTTTGTGTATAAAAAGGAAACAAAGTGAAACAGCTCTGAACTTGTCAGCCCCTCTGCTTGTCACCTCAGAAAGAAATGTGCATTGACCCGGCACAGGCAACTACAAGCCTGGTACCGCCAAACAACACTGTTCTAGTGTGCTGAGGTTTGAGTGTGCACGTAATTTGGTCTCCTCGGGCTAAGGTTTGTTTGCGTGAATGCATTGTTTTAAATAAAAGTAACAAAAAATCAGGTAAACAGAGTCAGTTTCTAAATTAAATTTGATCCTAGAGTCTCTTAAATTACATACATAAACTAGAAAAACAGCGACCAAAAGTCTTTCAAATTTTTACCAGTTGCTAGTTTTTTGTACTTAAATCCAGATCTTACTTCATTTATATTGTTTTTATTTAAAAAGCAGTTAATAAAAGAACCTTTGGAAACGCACTTTGCCATCAAAAAGTATTTGCCCCCTTCCTGATTTCTTCGTTTTCTGCATATTTCTCACACTTAAATCAAACAAAGACAAAGATAATTGGAATAAATACAAAATGTAGTTTTTTTTAATGATAATTTGATTTTTCAAGAAAAAGCAAACTATGTAAATTCACCTTGTTCAGTATAGAGAATAATCAGTAGTCTGCAGACTATTTTCCCAAACGCCTTGGGGATCATCAACATTTTTTTGGCAAATGTGAGGCCTGGAATTCATTAGTTGTTGTTTTGGATTCTTTTGTGACCTCCTGAATAAGTCTTCGCAGTCTTCAAAGGTTCAACTCCAGCTCTCAGTGTGGTTCGCTGGAGTCCCAAGGCCTTAGAAATTGCTTTGTAACTCTTTACAGCGTGATAGATATCAATGACTTTGTTTCTCATCTGTTTCTTTAGATTGTGGCATTATGTGTTGCTTTTTGAGAGCTTTTAGCTTTCTTCATTTTGTCAGACAGGTTCTGTTTAAGTGATTTCTTGATTCAGCAGGTCTAGCAGTAATCAGGGCTGGGTGTGGCTAGTAAAACTGAATTCAATTACTTTTACACCCAGGTACTTGTGGATAATTTACTGCCTTAATAAGTAAAATCACCATTTAAAAACATTATTTTTTATTTACTTTATCTTATTTAGGTTATCTTTGTTTATTAATATTTGTTTAATATTTGTTTGATGAAAGTGTGTGACACGTGTGGAAAAAAATGTAAAAGTCAGGAAGGGGACAAGTAAGTTCTTCATATCATTGTAGTTTACCGTCTGACATCAAACAGTCTTAATATAGTTTATGTTTTAAGCAAAATTAATTATTAAACAAAGTTTAACAAAGTTTAACAGCTATAATGCAAAGATAAACATTTTAAAAGCAGCTGAAGGAGTGAGTTTTTTATTTTTTTCTTTCTAATAGTCATCATTCATATTCTATCAATAACCTGTTATAACGGTAGCTGGTGCAGGTTGGTTCACTTTATGCAGGAGATTAACTCTGGCTGTGCTTTTAGTTTTTTAAATCGAGCTAATCAGCTCAGATATGTTGAATTTGCTTTGTATTACACCCCTCTGCAGACTTTCCTTGGCCTTTTCTTGGAGCTTTGATAAGCTCAGCTCCAGCTATCTTCATGTCTAGTGTTTTGGCCCATCAGCTACTGGAATCCCCCTTCATCTTTCTCCTTATCGTTATCTTCATCAGTTCATGTACCAGTTTATCACCAACTTATCACGATTAGGTTGTGAGTAATAAAGTGTCGCACACACTTTTATATTTCTTTCTTTTTCTTGTTTTACAAGTGAAAGAGTCACAAAGTTGAAGGCCACATGCAACCACTGACACAATACTACAACATTTTATTTAAAAGACCCTTTTCTAGTTTAAGGAGTGTGTGTCTAATAACTGCAAAATATCAATTTATTTACCTATAATTAATAGTTTTACATTTAAATTTAATTTGGGTCATGTTTATATTGCATTTATTGCATTTATTTTGGTTATTTAAAACTGTTAAAAGGGAAATTAATGTCACAGCTGACTGTTGTGTGGATTGTAGAGGTGTAAAGGGAAGATTAAATACAGGAGGTACAGTTCACAAACAAAAAGTGAACTTTAATGCTGAAACACAATTAACCAAAGTCCAAAGAAAATTAGCACAAGGACACAACAAGAACATCCTGAACTTAGCAGACAAAAGCATGTGACAGATCAAAGACAAAGAGAATGACTGGACTATTTATACGCAAGGAATTCATTGGGGATTAGACACGAGGAGGGTAACAAGAAACAGGTGCAGGAAATCAAGACAATCAGACAGGAAGGAAGTCAAATAAGACACTAACTATCAAAAGCAACCAGGAAATAAACGCACAAGTTTCTGCCTGTACAGTGAGTTAAGACTTGATAAAATAAGGAAATTAAAACCATTGACAATATTTAATAAGTCACACTTACATTTCTAAAAAATATGTGTAATTTATTTTCATTGTTATTGAAACCATAAGTACCATACCTTTTTTCTTTTTCAATCTTTTCTTAATCTTAAGCCCAGTTTTCAGTTTTTCTTTTTTATTTGTTAGCATTGTGTTAGCCTCTTAATGACTGTTTCATTTTCGCTATTCTCATTTTGGACAAAGAAAATGTATCAACAGCCACAGAGCCCAAGAGTTAAATATAAATCAGCCGGTCCCTTATTCACAAAGGGGTTAGCACAGTGGGTATCACTGCATGTTTGTAATTGGGGGTTTATGTCTACTCCTTGAATCAAACTGAGGATCTTTCATTTGTTAGGTGAATGTAAACCAGCACAAACACCCAATGACACATAAATCTGGATGACAAACCTGCAGCTTCCCCAGACCTCATCCAGAGAGATACCGACATGTTCCAAGCAAGCGAAGAAATCCCCTCGCTCTTTACATTCGGTTTGACACCAATATGGTGACAGCAAAGTCACCCACCTTGAGGTTTAACTGTGGAACTTCACTAACTAGCAGGTGATGTCAGATGTTAGCTATATCTATCTTATATACAGTCTACGGTCTCCCCCAGGGTCTCCTGCTGGTTGGACATGCCTAAAACACCTCCCCAAGTAAGGCATCCAGGAGGCATCCAGGTCAAATGCCTAAACCACCTCAACGGGCTATTTTCAGTGTGGAGGAGCATCAGCTCTACTGTGAGTCCCTCCTGAACGACAAAGGTCAACTTATTTCTAAAGTTGCCTCGATATTCTTCATAGAAAGCTCATTTCTGCTGTTTTTGTGTACAATCTCTTGGTCACCACATACAGAAAAGTGTATGTATGTTGCTAGACCATTGAATAGACAACTTCACCTTCATGGTCAGCTCTCTTTTTTACTTGTACAAAATGTGAAACTGAAAAAATTTGAACAGGTTTCATATGTTTTTGTACGTTTGAAGTCAGCATGTGTATTTTTCTGTGTTTAACAACATGATATATGTCACTGTCCTATAAACACCACCCTCCTGGACCCATGTTGTTAAAGTCAAATGACCCAGTCTGGTTGGATGTCCTTGGGTGACCATTCAGCTGCATTTCCAGCAACCTGTTCCAGCCATGTCACAGCACCATGGATACATAAACACGCAGCTCATTTAGCATCAGCAGAACCATCCTATCACCCTGCAGGGGCCAGTCCCATGACACATCTTTTGATCACACATCCCTGGCGTTTGTTGTGATAATTATCGGTCCAGTGGTGTTGGTCATGGTCTGACAAGGTTAGAACTGTGTGACCCTGCTGGTTTTGGCAGACACATGTCGCAGAGTCCACTGAAATGTCACAATGCCTTAACAGCACTACTCGTGAAAAGTACTTGTGGCATCTGCCAGTCACCTCTGTCTCTCATTCCTCACAGGAACACATCATGCACACAGGTGCACATAGACACACACACACACACACACACTCACAGGAATACTGTACAAAAACTGTTCTCAGTTACAGTTTGTGTTGTGGTGTTGACTGCAGAGTCACCTGCGTGGTGAGGGTCCTGGCCAGGTGGAGCAGACAGCTGTCAGGGTCTATTTCAGTTTGATATTAAATAGAACAACCTAATAAGGCATGAAAACAGGGTCTGCCACTTCAGCTGAATGGGCTTCTCTGCAAGGACTCACAATGAAGAATAGCTTTATGGTATTTAGCAACCCAATAGGCTAGGTAGCACACACAACCATACAGGCCACGGTGTACTCGTTCAACTCTCCAGTCCCTCATCTTACACCTACTGGTTTATTGGCCTGACAGTCAGCTGCTGAACTCAGGTGAACAAGGGCTTCCCCCGAACATGCTGCCTCATCCCTGCATCAAAAGAAAGGTTTGTATGTGAGCTCTTGTGTGGGGATATCATAATCCTTTACAGAGGGCTTTCCAAAATACTTTTCAGGATATTTTCCAAATGAGGTGTCGTTTAGCCTCCTTGTGCTTGTAAGCGGCCCACCTGTGCTGGCATGGGAATCTACCCCTCCTCCTCATTTCTGTGAGGGACAGCAAAGGCCAAGCCAGGGCTGCATTTGTTTCGTACTAATCCTTCTTATGAGGGAGATAGAGAGAGCTCTTATAGCAGGAGCCAGCTTTGATCCCCAGCAGATGAAGACAAAAAACACTTAAGCTACTTAGACAGCCTCCTTTTTCTTTCACTTCCTTCTTCATCTCTTGGCTCATCCCTCACCTCACTACCCCCAAACATGTGTCAGAGGAGGGGGTCACTGAGGTTGTGCAGGGCAAGGCCCCGACAGATAGCACGCTGCAGATGTGAACGACGGATCTGACAAACCTTTCACGACACAGCCGCACTTATCTTGTTTGTTAAGATTGTTAAAAATAATGAACACACACGCATGTCTGCATAAACATAAAGCAAAAGAATCCCCCTGCAGTAGTCAGACACTCGACGTGTTTCCAAAGTCTGTGTACAAAATTAGCCTTTAAACTAAATAAAAAACAGCTGTGTTGAAAGTACTTACATATGACCGTCGGGCTCAGTCAAAGAAATCAGGCAGCTTGTTTCATTAATTTGTCTTTGCTGTGATAAATATCAGAGAAAGCACATATGAATTTAAGTGTGTTATCACTGTTTAGACTCTGCCTTTGTCTGGACACAGTCTTTACAATCACTTAACTTTGTTTGTAACTGCCCAGGCACACACAGAGTGCTCTGATAACTATCGCAATCATGTGACCAATGCCAGAACCTGCTGACAAGGAAATTATCATGTGTCTGTTGATGTTTGTTTTCCAACTCCAGTGACATGAAGGACCTTTGCAATGACCCTGGAACTAAAGCGCATACGGACACAAACATCCGTAACATTTTATTCAAACTCCAGGTGTCCAGTGCACACATGCCCACACACACACACACACACACACACACACAGACACACACACACAGAAAAAGCAGTTCTTTAATAATTTACACCCACTAAGCTCTGAATAGATTTATGTCCTTAATCTTTAAATCATTTTATTATACACACAATAAAGTTACCACTGATACAAATCTCTAGTTATCTTTTGCAATCTCGCTGTCTCTTACAAACACTGACACAAACACACACACATTTTTGAAGGAGTGCAGCTTCTGCTAGATCCCCCTCCTCTGTCACTCTCAGTAATCAGTCTGTCAGTGTGGTAATTAACCTACTGAGTAAAGTAAGCATGACTACTGAACTGCCCCTTCTCCGTCTGACATTGTTCTCCTCCTCTCTTGGATTTTTTAACCTCCAATCAGAGTCAGCACAAGATTGCTCATTTGCTTAGTGTGAGGGGTTGCGATGTCTTTAAGGCCTGGGGGTAAAATAACCACTTCACCAGAAATATTGGATTGTAACAAAACCAAATGTTTGATATTGGTCGTGTTAGCTTAAACTCACAAAAGCATTAAAGTTATTCTTTGGCCACAAATTTTTATTACTTCTGATGTCATCATGTTCTCTAAAGTAGCTGATGCCAGCTGGAAACAAAGCAGCATTGCTGAAATGAGCAGTCACATAATCTTACATTATTTATCTTCTTCAGAGACGTAAAACCCCATATCTGAACCAGACTGTGTCTGTTATAAGGCAATAAGCTCCAATATTCAAACGTTGCGTAATGTGTCACATTCACAAACGAGACTTTGATACTCTGATGTTACAAGCACTCTGCTATGCGCGCATCTTTGGCGGAGGTCTTGGATTCATCCCAACTGATGTTCAGTGCCTTTACATCTTATACTAACATTCTTCTCCAAGTATTTTGTGGCCATCCTGTTGGTGCTTGGTGTATGGCGGTAACCATGCCATTGCCATTTAAGGGATGTGGTCAACCAGTTGAAGTCATCTGCATGGTGTAGTTTGCACAAGCCATTTCTTAAAGAATGCCTTTGCTGGTCATGTGTGTATCATGCTGAAAACCATGAGGCCTCTAGCTGATCGTTCCAGGTTTCACTGGCACAGAGCTTGATCTTCAAGTAGATGGATATCAAGGATCAGATCTTGTTCATCCTCCGGACTGACTGTTGTCACCATTCCAGTTTGACACTTGACTTTTCTTTCCACGTCTCTGTTACTGTCGGTCACACTGCCCAGGTAGGTAAATCCCTTTACTTCCTCCAGCTGCTTTAATCTGATTGCCACTCCCCTGATTTGGGCTGCTACAAGTATATTCATGATCTTTGCCTTAACTGCACTGACCCTGACACCATTTGTGGCTTTTCACTCAAGGTCAGTCATTACAACAGCTTCATCTCATCCTAGGACTATTAGAACTTAAACAGATAGCAACATATCTGTTGCATAACATTTGTTAGTGCTGCAAGTATTAAAAAGTTTTAAGACAGGTTTAAGACAGGTTTTAAGACAGGTTCAATGACATTAGTGTCGACCTCCTCATCATTTTAAGGATCGTACACAGTTTGCCTTAGCTGACAATGGATGTCTTAGAGGGTGACTACATGTAAAGGGTGATCACTCTTCTAAAAATTTAAATCAATGCATCTGTTACCTAATTTGACAGAAATCTAGGCACTTTTCTGGCCATTTGACAAAGAAAGAGTGACTCTATAGTGAAGTGGTTTACATTTTCATCTAAAAAAGCAAAAATTCACTGGATTAATTTGGGGTGGAGACACAAATCCCATTGGGGTTCTTAGGTTGTGTCTGATTTTGGCTTGTCCTCACCTGTGGACGAGCAAAAGTGTGATTGCATTTTCTGAGAATCAAATGGTATTTTAGCCTATTTGCGTCTTATTAAAATGTATCTACATTTTTAAACATTGACAGACAGCCGGAAGATGATATCTTAATCCTGATATCAGTCGTATCTTGGCATTCCAAGATATCCTGGCAACACATTAAAATTGGCCTTTGCCCCCAGAGGCTTAGCCAACAGACTAGCAGATGGATTTCTAGGATTCCAGGGTTATCTGTTTATCTATTAACATTTTGAATAGGAATAGTTAAAGGGTCATATTTACTTTCTGGGTTGTTTTTTTTTAGATCTTCCTTTGACCTGGGGGGTACACTTACAGTTGACGCTGCTGGATGCTTAGCAGGTGGAAACTAGCTAAAGGCTAAGGTTTAGCTTTTCACCTGACTGCTTGGATTTCATGGCTCATAGCTTTAGAGTTTTGGTTTACACACACTGTTCTCGTCAACATCACTTCCAGCAGTAGTAGCAGCAGTAGTGCCAAAAGCTGCAATAAACCTACTGTTTACCACTTACCAAGCGACAAATGACAGACAGTTAGCAACTAGCTGATGGTGGAGCATGGTGGAACACTGAGCTGGTAAAGAGCCACATATTTCCCAAAGGAGGTGGTGGAGATTATAACCAGCATTCATCAAGTGGACACGTAACATGACACCGACTGAATGCCGGTCAGTCCGCTGGACATATAAAAACAAAACTGCATGCTAACAAGTTCATAATATCATCTTACAAGGTGATGATGTTTTATGTTCACAGTTTGTTCCTGCGGTTTCTCAAGTGGAAGCAAAATCTGTTCATGTCAGGTTAAGGATTTTATTATTTATTATTTGCTGACATTGCAAGTTTAATGACATGACTGTCATGGCTTATCCTACATATCATTTGAATAAAGGGGATATTTATGACTCATTTTTTGTGTCATATTTATTTTAAAACTGATATGTACATGTGCCTCTCAGCCTATGAATACAATCTAGGAACAAGTGGATAAGAGGATGGATCGTTTTTGGATATGTTTTTATATGGGGGTGGCTGTAGCTCAGGAGGTAGAGGACAATCAAAAGGTTGGTGGTTCGATCCCTGGCTGCTCCAGTCTGCACGCCAAATATCCCTGGGCTGGATACTAATGTTGAATGTTAGATAGAAAGCACTTCCATAGAAAAAAAAAAGTGCTTGTATGAATAGGTGAATGAGGCCAGTTCTGTAAAGTGCTCAAAGCAGAAAAGCACTATATAAGAACCAGTCAGCTTACCATATAAACAGTGTCTTCTCATCTATATCTAGTTTGTTTTTTGAAGAACACTGATCCTGTCACGTCCGGTGTGGCAGACGTGTGGAGTAGTAGGGAGGACCCAAGATGCGGCAGCTCTGGTGCAGGTGAGTTTATTTAACAGAAGGAAATACAAACAGCGGTGGCGAGGGTGAACTAGAAACTAAGAAAACCTAAACTGGAAAAACTAACAGAAACTAACCGGAAACGGATATGCAGGGAGGCACAGGGAAATCCATAGGAAGACGGAGAGACGTAGGGAGACCGAGGGAAACAACACAGACGAAGCAGCAACTACAAAGACAGAAGACGCGACTTAAATACACACAGAGAAACACCGGGAGATTACACACAGGTGGTGGACACAGCTGGGAGTAATTAACAAGACGAGACAAGAGGTAAAACCGAACACATTCACATGAGACGCAGACCTTCACAATAAAACAGGAAACAAGAGATCACTACACGAGGATGCAGACAAGACACTGAAAGACAGAATAAAACACATGGAACCTGAACTAAACATGAGGGCGAGATAACAAAACCTAAACCAGAAGTAATAATCATCATCCTAATCATTAACAGCACTACAAGAGAATACGAGAACAAACCATAACATAATAACTCAAAATACTGGGTCCAACGGACCCAGAACCATGACAGATCCTTGTTTCTTAAATGTGCTATTAAAAGAAATTCACTTTAAGTATGCTGAGTTGAGTAAAGTTCAGCGTTTTTATAGAATTAAATGATTGTGATCATGTATTCCCTGACACCCACTTCACTATAATCCACAAATTTAAAACTTATTTAAAACAAATTTAAAACAAATTTAAAACTTATAACAAATTGGTTTTCTTTTCGTTCTTATTTCCCAGTCACACAGGCCTATAGACAACATCATAGCAAACATCTGGCAACTAAAGGTCTCTCTGGAAAAACGAGTGTCACTTGATCAGTTGATGAAATTGGTATATACTGCAGCACTGAAACTCTGCTCATGGTTACTTTTACTGCTTTGACTGCCGAGGTTATCTATAGTTTGCACGAAAGACGCCAACGTGTCAGCAAACACTTAACAACTACTTGCCAAGTGGTTTTAAAACTGTAAAAAAGCAAATGGTGAATGATCACCTTTTTAAACGTGTTGGTTTCATCAGCCAGGCACAACTTTTGAAGACTAACATTATTAACATTCGGTTTGAGTCTGACTTTTTCAAGTTTGCAGACAGTTTGTCTTCTGTGAAAACTATGGGTGGCTGCTGCAGTCTGTTAGTGCCTGAAGCAATTTTTGGTGCAGCACCCTTTTTGAGGCAGTTTTTACGCAGTGAACCTCCTGTAACTACCGTTTTTCACTTGCTACCAGAGCTTACCAGGTGGTCGCCGATTGGTCTTTAGGCCTGTGTGACTGGGGCCTAACAGAGACCTACAAAATATTCACGACAGATTTAACTTATCAGCTGTCGCCATTGTGGCTTAAGTGCTCTTTGAAATTTATGTCTATATTCAGCTTAGTTCTCTTGTATAATCTCCACTTTTCTCCTAGTTAAACTCTCACTCATATCATATCAGCAATTTAAACATATCAGCTGACTTTAAACAGTCTGCCAGGTCTGTTATTTGGACTATTCTGACAGAAAGCAGGTGGTGCAGAGATGTTCCTCCTAACCACAAGATGATTAATATTCTGAAAGACACACTGCAGTAATTAGGAATCAGAAGATTGTAGGATTCTTAAAGGATTTACTTCTTCTGAGTTGTTGTCAAGGCTTGTCAGAGAAAAGCTTGCAGTAAGTTGTCCTTGAAGGAAGAGTCATTTTTACAGCGTAGGTGTTCATTGCAACCACTCGCCCCTAACAGACACGTAAGCATAGCCTCCCTGTGTAAATGAAGGTAAGAAAGAAAGAACTCACAGAGACACTGTGGGCTACTTGCCTGTGGAAAATACAGAATGGAAAATGGACCGTCTTCACAGAGCAGTGAGGTTGTTCTTGGACCTGGCAGTGAGGCTCAGGTATAACTGGAAAGGATTCCTCAAGCATGTCTAAACACCAACCATAAGGAAACTTAGCAAGAGCCTGTGACAGATGAATGTGATGTGTTTCAGCATAATACAGTATGATGTCGAAAGTATTGAGTACCATAAAATGTATTTTCATGTTATACTTAACACTAGAAATACCTCCATATAGCTCTTTATACCACTCCTTTTTATTCTTTTTTACAGTTATGATATATTGTAAATGATTGTCCTGCTACATATTGTATCATGTATTGTAGAATTGCTTTACTGTGATGCCACTGTTATCATGTTATCGTGTGCAATATTTTTATGTTTCCCCACCCTTACGGCTTTATACTTGTACCACATGTACCACCGATTTCATCTGGTCTACGTGTTTAAAATTTTTTGCAGATGAGCAAATATTACAATATGAAAAACATCAATCTTTTTTCCCACCAAAAAACACAAATTATAGTGGCAGCTGTTCTTTGTGTTTACTGCTTATGGTATTAATGGATGTTTCCATGATGACCACGGGCACATTAGTCCAAATTTAGCAGTCGGGATGCTGACAGTAGCATTTAGCTCAAGACTTAATGGCACCCATGTCAGAAATGTGGCTGTATACTCTGTATTCCTGGTTTCGTTTTAACATATTTCAGTGATGTTTTCCAGACAGACAGAGCAAATGCCCTCAGTTAAACCAGGAATAATGTTACATATTCTCTGCATTAAATCCTTTGGTCGCCCCGTCAAGTTGACCCATTTCACAGGCCTTTTCCCACCGCTTTAAAATTAGATAATTGCTTGAAAGTATGAATTTTGAAATGAGCCAGACTAAATATTTCATGCCCAAAACAAATTCTCTTGGCTGAATTCTATTCGAGGTTAATAATGTGAGCACACAGTCTGAAGCTGTAACAACTTTGTCTGACCAGAGAGACCCAAACTTCATTTCTGTTCCCCTGTGGCTGCCTGCTATCCAAGTAGCACGGTGGCTTGTAGCCAGTGCCACATGGGTACTTGAGAAGAGTGATGACAAGATTTACTGTAATTGGAAAATGGCTTTTGCTAGCGTTTCCCGAGGACCTGCCAGTAACTGCAGCCAACAGAGTCATTCCCTCTACAGGAGCACTATTTATACGCTTACCATGGAAACTGATTAAATATCCCAAAACTGATATCTCCCATTATTTGATTTCAGTGCTTATGTAATGGTGCCGTCTAAAGACTGGTGATGGGAAGCCACACAGGAAGTTCCCATGTCAATTTGAGAGGAAAGGTGAAGAGGCAGATTCCACAATAAACAGTCACATTCATTCATTTCCCTGTGTTTATACGTGCAGTGACGTGCTCCACTGGCTGTTCAGGATGCCCTGCACTGCTGTTTAGAAATATTATCTCTACTGCCTCCTACGGGGGTTGTGGGGGGTTCTTTGGACTGTTTGTAGTGATTCCCGCTGACCTGTTTTTACAAGTTATTCTCCTCAGATCCTCAGCCAGGTTAAAGTAGACAAGGAGCTTATCTAAAACCTCCCTCTACATAGAGTTGGAGAAAGTTTCTCGAATTCCATAAAATTAAACCTCACTGAATGGAATGAAGATGAGGGCTGGTGATTCTTATCCTTTTTTAAATGGGAAACCATCCAAGGCCATTCTTGGAGGGAGAAATTTAGCAGAGAGTCAAAATTCCTGAGTCGTGTTCAGACCTACATATCGACACAGTCACAACGACTGCAGTGCAATTGCTGATAACATGTGCATGCTACAATTCTCTAATTCAGGAAAGGGGATAAAATGATTGCTATCTTGGTGACATTTCGGAAAACATGCACACACCAGTGCTCACCTTGCAACACAGCTGTTCAGTTTCTACAGTAAATATATATTTTAGCAGATAATATTAACACACCCACAAGAGGGCTGCTGGGTAATGGGTAATGTAAATTTTCTATGCTGTCAAGTTCCACTGGGATTTGCATACATGCACTGTCAGCATATATCGCAAAATTTATAACTGTGTAAAATGCATGACCCAAGCTCATATGGCCACAGTATGGTCGCAAAGATTGCGAAGATTTAATCACTGGGTTATTTACTGCAATCTTTATATTTTCTGGAACATATTTTGTGTAAAAATTATGGGTATAAACAGTAACTTGAGCACAGCTGCTTGTATGCTTCCTACATACAACCACAGTTCTTGCATGACTTTGTTTTTTTTGGGGGGGGGGGGGTCTTTTTCAGTCATGTAACAAATACTGGATTTGCATTTAATTTTGTTTTTCTGGTTCATTTTTTCTGGCTTTACATAGCACTGGCACTTTTATGATGTTTATGTTATTTTTGGCTTTAGCATGTTTCCCCTCTAAAGGGCTTTTCTAACTGCTACAGGAGGCTAATGGAGGAACACCAAAAAGCTCTTTGGTCTTTAAAGTAAAAACAAAAAAATCCTTAAAAATGTATATATTAGAAGCCAAAAAACTTAACACATTAAATTTTACTTCACTTGCTTCACTTGTGTTTAGACTGAAACCAAATGCACAAATGTAAACATTTACAGTACTGTCGTGTACTCCATGAGTCATTTAGGTAGCTCCAGTATTTCCTTCACAGGTCGATTTACTCTAAAGATGCATTGATATGTCTTCTTAGGAAGAAAGCTGCTGCAGTGATACAGCTTACTGGAATACATTTGTAAAATTGTTTCACGCACGTCATTTGATAACGACAGCCAGTCTTTCTCATGCCTTTTCAAAGGTTTGACCTTGAGCACTTGTGGCCCGGTCCAGTCAGAACTCTAAGGAACATCTGAAGCTGTTCAGGAGCGCTACAGTCGAAAGAAGAGATTTCAATCTGTATCAATTTATATTTGGCAGAATAGCTCAGTTCTGGGACCTCCTAGGAGTTACACAGAACAGAGATTCCTTAAAGCGGCTTGAAGATGTGCATCAAATGTAGAAAGGCTAGAGCTAGTTAAATAGTGTGACCTATGTGAGCCTTGCTAATGGACTGCGTAGCTGTTGGCTGGCATTGAGATCAGCTGATCTGATGGGATTGTGGCTGAGCTTGACTTCGTGGGTCCTCTCAGTTATGCTCTGCTCTTGGAGGAGACTGCCAAAGTGTGTGCTTAAGGACAGAAAGTAAGTGGCAGAGAAATACAACACTGACTAAAACATTTTCTAAGGGCATGCTGTGTCCAGTGGTTACCCTTTCTAAAGGGCAACAGCTGGACGAGTGCCCGAATCAAAACAAGAATATTTATAGATGTAACACATGTCTCGTGTCTCTGAGTGTTTAATACATACAACAGGTGGTCAGATGTCAGCATTTTATTGTTTGACGGAGCTGTCAGAAACATGCAGGCATTACCCATGGTCTTTGCGCAAGCATAAAAACATCAATCACTGCGGCCTGCTGGAATCAAATGTCCAGGCGTAGTTGCTTTTAAGTACGGTGGCCCTGAGAGGTCAAATGCACTGCAACCTAAACAATCACCAGCAAATAGAAAAATGCTTCAAAATCACACAAAAAAACTAAGGAAAGTAAATTAAACAAGATTTTCCATAGCGAGACAATAACATGATGGAACAGCTGCAGAAGGGACAGAAACCCAAAGATGTAAAGGGTTGCATTGAGACATACTTGAAAAAAGACATGCTTAAAAGTAGCGCATGTGGTGTGAGTGAGAAAAAGATGCAGGTGTGCGTGAACTGATCATTAATACTGTAATCAGCATTGTATGGTGACTTTTACAGAAAGGCAAGCAGAGACTAGCCTGGCTAGTAACTGATCTAAGAGCACTGCAAGCAGACCAGTGGCAGCTTGCCTCATACTCTGGTCTCCCATCATTTTAGTGTCACAGACCAGTGGTTTATCCGAAATGCACACTAGAAATAAGATGCCGCCATCTCAGCTTACCCAGTTTGAGTCATTGTTAACAGGAGATGGACACACCCTTAGGGGCAGACGTGACTACACTTCGCTATGAGGTAGAAATCAGTAGAAATCAGCGACAATTGCCAACAGCAGCTGCAAGATGGCAGTAACATTAAGGCTGGATGCACTTATTAACTCACAGGCGAGGAGCTTTATGACAGCACAGTCTGAGATGAAAGGAGAGAGCTCACTTTACTTCGGCACATTTTAATTTATCTCTATGTTTAGATTTGACAAAGCAAGCACTCCTAGCCTTGCTTGTCCTGATGGAACGCCACTGCTATAGGTGTTTGCTTGCCGTTAGCCGTTTACTGTTAGCATGTTGCTTCTGCAACTGTTCCGTTACGTTTTGTGGGTTTTCTTAAGTTCTTCTGTGAGCTTTTGCATAGTTTTATGTATTTCCATTGTATTTCATTCAATGTCTGTTGTGTTTTATGTGCTTTTGCAGCATTTTTCTATTTGCTGGCATTTTCATAAGCTGAGGTGCGTTTGACTTTTCAGGGCCACCGTACTTAAGTGACATTAATTTGCTTCTTTTTTCTTTTCTTTTTTTAAGGAAAATGGAAAGTAGCAATGATGGAATTTACACAAGGCCAACTTCCCTCCCTGTTGGCCTCCCATAGCTATGAAAACAAATGCTGGAATTAGAAGTCACTTTTCATTCATTTTACCACACTATGCCACTTGCTGTAATGGAGCTACTTTAGAGAGGGAAAAAAAACAAATTTTTACACTTGTTTCCTAAATTTGGCCTCCTTTCAGTCAGCTTCCATTTTCCTCTCTTGCAGAGTGAGCATGAGAGAAGGGTGTCAAGCCAGCCTCACATTTTCACTGCTAAAAGCACAGCAAACAGTGAAAGGAGAGAGACTGCTGCCGACTTTCTGTTTGTTTTACCAAGTCATCGCCTCCAGTAGATGACTTTGTCAACGCTTTATTTTTTGTGTCATATTTAAAACTCACATAAACATGCACCAGGATTCTTTTTGGTCAGTGTAAACAAACAGTGCTAAATATGAAGGGTTGGTGGTGTCTGCTTCTCTGGAGTAGGAACATGACTTTATCTTTGCCCACTAAGCAAGTGCTGACAGTTAGGAGTAATTAACCTATGCCCCCAGGAGGAAACAAGAGAAAAATAGGCCTGGTTCAGGGGTTTTTTTGTAAAGCTCTGTGGAAACATTAAGCTGACGGTGTGGGAGGCCTCACTAGCAGCGTAGCCAACCACATCTGTAATCTGTCACTGATAATGATTCCTTAACTGCTCTAAGTGTCTACACAGAATGTTCAAATTTTCCTGAGTCAATTGCATCCCATATTATTCCCAGTACTGTATTTCCCTCCATTAAAAGCTCTTTCAGACTTTTTTTTTGAAATGCAGAGCAGGAGGGGGGGCATGCCAGGTATAAACACGTGAATAAAGGAGACACACACACACACACACACAAAGAGAGAGAGCGCTTCATCCACTTTACCTAGCTTTGATCTCCTTAATGGGGTGCTGGCCTCGCTCCAGGTGGGATGTGTCGCCAGGGGCAACAGGACAAGAGGAGGCTGATAAGGCAGCCAGTTCAGACAAAACACACTCTGCATTGGCCTCCTTAAAGAGAAGTGCTCGGTATACTTAACAAATGTCAGTGTGAAACTGCAATAAAGGGTTAATGCGTAGCACAACAAAATATTTCCAGTTGCAAATTTGGCAATGCACATGATTGGAACTGCTGCTGGATACTCATTTTTCCCAGCAGCACGCATTATTTGGAAAATGGTTGAGTGACTGACAACTTTTAATATTACAAAGACCCTGTGGAAGTCTTAAAAAAAGCTCCTGTGGTGGTACCTAATTTCAGAGATCCGACAAGCACTGCATTAACCAGTGGTTTGTCACTATAGCTCATTACGAAAGGGTCTTATTCTCGCAATTTTTCACTTGAACTCTCCTGGACCCTGCTTTTTTCCTTTTCTTTTTCTCCATCTTTGAACTCCCTGCCTGTTTCCTAACATCTCTCTCTATCTTTTCTTTCCATGGTCCCTCCCTTTATCTATCTCATGAGGCTTTGAAATTCTGCAGGATTAGCTCAAAGCTGTCTGTCTTCTTCATTGGCTGTGTGTGTGATATAGGGGCTTTTCTATTCAATCTAATCACTGCCTATGCCTGAACACACACATTCACACATAAACACACTTAAACAAACACATGGGGAAGCCCTGAGGTTGATTAACTGTGTGACATTTTTAAACATTTCAAGAATTTTTAATAATAAGTTTGGACCATGGTGGCATGTAGTTTAAGGATATGAAGTGTCAGACTTGCAACTATCCACCTGCTAAAACTCGCTGTCCTATTAAAATGTGAATCCCAATTGGGTCTTGGTTGAAAAAAAACAAAAGATCAAAGAGAGTATGTAGATTAATAAATTTTGACGATAACAGAATAAATACCAGGATTACAAATTGTCACCTTTAACCTCTTGTTTCTTTTCTATTGTTCTTACTTTCTCAGTTCATTCCTGCTGGCCACTGACAGGTGGCGAGTGTCCATAGCTAACCTAACCTATATTTCCTCATAAAACACTTCTGAGCAAATTAAAATTTTGAACCTGATAGTGCTGGATGACGGATGATGCACCAAAACTAAGAGTTAAAAGGGACAATAGCATGCCACTGAAAGAGCGATGAGACTGAGTGGCGACTTCCAGGGCTGAAAAGATGAAGCTGGTTCCTTAAATGCCTTTCCAAGGCTGGCTCCTGTAACTAACTTTTTTCTAATTTAAAAACGTCATAGTTTACAGTTAGCAGTGTAGCCAGGTGGATGCCAGCACAAGAAGCTGGTCTGCTGGGCTGACTGAACTGAATCTTGTGACCATGTCTGTGACTGTGTTTTTTGGAGTATTTTTATCTGGCAAATAATATGGCTTGCTGTGTGGTTAACTGCACTGTCCAAAAAGCCTGTGCTCAAGTTTTGGTGAGTGAAACTCTAGTATTTTATTTCAGCACTGCTTAGTCCTAATTAGTGAGTAACTTCATGTATTTAGCAGTTTTCACGACATAAAAGTCCCAAAGAGAGGCACAACAATTAAAATATTATATATCAAAAGAGATCCAACCACGCAAACAGAATAAAAAGACATTTTAAAAAGAATATCAGCAGAAGGCCTGATTAAATTGAAGGCCCCAGTCTTCAGTCTGGTATGAGGGACAGCTAATAGATTTTGAGCTTGTGAACAAAGGCGGCGAGCAGTAATGTGTTTAACAAGAAGTTCAGATAAATAGTCTGGAGTTTGTTTATTCAATGGTCTTTATGTAAGTTTTGAAATTGTAAAAGTAATTTTAAAATCAATTGGAGCCAGTGTAAAGAGAATAAAAAGGATAATGTCAGACTGCTTGCTAGCATGAGTGAGGCATCTGGCTGGAGCATTTTGTATTGCTTGGAGGCGTGACAAATATGATTTGTCTAAGCCAGTAAACAGGGTGTTACAATAATCTGTGCACGATGACACAAATGCGTGAACAATTTTCTCTAGTTCAGAGGGTAGACTAAGGCTCGCAATTTAGAAATGTTCCTTAAAAGAAAGAAACATGAGATAGATTTTGCATGTGAGTCAAAGTCCAGAGAAGACTCAAAAATTACATCAAGATTGCTAACACTGGTCTTTGCAGATGAGCAAAAGAAAGCAATCGCTTGACTGATTCTTGAATGTATATCAGGAGATGCTGTAAGACCTCAGTCTTTTTGGAGTTTAAAACAAGGTAATTATTGGAGAACAGTAAACTGGGGTGAGGTGAGGCTTAAAAGACACATACAGCTGTAGCATAGGAATAACAAGAAATGCTAGAAAAACATTGAATGATGTTGGATGAAAGGAAAATAAAAAAGGACCCAAGACTGAACCTTGTGGAACCCCGCAAGTTAGACAAGCATGTTAGACAAGCGTGAAGAAGAATTTGCTCGTCTTAGGAGAAAATGTCCTTCCAGATAAACAGGAGGATCCAAATTAATTATCAACAACTTTTTCTAATTAGCAGTATCTACTGACTCGTTTTCAAGCTATAGATGTGTTGGTCCAATGAGGATTACCTATAAACTTAAAAATGTTGTTTAATTATGCTGAGGTATTGCTCTAAAAACGAAACATGGTGGAGGCCAAAATGCTGACCCGTAGCTTCACAGAGCAGTAAGTGACATAATGGTGTCTATGACCATCTATTACAATGCAATTTGTGAAAGAGACTGGTGACATTGGAGTTCCTCGTGATCATATCCACGGTCACCATTATCGTCATTAAACTGCCTCATCATCCCCCTGTCCCCCCACCCCATGCCGTTTGATCTCCGTCTTCGCCGTCATGTCATCGTGTGCTCAGCAAAATATTATTTTATTTTCCATAAAGCTTCCATCAAACACGTAAGAATAACAGCATGAGATGTTCCAGAGAAGGGTTAATGGGCCACATGTTAAAGCTCATGGGAAACATATTGCCAGCACGACAGGAGGCTTTCCTCACATTGATAGAGAGGGGCCTGAGAAGAGAAGGGGTGGGAGGGTAGAGCAAGGTTCACTGGTTCCCAAACTCCTGCAGAGCTTCAGTAGCCTTCACTGCCACCCTGAGCCTCTTCTCACCCCTCCTGTCTGGCCTCTTTCTTCCCTTTCACTGCCCTCCAGCACCACTTTCAAGCTTTTTGCCTTTCTTTTGTCCATCCCCACCACTAAATCCCCTTACCTACCAGCCTTAAACACATCCTTCAGGCCCCTCTACTTTGTTTCATCATCCTCGTCTATTGCCTTCCCTTTTCACTCCCCTCACATTTTCTTCATGTTGTAATTCTTTTTTCTTCTGAAACATAATACAACCAAGAGCAATCTTTCTACATAACCCCCTTGTGTGTCTGCTTGCTCTCAGGGGCTCTCTCCCTCACATCTCTGGATTTTACTGTATGCGGTAAATTACATTAGATCTGAGACCCTGCTTTATGACTGAAGGTCAATATTGACTTTCTGGAAAAGCAGCAAGGTGGGAGAGCAAGGGAAAGAGCCAGAGAGAGCGAGAGAGCAATGTTAGTTTGTTCTTGGAGCTTTTCTGCTGGCCTTTTTGTTTGAGCGCACCTCGCCTTTATGATAGTGAAACTGGCATGTTGTCAAAGTCAACATAATTAGACATTTCCTCCCTTCAGAAGACCCTTCTGCTGCTATTTGTCTGTGTACAAAAACAAGGCTGCAGGTACGCTGCACATTGATCAGTAAAATTTACTCTAACTGCAGTATATTTCTTTCAAAGCACCTTTCTTTCTGCAGTGCTGTGTGCATTTAAAAAGGCACAGACTGCCAAAGGGACATTTAAACTAGGGGGGAAAAAAGACCTCAAGACTGTACAATTCAAAATATAAATGTTGTTGTCTCACTGCTGGGAAAAAATAGCAGGAGTTAGAGCCTGAGAAAGAAAACTAATCAAGAAATCTGTCTCTTGAGGCCCACTTCACCGCAGCACAGAGCACAAATTCTCAGGCCATGTGCTGGCAATGTTGTCAAGGCTGTCATCTGTCTGCATCGCATACAAGTTTTAGCATGCAGCCTTTCTCCAGGTGACAAAAAGTACAGACTTGTGTGTCAACAACTGTGCTTCACTTCCCTACCTGGCCCCAGCAAGTCTGTTTAGAGGTGCAGGCAAGCAAAACCACACATTCACACACACTCTCTAACAGCCTTGTAAGCTTTTTCCCTTCCATTTCCTTTCTTTTGCCTCTTCTGACCAAAAAAAAAACATTTTAAAACTTCTCATATTAATGTGATTTAACAAGAATTTCACTACAAAACTTAATCGTTGGGCATGTTTGATTATTATCCCCATACCCAAGTTCAGAGGGGATTTCTTGTCCTGAGTTATGCTTTCAGACTGCATATAAAATCCACCTCCCTTCAAAACATTTAAAAACAGCACATGGCTACCTTTCCTGAGCCTGGTTCTGCCAGAGGTCTCTTTCCATTAAGAGCAAGTTTTTTCCCCCCACTTTTGCCACATGCTTGCTTACAAGGGTTTATTATTGGGTCTTTACATTGCAATATAAGTGCTGTAGAATGTGCTTTGCATGCTCCCTTGTTTCCCAAGGGGTCACCACGGTGGATGCATCCACATGTTGATTTGGCAAAGATTTTACACCGGATGCCCTTCGTGATGCAACCCTCCCACTTATCTGGGCTTTGGACCAGGATTACTCTAGTTTGTCTCACAGATTGGGTTTGCCTCCTGTCTTGGTCTCAAACCTGAGAACTTCACCATGCAATGGAAATCAGTTACATACAGTTATAAGGAAAATCCTGTGCCATTCCCTGTTTCCACTGTGAATTTCTGAGTAACCGTTGCAATATACCACTGAAGCGTTCAGTTACTACAAGCTCTGACTCATCTTTCTTACTAACAGACATTTATCGCTTTCACTATCGTATAGGCACGCCTGTCTATTAGTCTGGAAATCTGTGAATGCATATAGCATATTAGCACAGGTATCCTGGCAGAGTAGCTTATCAGGTATATTTAGAAATTACCGAATCATCTGTACTGGCTTTGGTTTTCTTGTAGATAACCAGTAAACCAGTGGTTTTCTCACTGTGGTTGGCTGTTTATTGAGTGAAAAGATCACCTGGCATTTCGCACACATTTGCGTAGTTATGTTTGAGGTCAAGAAGAGAGAAACTTTTGTTGCTTATCTTAGATGTTTACCACAGTGGTGCAAAACATGTGTTTTTCTAAGTGTGGATGTGCAGTAGGTGGTAGAGTTAACATCCTCGTGTGGTGAACTTCCTCAGGAGAGGGACGAGCATCCACCAAGCTGATCAGGCTGTGCATGAGTACGTACTTCCTAAACCATGGATGGTTTGACTGAATATTTGAGGTCTGAGGCCAAGATCACCTCTATTTCTGTCTGCATTGTTTACCTGGGCAAAATGTGTTTTCTTTTTCCAAGGCAGGAAGATATAATCACAGAGGGAAACGTTTTTAATCCAGTGGAGGTGGAAATTGCTAAGCCACAGGGTGTTTTGTTTTAATAAAACGGAGCTACAAAGTGTCTGAATGAGGACCAGATCATCCTGTTGGTCATAATTAGTAAACATTTAAAAAGCTGAACAATATGTGCCCTACCTGTCTTGCTGACTGATATATTAGTGGTCAGTGTTTTATTTGACAGAGATCAGTGAAGGGGATCTCTTCCTTACTTCAACGGAGGTCATTGCGAGGTCAAAGTAGCGCAGGGTCAGAAAGCAGTCCTTTCTCCTGCTGTGTCCTCAGCCATGTGTTGAATACTTGTCCCTTCAAAGAAGCTAAAGTATTAGCTTTCAACGAAAAGCTTCGGCAGCATCCACGTTTGGGTGAGCTCCAGCTTCAGTCGGAAATAACTTGGGAAGTTGAGACTGAAAAGGATCGTTGGTGTACGACTGCAACATTTTATCGGTGATTTGTATCTCACAAAAAAGAGGCCAGACTCATGTAGTAGTATAATTTGGGTTGTTTTAGCTGTTGAACTTAATTTCCAGACTCTCACCTTTAGTTAGAGGGTATTTAAATGAATGAAATGTAATTAGACAACTCTTTGTCCAATTAAAAAAGTAAAAAGGTTTAATCTTTCCAAGATCCTACTCTGCCCTTTGCATTTAGCTGTGGCTGTGAACCCACAACATGCTCTTTATTCAAGTAAAACCTTAAAATGTACAACACCAAATCGCAATCGGAGATAATGAGAAAATTAGGAAGCACCCAGTCAAGTTTGTTTCATTCTGAGAAACAAAAAGAACCTTTGTGAACTCAGACATCCACTGAAGACAGCAGTGGTGAATGATCATAGGATAATTTGTCATTGTAAAGACAAGGCCCTTTGCAATATCCAGCCAAGTGCAGAACACTTTCCAGGAGGTAGGGATATAATTGTCCAAGTTTACTTTAAAGAGACGACTTCAAAGGAGCAAGCACAGAGGATTCACCACAAGGTGCAAACAATTTGTCAGCCTTGAGCACAGAAAGGCCAGATTAGGCTTCCAAGAACATCCAAGAAAGTCAGACCAGCTCAGGAAAAGCACACTTTGGACGGGTCAAAGTTATAATCAACATGTAACAGAATGAAAGGACAGCAGAGGCTGCATGATGCATGGGCGTGCACGCTTTCCATTGGCATCTGATCACCCGTGTTATAAAAGTGACGTGGCAGGAGACAGAGGTAGGTTTTTTTGAAGATCCCCATGTCCTACTGTCTGCTAATTTAAGTGCAGCAAAGTTCATGTGAAATTACGCAACCGAAGTGAAATGTTGTGCAGCGATCGAGTCAACAAAGCTAAAAGCACAAAGACCCACAAACAAGCAACAACTGAAGCTGTGGCACAGACCTGACAAAGCATCACAAAGGAGGAATTGTTGTGTGCTGTTTGTTTGAAAGGAATTGTTTGGTCTGTGGGCTCGAGACATCACGCAGCCATTCCCTTGAAGGGATTGTCAACAAATTATTAAAAATCAGCTTTTTTTAGTTGTGTTTCCATCAATTTGCCTAACTACATTGAAACCTCTGAATAATTGTATACACATATATACAAACATACCTCTAAATAATTGTACTGCATTAACTGTTGAGGTGTATAACGTCTCAACAGTTAATGCAGTAAAAAAATAATACTTGTTGTTCATTTGTAATCTGTAATGGAGACAAAGTTATGTGTATGTGTCTTTTTTTTCCTATTTTGTTTTACCTAACACTGATCTTATGTTTTGACTATGATTTCATGCCTGCATGTTTTCATTCAAGGTTACCACTATTTAGTGTTCACAGCCTTTAAGTAAAAGACACTTATTCCAACCTGTGGGTTCTTCGGCATACAGCTTCTCGTCATCCGAATGTATGAATGAATTTAACAGGCTAGTAAATAAGAATTTTAATTGCCTCTTAGCACATGATGACCACATGTGTGAGAAGCTTAAGGTGCTTGTGTTTACCTCCCAGCAAAGATTGAATGTGCATTCTTACGTCAATGGAGGATAGTGCTGCAAACACATATATGTTATGGTTTAAAACACCTTCCAGATGTAGGTGTACCCTGCAAGTACGTAAGATGGAACACAAAACATGCAAACAAAACAGGTAGTTACTCAACACTGGAGCAGAAGGAAAGTGTATTCCCCGTATTTTTGCCAGTGTTGGTCATCTACCTTCAGTTTCTTCATCTGTGCCGAAAAACTGTTTCAAATCACTTCCACTGACAGGAAATTTCTATTAACTCTAACAACTAACTCCTGACTGGAAAGACAGCCTATAAGCACTGAAAGTTTTAAAGTATTGAGCAGTACAGACATGCGCAAGCGGCAGGACCTAAATTCATAGTGGATGCGTTAATTGAATGCCCACACACGTGTGGCAGGATGAATGTTATTTCTCGGTTCAATCCACTTTCAGCCTGGCGCATTAGGGGGCGCTAGTATAAATAGTGGCCATTTGAGCGTCCCTGGATCGCTTACCTGTGATCTCCTTTTTGGTCACCTGACTTACCTTTGGTGTTGCAGAGATCATTTGCGGGTTACCCTTCTGAAGCCACCATCGCGGCTGGTAGGTGTTTACTCATTGTAGTGTGTACATTACCTTACTTGGTGGTAAACGGCTATTGTTTGTAGGTCGTAGCTGTAGAAGCCTCCTTTGAGCCATTCTGCTCATGTTTTATGACGCGGCTTACTCGGTACGTAATTCAATTTTGTCACCATCTCTGCCTTTTATTTTTCTTTTATAGTAATTATTTATTATGCTTTGCAGGAAGTGTGGGCCTTTTACGCCACGCTACGCTAACGGAAGTGCTGCTGCTTTGCTTTGCTTTTACCGTCTGTTCCCGTTGCGAGGTTTCTTTTCCTGCTGCTGCCAGCTTTTAAAGTGGACGTCGGCGTGGACAGCGGCCATATGCATGCCTGTTATGGGAGTCAGCTGGCGTGCATATTGATTGACCGGATAATTAACTTATAGTCGTGCAGACGGCAAGTTGGAGCAATACGGCGATTCCGTTTGCTCCAGACTTTAGAGTTTTATCTAGATTGTATGTTTTTGATTTGTAGTTTGGATTTTTGTTACACCACTGGTGGGAGGCCCTTTTTCTAGCTGTAGATCACCAGTGTGGTCCTGCAGTTGGGTTATCCCCCAGCGCTGCATATTAGTTTTGTTGCAATATATTAAAATTTTCTTTGTTTCTTTTATTCAGATGCGGAGCGCTGACGTGGAGGAGACTAGGGTGCCTTGGTGGTGGGATCCTTTGAGTGTACACACCTGCCTTGTGTAGTCTATTAGTGTGAGTGTGTGATAGTGTGCTGCACTGTCATGGTGTGGTTTTTTGTCTTTTTTGAGTTTGTGGCATCCCTGCCCCTCCACTGGTAAGCCTCAGCTCTGAATACCTTTTTTAAAAAACAAAAAAAAGCATATTTGTACACTTATGATTGTGCTTTTATACGTTGTTTTAACTAATAAATTGTTAACTAATCATTGAACCTCGTCTCTGTACTGAGTATAACAAACCTAACTGCCTTCTTGGTGATTAGTGTTACCTCCAGTATTCTCTGGGTGAAATTCCCAGGGTGGCGTTGTCTTTTAAACTGTGAAGCGTATTTACTTTATTTCCACCTTGTGCTGCCACACACGCGCACACCCACACAAAATCAGTGGCGCCAGCAGAACTAGACACAGGGAGAGTCTTAGTTATTCTTATTTTTTTCCACATTCTTATTGATACAACACTGGAATCACGAAATTCCATTTGTACTAGATACAGCCGAGATAAAGGGGCAATTAAGCAGGATTTCCGCATATGGCAAAGGTACCCTCATAAAAATAAAAGAGTTTTGACCTTATAGTCAATACTAAGCTCCTACAATTCATAGCATTCCTGCCAGTTTGAAGTTTACTTTGCATCTACTCATCATCAAATTCATGCATCACTACAATTACCAGGGCAGCTGTGGGTTAGCGCAAATCCAATCAGTCATGCTTCAGTCGTCCTCTTTCTGAGACGTGTTTTCAAGCATTACAAACACCTGAAGCAGTGCTCGGAGCTGGCAAAAGATACTATGAGTAGATATCACTACTGACAGCATCTGTGTTTCCAGTTCCTCATTGTAAAGTAAGCAGCACAAGAAATGGGATGGTTGATTCGACAACAGGGACCAGGCCTGCGACTACTTGCACTTCTCATGGCAAAGTTGGTGATAAAACTGTAATAAGATGGAATCAGTCTGCCATCAGTATGTATGCGGTTTGGATGAGGTCAAAGTTGATCTGCGATAAAACAACAAAACCCACAAATGTTTTGCCTCTACATGCACAGAAATTCACATGAAATGACACTCACACTTTAAAAATTCAGAAACACCTCCAGAAATTGTGAAATAATTAGTGCAGGATGGACATTTAACAGGAATGCACCCAAAATGCAACCAGTTGAATCAAGTCCCCCTACTGCAAAGAGACCCATCGTAGACAAACTGCACTCATTGGTGCAGACTTACTGAGTTGGATTGCAACATGTTGGCAATTTGTCTCCTTTTATAAATTAGCTGCCAGTTCTTTTCACACTTTTGCAGGTCTGTCTGAAAGCGATTGCTGTCAGTACGAGTTGGCCCACGACTGTTTGGAGACAGGTTGCCTCCTGCCAGGTGATCTGTGCAATCACCTTGATGTTGAAAATGGTCATTGCAACTACTTGTAACTAAAAACTTCAATGCAACTGCTGTCCTCCTTTCTCCTCTGTTGCAACTGAGCCTTTAAACTCCAGAAATGTGAACCACATAGGATGCATTTGCATATAACTCAATAAAAGGATGCAATCAAAAATGCCTCTGAAACATCTTAGTCAATTGGCAGATCCATGACCAAGGTAAGAACTTCTGTTGGTAAAAGTAGTTGTTGAATACAGTGTGAAAATGAAAAATATAAAGTTTATAACAGATCAAGGCTGCTGGCATCAGTGGTTTCAAGGAATGTAATGACTGTACTACAAATTGCTTTAATTTGCTGTAAAACGCTGTACCCTCTTGCGTTACTGCTCCACATTGCATACCCGAGGACGTGTTTTTCCTAGACGTGAATGAATTCAACCACTTCCACTAACACACAGGGACTAAACTTGAGCAAACACATTTCCCAATTGGTTGGTTTCTAAAGCTGATGATGTAATTCAAAATCATATGCTTTTACAAAACCACAGTTTGAGTCATAAATTCTCACCCTCTCTGCATGAACGCGTTTGGAGCCCATGCTTCTGCATCTGAAAACCGTCTCTTCTGTGTATTGGTGTTGGCCCTCTGTCAGCTGTGGCAGGGGGAAAAAAAAGGTATTTACATCAGCTGATGGACCTAAACCACTGAATTCACCTCTCTTTAAACCACGCTCCAGACAGTTTGCATTGCTCAGTGACTTCATATACAGGAAATTACTCTTTACTTTTTCCAACTTTGTAATGAGAGCGGATTCGCTTGTTTCTGTGCAATTATCAGACTCTGATCACAAGCCAGCTAGCATCTTCTCTGCTTCCTCTGCAACCAAGGTGATCACACTGGCCTCCCTTGGTTTATAGAATGCAGCGTCATATTGTTAAGACTCCAAGCAGACCACACAAAGGCAACAAGGGTGTCGGTGTCCTCATTAAAACTCTGCCTGGGCAAACCAGAGACAGCCAGTACGCACAGCAGATAAGACACTTAGTGGCCTGTTGAGATTTACAGCCGCTGCCTCGGGGAACACAAGGACAAAGCAGAGGAGGGCTGAGAGAGAACATGAGTTCATATATTGTTTCATGTCTGGCAGCCAGATGAACAAACTGAGGACATTTAGGTATTTTAAAGGATATAAAAAGAAAACACGGGCGTGTAGACGGAGTGTGGACAGCGCCGATGTCGGTTGTAAAGACTGTAATTGAAGCTGAAAGGCTAGGCGGGGCATGGAAATGATGGAGAGAAAGAAATGAGTAATGAGAAAATGAACTACAGATATGTGAAAAAGGGATTTAAAATTTGAGGAAAATATGTCACTAACAAGATGTCATGTTAACATAGTGCTGTGTTAAGGTGGTTCTCCTGTTGCAATAGTGAAATTCCATGTCCTGCGTCATTACTCAGGTTCAGCACGTCAACAGAGCAGCTAATAATACACTTGGGGAGGAACAGCCTTCTGAAATACTCTGTCTCTGAGTCATTAGCAAAATCTACTTTTACGCAAAATGTCAAAGTTTCTTGTCAACACCAGAAATCAGCCTCGCTATAACCCTGGCCTGATCTTTCACCTTGCTCACATAAATAACCTTCACTCATGAGCAGAGGTCAGCTTTTCTGATCCACTCCACTTTTGCCCCCTCTGCTCTTTTCTCTCTCTTTGATTTACATCCTCCCCGTATTAAAACCAGGGCATCCTGCTCTGAGAAAACATAGCATCTTAATTTCTTTGAGTAAATTTAAGTGGCGTGGGCTCGTTTTGGCGTGTTCAGTGTCAGGTTTTTGCAGACTCCCCAGTGTGCTGGCCCACCTAGTGTGACACTGCACCTCGTAAAGAAATCAAGCCAGACTTTTGGGAAAGGCTTTTCTCCCCCGTGTGAGTGTTGGGTTTCACTACCAGTCTGTGGATCTAGTCAGAGTGAGGCACGCAGCACTAACAGACACAAGGCAATTTAGTCAACTAAAGGGAATACACACACACACACATTTGTGTGTGCACACACTGCAAAGTTCCTCTGCTTTCAATCACAGGTACTCTGTCCAAACTGTATGGATATATATTCTCTCCAGGAATGTTTTCTGTAGATTAAAGTTGGCACTGTTCTTAGTCTGATTCGATGATGTTTGAGAGGAAACAAGTTTGAACTTGCATGGATTTGATCATAATTATGGAAACATGGTCACAGAAATGATGGTCACGTATTTACACAGTTTCCTCACAAGTTTCCCAGGAAGAGGCCTGTTTAGGCTTACTGGCAGTCGGAGGCTAATGGCCAATTTTAAATAGGTTCTTTAGAATTTTGCGGTTTATTTGGAAACGTGTGGACAGAAAACCAAAGGCAGTGAGCATCCTAAATTAATTAAATGGTTATACAAGCTCACCTTGGTTAGGCCGAAGAACAGGCTGTGGAAAACGAAATGTTCACTTTGGCCCTTTTTTTAGTCTTCTCAGGAAAAACTGAAAACTTGGGAATATTTCATCCTCGGTGTCTGGCCATCAGAGCAGGTGTGAGTGGTGATCATGTTTCTTCAGTCTCCTCTCTCAGCAGGCATCTGCTCTGCTGAAGCAGCCATGAGCAGCACATGACATGCACACCTACCACCTCCACCTCCTCCTAAACCAAAATATGCTGGCATTGTTTGCTTCCCCGTAACTCCAAGTAATTCAATAGATATCTGAAAAGTAGTGGTAATTTTAACCTAAAGTATGCATTGGAGTAGCTCTTCAATGACAGAGTTGGTGGGGAGCAGCGTTCGACAGATGTAAAAACAGTTGCAGCTGTTTTTGGTTTATCCAGTTGCCCAAAAGGACTGAACTGAGTGTTTATTCACTAGTGGGAAGACAGAGAGGGATCACATTGTTCTGTTGACAGCCTTTGAGGCTGTTGCTGAGAACTTTGCTTCTAAAAAATTGTGTTTATTTATGCTGGCTTGACAAGTACTAAATTACGCATGGGCCGCTTCTGCTATGGTCATGGCGTTGCAGCCAATTTGAAGTTAAGTCACAGCATTAGCAAATTCAGTCTGGAGATCGTGTTATAATGGGCTCACAGTTGCACCAGCTGAGACAACACCCATCTTTTAAAGTCAGAATACACACATGTGAAGTTTCATGGCGGCATTTTGAGTTGACAAAAATCTTCTTTTAGACCTGCTAATGTGGCTGCTACCAACATTTTCAATGATCTCTCTCACACATACACACACACACACACACCAGCAGTGCAGGAAGCTTAGCATATATACTGCAGTATAATATGGGAAGTTACAAATAAATTTAAATGGGAAACAAATGTGGGACTGGGGCATTATCCAAACATTAATCAAATCAAATTAATCAAATTAATATTCGTTCGTTCGTTCGTTCGTTCGTTCGTTCGTTCGTTCGTTCGTTGAACCCTTTTCATCTGCTTGGTTTGGGTTTTGTTGGTGCAGCAGGAATGCATGGTTTTAGAATTTGCATATATAGTCTTATCTTATTATACTTGCATTTTGGAACTGTATTTGTATTTTATACTTTCTTTAACATAGTGTGTACTTGCCCAGCTCTAACCTTGTACCTAAATGTGATACAAGCTATATTTTCTCTAATGAAATCAGTGTAAATGTCACTGAATCTGTCTTAATGCTTTTACTTGGATAGGTTAATGGCTGTATGCATAGAAAAAAGTTCAACCACAGATTTAACCACAGATTTAAGTACTTAAAACTGCCTTTATGGCAGTTCTGGCTACCTGGGGTATCACCAGTACCACATTTTACCATGATGAGACAACCAGGCCGTCACAAGTAAAGTATCAGTTTTACTATCAGTTAGCAAATTTTACAGGAATCCTTAACCAACTGTATCTTTTCTACTCCCGCAATTCCATTTTACCCACTTCTCTCCCTCCTTTTTATCTACAAGTTTCTTTTTCTGCAACTGTGTGTTAAAGAAAGACTAAATACATCCTGTAATTTTGCACAGTATTACTGAGTGTATTCAAGCAGAGCTTTGTTATGTCAACTGTCTTTGATAATAACTGAGCTGGAGCTTAGAAATGTGCAGTTATTGTAGGGTAATTTCATCAGTGAGATCACTGATTATTATAAATACTTCCAGGTTGCAAGAAACGTCTGTAGTGTGTATGATATCTATGCCATCAGACATAAAACAGCCATGTAAACAAGAACAACACCCTCTTTCCCGCTAAGATTTATCTATCACTTAAAAAACCACCCACTCCTTAGAAGTTGAAAAAGTTATTTAAGTACAACCTCAGATGAACAACAACACATAAAGTATTGCATAATGTCAGTATTTATTCTGCAAAAACTAAGCCAAAAATGGAGAAACAGTGTGTAAAAAAACTGAGCACACCCTTACTGCTTCTACATGAATAAAGAGGGCAGCCAGCTGCTGCTAAGCAAATGCAACTTATTAACTGTTGATCAGCAAGTGTGAGCACCTCCATAAAAAGCAGAAGTTTGGGTTGTTTGCTGTTCTGGAGCATTCTGGTGTGTTTGAACACAAGGAGGAAAGACAGCAGCAATGATCTTAGAGAAGCAAATGTTGCTGCTTGTCAGTCTGGGAAGGGTTATAACACCATTTGCAAGCAATCTAAAGTCCATTATTCTGCAGTGAGAAAGATTATTCACGAATTTAAAACATTCAAGGCAGTTGCCAATCTTCCAGGGAGTGGACGTTCCAGCAAATCAACCACAAGGTAAGACTGTGCAATGCTCAGAGAAATTGCAAAATACCCAAGAACTACATCGCAGTCCTACATCTACAGGTCTCAGTTAGCATGGTAAATGTTAAGGTTTATGACAACAGCACAATTAGATTAAGACAGAACAATTATGGTTCATTTGGAAGGGCTGCGAGGATCTTCTCTCTCTAAAAAAATTTAAAAAATGGCAGCATGGTTTAGGTTTGCAGAGCTGCACAAACAGACGCCTGAAACAATGTCCTTTGGACAGATGAGACTAAAGTGGATATGTTTGGCCATAATGCACAGAACCACACCAGTGTTTGGTTTCTGGGGAAAACCAAACACAGCACATCAGCACAAACACCTCAGACCAGCTGTCCTGCACGGTGGTGGAAGTGTGATGATTTGGGCTTGTCTAAAACTTGGAAAGAAAAGCGCCTGGAGCTGAAGAAGCTTCTCGGATGAGAAGTGAAATGTCTGCAAGCAACTTAAAGAAGTCCAGGCGCTTTTCTTTCCAAGCTCCTTAGACTACGATGACCTGGATGATTGTGAACCTTCACAGACATGATTTGGGCTTGTGTTGCAGCCACAGGACCTGAGCACCTGGCAGTCATTGAGTCGACTACAAACTCTACGACATTCGTACACCAAAGTATTCTGTCAAGTCAAATATGAGACGATCTGTCTGACAGCTGAAGCTTGGCCAAAATTCAATCGAAATTGAATCTACAATAGAAAAAAAGAAAAGAATCAAGCTGCTCAGTCAAAGTCAAGACGTCAACCTGATTGAAATGCTGTGGCAGGAACTTAAGAGAGCTGTGCATGAATAAATCATCGCAAATCTCAATGAAATGAGGTAATGTTGCAAAGAAGAGTGAGTCAAAATTGATGCAATAAACTGATAATGTTATACAGAAAACCATTACTTCAATATAAGGTGGTTCTACAAGATACTGAATCATGGGTGCATTCAGCGTTTCACACACTGATTCCTCATTTTGGCTTCATTTTTGTTTAATAATATGTCTAATATGTCCTGCGTCGGGGTTTATATTTAAATTATTTTCAAACCTGGCAATTTAAGAAATTCTTTATTTTTATTTCTTTAATTTATTTTTTATTTAGTCTGACAACTCCTGGCCTCTCAAGTATATGCCTGTAAACTTATCTCACCTACAGATACTATTGCATTCACATCATCTGTCAGCACACAGACAGACATGGAAACAACTGCCAAACAGGGTGGAAGATTTCGGTGTTGATGCACCTGTTTTATCTTCTTGAAATCAGAACACAACCAGTAGGAAAAAATACCTGAACATGACTCAAGTATGAGTCTGGAAGTGAGTTTGACAGAAGTTTTTTGAAGCTGTCAGAAAATCATGCAAGTGCTGATAAAAGGCCCTGATAAGCTTTCAAGCGTACCAATCAGAAATTTACTATTTGGAATCGCTTCTTGATTCCCATTCCTACTGCCAGCGTAGAACAATAGATGCCGACAACAGTAGGCGTCCTCAAGCAGGAGCACATCCGACCACAATGACATACAGAGACTCATATTGACAGTAATTTTTTTTATCTTCTACCCATCATAACCAGCTTATATATTAAAAAGGTAAACAATCTCATTGGTCGTTTCTTAAAAACTAAACTTTTTTTTGTTGTTGTTTCATACTTTGTGTCGCAATACTGTATCATAATGATGTGACGTTTCCGACTGTTAAACTGTTAAATCGGATACTTTTCTTGGCTCCATTGTCTGTTCAGACTTTAAATCTTAAGCTTGTTTGCCTTTAAGTAACTGACCGTGTGGCTTATGTCGTTTCCACCAATTACTTAGTAGATTATCTTTATTAGTCCCTCAGCTCTGGGGAAATGGCGAGCTTTTAGTCAATGAAATAAGTTTTTAATTAGATTACAGAACACAATATTACTAAGATGTCTTAAGGGGGTATTTTTTGTTTGAATTTAATAATGTCAAGGTGAAAAGCAATAATTTCCAGGAAATAGAAAGCTTTTACCATCACCAGTGATGTTGCAGTAAAATGATGCTGAAGAAGGAAGGCCTCTGGCTTGAGCATCATCATCAGCGTCATTCCTTTCGTTGACCCACGCCTGGACTGGTATATTATTCCCACCAGGGTCAAAGGCTAAAACATGTCATTTGTGGAAAGAACAAGCTTCTATGATGCAAAGGTTTGTGGGTGTTCATGGAAAACTCTGATTAGAGAAGAGATAAATTGAAATTAAATTATTTCCACAGAGCCTCCAGTGTCACTGTGAATTTTCAGCCTTGAAGCCTCCATTGTGTAAGAAGAAAAAACATTTAATTGTCATATTTCCAGTTGACATGCTGCTTGAAGGAAGTTCGGTAAAAATGCTAATTTCTTTTTTTTGGGGGGGTAACTGACAGATATGAACATGTAGAAACAAGGACCTACTTGGCAGTGTTTTTTGGAGGACTTCCACCTCTACACCCACAGAAAGACAGATGAGACAATAAGTCTTTGTCCTACACAACTTTAATCATATTTTCCTTTTACTGTAAATGTAAAAGGAAATAAGGAAGCTACATGCAATATGAGTTTAATAAATTCCAAATTCATATTTGCATATTCTACTATTAATCCTCGTCCTAATGACTCATACGCTCTATCAGTGTCAGGAAGGAAGCATCCATCTATCCGTGTCGAGAGGCTTATGCTTCTGACAGACATTTTCAAACAATAACGGCCTCCCACACAGCTCAGCAGAAATGTTGATTAGCTTAGCCGGACTTTTCCTGTGCTTGGCATGTGTAGTTCTATAAAGAGAATAATCATTTGCTAAATGCTTGTAGTGTGATGTTTGGATGTTTTATACGTGGACCCCAGGAAGAATAGTTCCAAAAAAGAAAAACAGAGTTTTGTAGTCTTTAAACATCAAAGAGCAATGATCATGTGGTTCTATTATATTCATCTGTAAAGCATATTTGAGCATTATGATGCTTACTCATTTAAGGTATTTGTTACAGTGATGTGAAAAAGAAATTTTCCACAGGACTCAGTGAAATCCATGATTGAATTTCTTGCACAACCACCTTTAACGGCATGTTGTATCGTCCACTTTCGGCCAAGCTTAAGGCTGGTCGAAACTGAGTCATGCAGCATGGCTCACATTTCATTCACATGTGAGTCATTGACATGTGACTCAAATGTGAGATGGACTCACATTTGAATACTAGAATACTTTGATAGACAGAGGAGTTTGTGGTGCCCAGGTCCTGTGGCTGCAAAATAAGCCCAAATCATCACCCTCCCACCACCGTGCTTTTGTGATATGTTGAGCTTTGCAAACCTGTGCTGTGCTGCCATGTTCTTCTTACAAAGAAGAGATTTTCTCCTGGTATCTCTTCCCAACAATCCGTATTTGTTCAGTCTTTTTTCTAATTATACTGTCATGAACCTTAACATTTAACATGCTAACTGAAGCCTGTAGAGACTGAGCTGTAGTTCTTGGGTTTTTTGCAGTTTCTCTGCGCTTTCCAAAGGCTGAATTTGCTGGAAAATCCACTCCTGCAAAGATTGTATCAATGTGTTAACACACTTGGATTCTCCAGAAGTGTAGATATAGGTGCTCACACTTTCTGATGATCAGTTAAACAAGTGCATTTGATTAGCTGCCACTCGCTGCTACTTCACCTCTGAATTCCGATGGAAGCAGTAAGGGTGTAACAAATGAATTCTTATCTTACCTTGATGGAAGTGATCAAGACTATCAAGTATAAATGAGCCGCACTAATAGCTGGAATTCAAATCTTTCCCTACATGTCACTATTCTGCAGTGAGCTATTTACAATTTTTTAGTACTTTATAACTTTCCACTCCGATTATAATTAATGTTTTGGATTTTATGGCATCGTAAAATTATAATGCCTAAAATTCTTTACTTATTATTTACTAAAAATTGTGACGTGAAGGGAAAACTATCTATTAGCAAGTTTGGGCTCGCTTTTAAACAAGAGGAACTAAAAAGTTTTGTCCGTGTTTGTGGAAATGCACAAATCCACTCATAGCTAGGAGGATTCAGGACTAGCCACTTGTGTGAACATCCACATTAGCCATCACAATTGAGGTTCAGCAAAGGGATCATTTTCATATTCATCTAGGTCTTTTTTTTCTTTTTTTTGGACAAAACCACAGGGAGCTACTGGAGATGGACAAAAGAGCCGCATGTGTCTCCAGACCCCCGTGACCCCTGATCTAAAGGGAAGCTATGTAAATTTGCCTCTTGCTTTGTCTCTCTTTTTTATTTTGGGTCTGAGTGCTCGCACACTGTTGTCTGTTCATGTAAACCCTCTTATAAAAGTGAGTCCTAGCACATTCAGTGTAAGGCCCTTTGAAAACAGATCATTTTTTAAAATTCATACGCTTGTTTGTGCGCACACATGTGTGTGAATTCTCCCGTGACTGGAGAGTCACCACAGCAGTCACCGAATATTAGTATCTTCCCACATCAATCAGACTGAACGTTACTTCACAACACCAACAAACTAAGCATGACTCATTACATGCAACAGGGAAAAAAGTGTTTTCTGATGACATATTCTTTGTTTATTGCAGGGTACTCCCTTACAAACCGTCCAAACGGCAGAATGTGTTCCTGCTGTGATTACAGCTGAAGGCTCAGCCTCTTGTTTAAGAGGGAGAGGTGGTATATCATTACAGCCTAATGCAACACAATGTGAAGAAAAAGCTGGTGTGTCAGTTACAGTATGGAGCTCACGTAAATGTTTATACGTAAAAAGAAGTTTAAGAATGGACGTCTATTATCTTATTGTTTTTCCTTTGTTTAGTGTTTTTTGTTTTTATTGTTTCCCCATTTAGATATCTAGATATGGGTGTGCATGTGAATGTGTGTGACCATTGAATTTGTGTGTATTTTAGTCTCGCACTCTTATGCTCAGGAATGTGGTGAATAGCTCTCTCCAGGGGGAGGAGTTAGGTGATTGTGTATTTTACCTGCCTCGTTTCCCTCGCGGGTTTGTTTCCATTCCTTTGATTCGCTGGAGTTCCGCCTCACCTTTTAAGTGGAGTGTAAACATGTTTCAGCAAATTCAACTGCTACTCAGAGTATCCTACATTAACAATAAGGTAATACCGCAATTGGCAGACAGTCATCAAAGCGTTTGAAAAGTGCTTGGGGTGTGGCACCAAAACACCGAAGTTTACAGAGCCACTTTATGAATCAAAATGTTTATGATGCAATTGTCGACTTGTGTTGCATTTTATGGGTATGGCTCTTTTGATGTCACGGGAGTAAATACTTATGGAATGAGTTCACTCAGAGCGTGCGTTACATGAGCCATCTTGTGGTTTCAGTAATGGCATATTTAATAACCGTGAGTATCACAATGTGAGAGGAATCTGCACCTGGAGCAAGATCCTAACAGCTGGCTGGCTTGCCACAAAACACTCGGAAAAAAGGCGAATTTATGCAAACATGAACTTTTTTCTTTATCTATTTTTTCTTTATATTAGTTCAAACCAGAGGGTAACAGTGTAAACGTTTACATTTGACTTTGTGTTTTTTGTAGATTTAGAAAGATTATTACAAATATGTAATTTCACTCTAATGTCTGATAAATTGTTGGACTTTTATTTGCATTGGTTTTAAGGTGTTTGCATGTGAGATTTCGGCCTCCCAGTAAACCGGACGATAACAGAGTTTCAACAGCGTATGCCTTTGAATTTGCCGCAAACTGACCACCAATCTAGGAACTTATCGGTTAATCTGCTGACGCAACTTGTTGGACCAACCAACAATATTTCTGAGCTTTCTGTGTATCCAGCAGATACAATTATTCCTGCTCTGTGGACTGGTCATTATTAACAGTGATTTTTTTTTAAAATAAATAAATCATTATTAGAGAATAGGGGATATTTTTAAGATTGCGTTTCTTCAAAATACAATCTTTTGTAGACAATGCATGCCTAAACATGACTGGCCAACAGAACTCACAATACAAGCAAACTGCATGCCTTTGGAAGAGATCTTTGTCACCAGAAATCAGTTTCTGGTGACAAAATCTTCTCGGTGTGCTTACAGACAGTGCATACTCATGTGCAGATATCGTTTAGAGTCACAATCTTAAATATGGGACAATTTTATTCCATTCTTTCCCATAAAAGATGTGGAATAAAGGTTTTTATGGGTTATCTTCAGAGGACCTCTTTAATGTCAACTTGCTGGTGGTGCTCACCAACATGTTCAAGATTCATGGGACTATGAACATCTAATAAATTTAAAGAGAATATAGTTTTTGTTTGTTTCAAATCAGCGGGCATCTAGCTCTGCTTCACAATGCAGTAATTAACCTGGGGTCACGGCCTGAGGTCACAGGTCAGTATTTGTGTGAATAGGAGCATTCGGATGAGTAAATGGGTGTGTGTTTGTATTTGTGCTTATGAGGATGCCTGTGTGGCCATCAGCGGGGCAGGATGAGGAGAGTTGTGGCAGGCCCACAGTGAAAGGTACACACAGATAAGCCAGTGTGTGCGTAAGGAAAGTGACTTAAACTGAGAGTTTCCAAACACACCTGGGAGATCTTCTTGTAAGAGATAAAAGCTCGGGGGGCAAAAAATCTACAGCAAATACCATTCATTTAAAAGCCTGACATTCAGGAATGGATAAGATTTGACTTTTTCTCAATGAGGAATTGCACTCTTCAGGATACTATTTAGACAGAGTGAGACAAAGTCATGGATGTAGTTTAAAGACATGTTAAACAGTGAGATTATTCTTGTTTAGCTCAACAAACGGAGATGAAGGTTCGCTTCCTGTTCCTTACCAACAGTAAACATTGGTTTTCTTTGGCCATAACAGCAGTTTCTGGTCAGCACTTACAATGGAAAAAAAACACTATTGCGTGTTAAGTGAGTGAGTATGCATGTAGTGACGAATGCAAAGATAGCCATCATCTGTGGAACATTTTAGTGTCTTTCACATCACATTAGTAAAGTCATCAAGTAACCTTTGAACACAGAGGAACATTTGCTATCTAAAGAGCCAAGAGCTGATCCGAAGCACAATACCGGCAGTGATGGCAGACATGCAGATGCTCTGTGGCTATGTCATGATGACACTGACAAAAAAAGAGGAAGAAAGAAGAATCAGGATATACAGACTATATAAACCCTTTGGTGAGTAACACTGAATGTAAACTTGACTTTTCTTTGTTTACAGGAAAACGCCAAATGGTACTTTTAAAAAGGGCCTAATGCGTGATTCTGGGTGTTGGAGAGGAAGTTACTGCAGTACTACTGCATATATAAAATCTTTTAATAAACCACATCCTTAAGTACATTTCAAAAGAAAAGTGGCTCTTGTTGTGACATCACATGTAACCTTTAAATGAACCTATCTTGGCTGCCAGTTTTCTTACTTTCCCTCTGCTGATCATTTTCAGGCAGCAGTCATATATCAGATGGGGTGGGACTCGCCCTGATTACCATTAAAATAGTAGTTAAGCTTCTAACATGTTGTTAAAGTTATGAAAGGGTGTATTTAAACCCAAACCATGATATTTTCCTAAACTAACTGGGTACTTTTGGTGCCTAAACCTAAACAAACTGTAACTGAAAACTAAACTAAAATAAAACATAAATATGTCAGTCAAGATCCCGTACAGGTCTAAAACCCTAACCTCCCGGGTGAAAGTCCAGTGTCTGACTACCTCATCCTCTGGAAATAGTCTTATACGGCCTTATGCTGCTTACTTTCCGGGACGAAATATTTTCCCTTTGAAACACAAATGATCAAGCAGTGCATGCGAAGTTTGATCAATTGCCTCAAATGACTTATCGTCTGAGTCAGTCTGGTTGGAAATTAATCATTTCCGCTTACCCTTTTAAAGAAAATTTCAAAAAGACTCAGCTGCTGTGTTTGAGATACATTGTGGGTGAAGTAGGTGCCAGGTTGTCATAAGGAAGAAGAGTAGCCTGATATGTGTTGATACCTTTGGATCACCAGTGTCAAAGTACAGAGACAACCAGTCACAATGGTTAAAGTGTGCCCGTCAGACCTGCTGATAACTGAGACAAACAAAATGAATGTCCCTGCGTATTAATGCCCCTGTCCTAGTGTAGCGATTCAAGGAATCATTACACTAGGACAGGGACATTAAACAGGACAAGGACATATGACAGGTCCTTTGTCAAACTAGGACCTGATTGAGAAAGTGAAGCAGATTATGTCACGATCTAAAGGCACAGCTGAGGAACAAAGTCATTGAGATCTGTCAGTCTGGAAAAGGGTTAAAAAGCCATTTCTAAGGCTTTGGAACTCCATGGAACTACAGTGACAGCCATTATCCACCAATGGAGAATACTTGGAACAGTGGTGAACCTATCCAGAAGAGGCACGTCTATCAAAATTACTTCAAGAGGGTATCAATGACTCATTCAGGTCACAAATGAAGCCGGAATGACATCTAAAGAATTGCAGGCATCTAAAAAAATAATAAAAATAATGATCCACAAGACTTTTTTTCAGTTTTATGTTTGTGAAAGAATGGGTCACTCTCAAGAGCTCAGTGACTTCCAGCATCGTACTGTGATATGATGGCACCTGTGCAACAAGTCCAGTCATTCAGTGCTGTAAAGCACACAGCCACTGGACCCTAGAGCAGTGGAGACATGTTCTCTCTAACGGGCAATCCAATGGACGAGTCTGGGTTTGCCGGTACTTGTCTGATTTCATTGTGCCAAGGGTAAAGTTTGGTGGAGCAATTTCATGCTTCTTACTTTGTGGGAACAGTTTAGGGATGGCCCCTTTCTGTTCCAACATGACTGTGCACAGGTACACAAAGCAAGGTCCATAAAGACATGGATGATTGAGTTTGGAAGAACTTAACTGGCCTGAACGGAGTCCTGAGAGAACCCTGAATTAGAGCGGAGACTGCATCTAAAATCAGTGTCTCACAAACGTATAAACACTTCTAAACTTTGTGGAAAGCAGTTCCAGATGAGCTGAAGCTGTTATAGCTGCAAAGGGTGGGCCGACATCCTATTAAACCCTATGGATTAAAAATGGGATGCCACTTGGCACTTGTCATTTCATATGCATGCGAAGGCAGATGAATGAATACTTCTGACAACAGGTATCTGCACACTTTTAAATACTTATGAGCCTGAAATCTTTAAACACAGCCTCGCTAGTGGACCCAGAGATTCATCTGGTTGGTAAGGGTGGTCAAGGTTTTGCAGTTTAGGCCCAAGCATTCTGAAAACTGTGTAACCTCTTTTAAATCTCTTATTACTCTCATTTTAAAGGTAGCTTTTTTAAACCGCTAATGCTTTTACCTTTTTTTTTTAACATGTAGGACTAAATGTGTACTTGTTTTTCTGTGTTCCACTGAACTTGAAATCCATTTTAATTCTGACAACTCTCATGCATAAGTTCAATAAGGAAGATCTGTAATCACTCCGCCCTCTTTCATGGCTGTTCAGGCTGCAAGTCTATTCTTGATATCACTTCATCTTTTGCATACTGTCAAACTCAATTCTGACATCATAACTCTTCTCCAATCATTTTCTTCTCTGCCTTCTGCGAACCAATCAGCCTCTGCTCTGAGTGCTTTAAATCCCAGTGCTCTTCTGTCTTTCCTCCCCATCTCTGCTTCACCCTGGTCACTCCGAGCGCCATCTAAATCTCCATCTTCATCTTCGGCACTACCAGCAACTGGACTCTGGGGTTCCTGTCCAAACAGCCTATTAACTGAATTCTGTTAGCAATAAGTCATGTTCAGTTTCTCTAGTGTCAGTTTTTTGTGTTAGATTCTAATTGTTTAGTACTTTTAACTTTGTTTTTTAAAAAGTTCTATGTAAATGCAAATAAGCCACAAGGTTATTACAAGCTTCTACATATGTCAAAAAGGGTAAAACTCTACAGAAGGAGTTCATTTTAACCTAACCTTAATTCCAGCCTGTAAACCTCTTTGTATGTGATAATAGGTTAGATTTGGGGCTTCTGAAGTAATTATAAAGACTAAACATTCAGACTGTCCAGAAAACATAAGAACTGCTCATTTTCTGTTTAGTTTCCACAGAGCAAACAAGAAAGTGTCTTGGCCCGCACAGCCAAGTTCAGTTTGAGGATGAGAAAATACCCTGAGGGCAGCAGCAGATTAGTGTGTTTCTGCCGTGTCTTACTCAATATGCGTTCCTTCAGCGCTGCTCCGAGCACATTCGAATATGATCAATGCTGACAGGGCTAGCCTTTGGTCGGGTTAAAGTACACTATATCCTCCTCTGTCTCTCCTATCTCTCTTTTTCCTTTCATTTTTCTTCTTCACTGACCAAATGGGCCCATGAACTCTTTGAACTGCTTGTCTGCAGAGAACACAAAAACCAGCTCCTTACTGGAACTGACCAAGAGAGATAAACTGCAAAGAATAGATAAAGAAAAGTGTTAGACATATGCAGATGAATATGTGGGAGAGGGAAAGGGTTAGGAACTGCTGGGTTGGATTTTTTTGCCTCTTCAAGTACTTGAACTTTTGCTCTCACTTGATCTTAGAGCTTCAATTCATCTGCCTATCTGAAAAAGAGAGCAGGATGGAGAAGGTGAGAAGGGGAACAGAGTCTGGGTGTTGAACGTGCGCCTCCTCTGTGTGGCACGCTCCTTACAGCTGGGCAGGGTTAACAGTTATGACACTGACAGGCTGATGATAACTTATAAAGTCGCTTTAAGAGTTGACTGAAGTCATCTGTGCGGTGTCACGTCCAAGTGGCTATCATGTTTTCTTTCAGGAAATGGAATGACATTTGATAAGACACAAAGATTAATTGTTGTGGTGCAGGAAGCATAGTGGGGAATTCTGTTAAACTGTTTCATGTTTGCAACACTTCTGAGAAACAGAAAGCAAATTAAATTACACACTTCCATGTTCCTGAAAGTTTTAACAAGGTTCCTTTTTTTTTTTTCCCCTCAACCGTAATCTGAGAGACACTCTCATCTGCACGTACTGCAGTCATTCTCCTTTCAGGCATGTAGCCATGTGAAAATGTGCACACACATATACGGCTCAATCACAGTGGGATGAATGTTATCAGAGCGCATTAGCGGGGGAAAGCACAAGGGTTAATTCAAGGACAATTTATAAGAGATTGGTTATAGTCAACTGTGATAATCCAGACAGAAACACCTTGCCGTGCCAATCACTCCCTTCCACGGCCTTACGAGAAGCTTGAGCTCTCATGAGCATATTGCCAAGAAGCAAAGACTCACTACTTACAAATGGGAGTGTGCAAGGCAGAAAGGAGGAAAGACAACAGAAAGGAAGAATGTGTAATTTAGCGACAGGTGATAAAAGCCTGGCAGTCAGCCATTTGGCTTTAGGTAAAGAAAAGCTTCTGTTGCTTTATGTATTTAAAGAGTGTGGTTCATTGTTAGCCACACTCAAAATCATTAGCCATCGCCCGATCATCCCATACAACTGCCTCTTATTTAAATTTGTTAACTTAGCTGTCCTTAAACTTTGTAATTGTTGTACTGTAATGAGCAAAAGTCTTGAGCCAGCTTCCATTACTTCATATTTTGCTCGAAAATGCGAAATAGGCGCAATGATTTATTGAACGAGGAAATAGAGTATGCAGGGGGAAAACAGAGTTTATATAACTCTAATGGGCTTGAAAGTCAATATTTGGTTTGACCACCTTTACTCTTCACTGCAGTTTGAACTCTTGTAATTTCTTAAGATAATCTTCAGGAATAGTTCTTCAGGCTTCTTCAGTGTTTCATTGTGTTTTTCTATCCAGCTATGCTTTTACTGCATTGGCAGTGTGTTTGGGATCATTGTCATGCTGAAAAATTAAGCCAATCTGATGCTTGCCAGATGGTACAGCATAGTGAAACAAAATCTGATGGTGCTTTTCTAAGTTTTAGAATTCAGTCAGTTTCAACAAGATCCCAAACATCACTGGCTGAAATGTAGCTCCAAACCAATGACAGAGAATCCACCGTTTTATACAGATGGGCATAGACATTGACTGTTGGACCTCTTTCATGACTCCTCCATAGATACTGATGACAATTTAAACCAAAAATTTCAAATTTGAATTCATCACCTTACAGGACCTGTTTGATCTTCAGTCCAGTTCTTGTGTAATTTGGTACACCTCAGCCCTGTTTCCCCTCCTTAAGAATAGCCTCTTGTCAGTCACCCTTCCACTGAGACCATTTCTGATGAGGCTTCAGTGAACAGCAGATGTTTCAGCTGAAGGGTTAGATGCATCTGTCATTCACTGTGTCAGGACCAATTTAAACACACAAAACTGGTTCAGTTAGGTGCCCTCTTTATGCTCAGATGATTCATAGGTGGGTGGCTTAACAAATAAAAAAGCATACCTGTAAAAATGGTCAAGTATAAGCAGTGGACTGAAAATAACTTAAAAAGCAGCTTTGAAATGCCTCAAGAAACACTGGAAGGCCACAAAATGACAAGAAACCTCAGAAGCACAATAAAACGATAATTATTTTGTGTGTGTGTGTATGTGTGTGTGTGTGGGTGTGTGTAGTTAAAGAAACAGGCAAATCAAACTTTCTTTTCTTGTGTTTTACAAAAAAAAGGAAGTGTAGTAAATCTGAATGGAGAACTTTATCTGAAAAGTGAAAACGGTTGAATGTATCGATTGCATCAAATACTAATGATGCAATCGTATCACACTGTTGCAGAATGAAAAAAAACACTCAACTTAAGACTGTTGTGGTGCTCCTTTTATTTACTTTAAACTGGTCTAACCTGGCATGATCGGCATGGCTGGTTCTTGTGCTTTGCATGATTTTAAACAGTATGATTAACATCCAAGTCAAAGACACAGAAGAATGCAACAGATTATCAGATCAACTTGGGACCTCTCCATCCCATGGCTTTTTGGGGGATATTTGGACATTAGGGATTAGGGTTAACCCACTATAGCTTTGAACCGGGAGGTAAAAGTGCAAATCGCTGGACTATGCTGAAAAATTAAGCTTTTGCGATGATTTCCAGGTGGTACTGTGCGCTGTTTAAAAAATCTGACTGTATTTTCTGCATTCACAATTCACTCATTTTTGCCAAGATGCTCATAACCACTGGCTGAAATGCAGCACCAAACCATGACAGAGCCTCCACCATGTTTCACAATTGTCTGCACGCACCGATTTACCTCTGTACTGACCTCCCCTGAAAACTGATGAAAATTTAAACCACTTCATAAAACCTGTTGCGACTGATCTTCAGTCCAGTTCCTGTGTAATTTGCTATGCCTCACCCTTTCCTTTCCTTGTCCCTGTTTTCCTTCCTTAAAAATGGCTTCTTGATAGCCATGCTTCTATTGAGACCATTTCTGATGAGGCTCCAGGGAACAGCAGATGGATCAACTGAAGTTCCAGATGTATCTCTCAGAGCAATTTAAAGACACAACACTGGTTCTTCCCTTAAGTTAAGAGCCTTTTTATGCTTGAATGATTCACAGGTCACTGTTAAGTGGCTTAACAAATAATAATTATTCATCTAAAAGTGGTCAGATACAAGGACTGGACTGACAATGAGTGTAAAAGTGGTCAAACTTTGGAAGACCTTCGGAAAGCCTGGTGAGCTTTTTGCTATACCACATATGTGAGTCTGCTGGTTCTCTCTAAGTAGTCTGTTCTCACGGCTCTTTTTTGAAAGATGAACGCTTAATTAGAGATTGATTCATTTTAGAGGGTTGTAAAGAGCAATGAAGCAATACCGAGGTAAGAGGCACACCTCCGGCTTCTCTAACCCAGCCTTTTTTTGTTTTGTTTTTTTACTGTGTCGTGCACTTGTGTGGAAAACTGCTCGTGCAGCTGCATGAAATCAGACTGCAGTTCTCATGGCATAATTGCTCAGGATGGAAAAACTCCAAACACTCACCGGCTTAAAACAACGTGACTTTGGCTGTACTGTAAACAGCTAATTACTCTTGTGTCCTATCACTGATAAAGCCGCGGCTCATGGAGTGTTTGCTGGAGTATTACACCAGGCCGCTGTCCCCACAGCGCCGACAGCCATCACCCTGCTTTTGTGCTAACACGATGACGTTTGCAAATGTGCGTCAGTGTGCAGTTCCACGCAGGGGAGGCTGTTTTTTGTACTTTTAGGAAAGCACTGTTTCATTAAAAGCGCATGTGTTTAGCTATGTCTGTACAAAGTCAGCAGAAAGTGTGCACACACCAACTGTATCCACTGTAACCTTGCCCAATTGAGACTGCACCAGTACACACAGGCGAATCCACACGCTCTGAGTCAGCAGAAACAGGAGCTCGGTGACACCACTAATGAACCCAACTGTTATTCTTCAATTTAACTCTGAAGCCAGCCAAGGAACTCCTCTCAGGACTGCTACAATTACATGTCAGCCTTCTCCTCCTTAAAGCTGTCTTTCTCCTTATCTGTCATTCACTCTGCTTCTCTGCTTTCTGCTTTATCATGCCTCAGTTCTTTGCACTGTAAAGTCTCATTGTTTGAGGGATCTTTTTTTCCCCGTCTCTCTCTCATACCATTAAAGGCACGATAAGGTATGAACTGAAGCCGGCACATAGCTGCCAGGTTATGTCATTACATACTTATCAGCTCATTCCATTTCCTTGGTGTCTATCAATCTGTCATTGAGCTGAAGGTAGATAAAACTGCTTCTCCTGCAGTGGCCAGGAGAGGGCACAGGAAATCAGAGAGAATACATGGAAATCAGACAAAGCAAGTCTTACATTAGGATGGCCTTAAAAATAAAAAGAGAAATAGGACTTTTTTTCTTTTAGTTCAATAGAAATAAGAGGGGAAAAACATACTGTGAACTCTGGCTAACTGCAGGGCACTTTACATTTAAACAAATCCTCTTTTGAGGTACTGAGGTGCTTCCTCTATGTTTGCATCATTCATTTCTTCAGTATTTCACTCAACCACATGTATTTATTAGGATTTTGCACTAATTCATATTCTAAAATACCACGCAGGCTATTTTAATATATCCATTTTTGCTTGTAAAATGTATTTTCTGCTAATAAGTCATCGTTGTTAACTATTTGAAGGTGTGGCTTTTATTTAATTAAATAACTGGCATGCTGTCTTCATTATTCTTACTCAGATTGAGCCTTTTTGTCTTTACTGTGTTTTTTTTGTTGTTGTTTTTAAATTGCCCTTAGCATCATTGTGAACGTCACAAGGGCGTCACCATCGGGCTGCTTCACCGGCTCAGTAACTATATTCTCATCTTGTCTCCCCTTTCCTCCTCCCCCTCCTGCTCCATCCCCGGAGCAGGAGTGGGGGGGGACCAGGTGGCGAGAAACTGCACAGAAAATCTGGCCATCGAAGAAGATTTTGGCCAGGAAGCCACGACGCAAAGACTTCTTTTCTTTTCCGCGGAGCTCAGGGATGCCGACCGCACCTGATATATCCGTCGCGGCGGATCACAAGCGGAAAACGTTGACCGGAGCACGCACGCACAAGGCTTACGTGTCCAGCCACACACGCTCTCCTACGTCGACAAGTTGGGTGTCCTCTCGTGTCTAGTCACAAGGCTGGAAAATACTTACCCCGGTACCGCATTAGAGCCCCAGTACAAAATTAAAACCTCACAAGATTATTGTGCCGGTGTGTGTTCACCGGTATTTCCCTCGCAGTAAACGATTCGGAAGGAGCCCAAAAAAGGAGTTCATTTGTTGCATAGATCTGCGCTTTAACGACCGCGTGATACGACTGTCGTATCCAAAGAGTTTTCTTTCTTCTTATTCACATGTAAAAGAAATACATTTTTTTTAAGTAGAAATAGACAGGTGTTATGGCAACAAAACGTGATGTCTGGTATTTGCCTTAAAAAATGATTTTTAAAAAACGACTAAAAGTAAAAAAATTTTTTTTTAAAAAAGATTAGCGGTGTTTAAGCTGCTGTAAATGACTTGTTGCCTATAAGCTATCAACCATATCTCTCATAAATTGATATCGAGTCATTCTGAGTCAGTGAGAGCATACCTGGCACACGGTAGGAGCTTCATTCAGGGTTTTTTGTTTTGTTTTGTTTTTTATTTGTTTTTGCAAAGTGACTTTTACATATTCTTTAATTTTTTTACATGAAAGGCTTTTCACTGACTTTAAAAATGTCTTTTCAAGGGAGCTGTGTCCAAGAGGGGAAAAGAAATTGCATGAAATATCACATAACAGTTCTACAAAGATATTTTAAGTGACTAAAAAGGGCTGGAATGGTCATTATGTAGAACAGAGGACAGACACAACAACGCAGACATAATGATATAAAAATGATCATTTGTCTAATTTATATATAACCCGCATATTTGCCTATATTTTGCCTATATGCAATATTACACATTTATAACATCACTTCTTTTTTTTGGGGGGGCATTCTGGGCTCCTATTAGCGCAGAGCTGTATAGGACACACCTACCACCACATCATTCACTTCCTTCGCACCGCGATCTCTCCACACTATACGACAGACTCAGACAGAAGAGGACGCACTAAGACAAGAGCCGAGTGATGATACCGGGATAAAGATAAATCAGCCAGGGCTAAAGACAAAAGTTGACGATTAAACTGACACCGCGGTTTTCTTTTCCACTGAACGTCATCCTCCTCCACGGCTTCAAGTTTCAAATGGACAGACACTTGGAGACGCCTGGCTCAACAAGCATGGGATTATTTCTGTAATGTGGATTGCTACTCCCTTGCAAGAAAATAAAGGTCTGCTGCGGAACAATGTGAGACGTTGTGCATCTTGGATTCTCGTGTTTCTGGATATCTTGAAAATAATTGGCAATAGTTGAGACAAAAAGAAGAAGAAGAAAAAGAAGTTAACACGCGAAGGATTGTATCCTTGGGACCAGCATGGATTTGCTTTTACAACCTCCTGCCCTTTCAGAGAAGTTTTAGCCGGTCCTCTTGTATATTGTCGCACTTGTGAACTTCATGCTTGAGAACAAAAAGCCACATTTGGCCTGCTGATTTTATTTTTTTCTAAACAAAGATCGTCTGCCCCCTTGGATTGGATTTCAAACACCATGAACTTTATTGACAGTTTGACACTATTATTTTTGACGCTGTCAGCTGTCAAGGTGAGTGTCCCCGGACAGCAAACTGACCCATAGAGAACAAATTTAAAAGAAAAAAAAGATCACCTCTACTGAGCCATGTAGTGACTGCTCATTAATGTGTAGCTTGTCCTTGTCTTTCCTTTAGCTAGGTCACCGCTCGTGTTTAAACAAGCTCAAATGTTTTGTGGCTTTTTTTTTCTGGGGAGATTTAAACAGCCATTACGCAAAAGTGGCGTTGTATAAACAAAACCCACACACACTCGGCGGGTGGTGCGAGCCTTTTTTATACTGTAAATCTAACCTAAGGGTTTATTTCTTTTATAAAAACGCAGAAAAATCATCTTAAGTTTGGCGTTGGCTGATTGCAGGCCTGCTCTAAAAAAACCACCTTGGAGATATTATTACGCTTTAAAGGCGCAGTGGCTCCATTCTGATTTAGGACTTGTGAGCAGGTTCACTACCGGCATTCTGGCTTTCTCTGCTACAAGAAGCGGCTCCAGTTCTCAAACTGGAATTCAACCCTTGATTCCAGTAGTGACCGAACGTTACTTATCCCCCTCAAACCGAGTTTAATCAGCCGATCTAGCGGCGGAATTGTAATGGCGCTTTAGTGCCCACTGTAAATCGTTTTTATATAATCATTAATCAACTGCTGGTATGGCTTTGAGCAAAGGTTTCAAGGTGAAAAAAAAATACCACCTCAGTAGGAGGCTGCGCGTTTTCCTGTAACATGATTGGACTTTGTAAGACACCACTTTCAAAATAGCTCTTTGGTTCCTTTTGGTTTCCGGCGGCAACACAGCTCCTCTCGCGAGCATCTCAGCCCCGGCATAATAAAAGCACGAGCAGGCTGGAGTCCGGTGAAGTGTTCATTGAACTAACTGGATCACTTAATGACAGTTAGGCCTCTCAATCAACACTGGACTGCACGCGGATGAAGGTTAAAATGCTCGTCTATAAGCCGGCATGTATCATCATTCGGTTTAAGAGCCGGCGCTGGCAGCTTGACACCCATACATTAATGTATAGTGCGCTTTTTTGGGGGGCTGGGGTCTCTCGGCCCACAAGGTTGGACCCTCTCACGCCACCAGAAGGGGGTGGGGCCTGCTAACAAACCGACCTTCTTCTTTTTTTTTTCCTCTCCTTTCTTTTCTTTTTCCCCTCCTCCTCCTCTTTCCTCCTCCTTTCTCCTTTCATTAAGAAACAGAAAAGAGTTTCTTATCGCCAAATGCCGGCTCACTCAGCACAGGCCGTATCTCATGCAACATTGGTGAGATATTGCGTGAGTTGCGCGTGCTCCTATGTGAAAAAAAAATGGGAGAGGGAAGGGTTGTGCGCGCGCGTGTGAAGACGAGACGGCATTGTGCGTAACGAACGAATGGAAAGTTGCCACAAAAAAAAATCCTTTGTGGCCCAACTGGTGTGGTGACAGCTACCCCCCTGTGAGGGGAAAGTAGCAGGCTGAAATTCTTGCCGGCTTTAATGGCAGCGGTTATTAATCCGTGCTGCCTGGAAGCAGTGGAGCCGCACAACAATAAAGGTCTGGTAACTGAAACTAAACAGCCAATCCTGAAGTTTATGAAGTTTGGTCACGTTAATGTGGCTGAACTTGGGTCAAATGGTTTGACACGCTGTGCCTCCGATCAAACATTTGTCCATATACGGCCTCCCTCACCACATATATATATATAAGTTATAATTAGACTAGGAGCAGCCTGATTAAGGAATTGTATCTTGGGGTGTTTTATTTTGAAAAACTGCTACCCCTCAAATGAACAGCTGATGTTCTATAGAACCTCACTGTTATTAGTGTTAAAAGCTTATGAATATTTAAATCCTTAAAATGTCATTGCAGTCTATACCGTGTGTAGGTTGGCCCGTGATAAGACGCGTATTTGTGTGGTTTTCATGTTTCAACAGCCATGTCATAATGTAAATATGTCTTTTGCACAACTGTGGATAAGTAAGGGGCATGGGGAGGGTTATGCTAAGTTCTTGCACAATGTACTGTAACTAACGGCGTGCTTTTTTATTTCTTTTTTCTTCCAGAGTGCCCACATACCGAGGGAAACAGAAAGAGGTCCACATAACGGTAGGTGTCCTACAGGGCACCTGGGAATACAGTCTGTGCTGGGCTCCCTGGTTGGCTAAAAGCCAATAAAACAAAAGGCTGGTTTGAATTTCACCTTGACATTAAAGGCAAATTATTGCCTCCTAGTGGACAACATTGTCATTTGACCCTATGGAGAGTCGTCTGGGACCATGACTCTCCTTTTTTTTTAAAAGCTAAAAAAAAATGAGCTGTTTCATCTCTAAATCTTACCCGCTGGACGCGTTCGTCCTGAACAGCATTCCTCCTCGTTTGAGGTTAAGCTGGGGAAATGTTATAGAGACCAGAGTCTTTTATAGAAAGGAATGTCACCCTCTTGGCCCAAAGTTTCATTTTGCACAATCTCAGCATTGCCCAATATAAATTGGACAATCAGAAGCTGAACTTCGCGATGTTGTTCAGGCCCAGCATGTTTGGTTTGGCTTCCCAGAGGGTTCTCAGACTGGGGTTGTTTTAGGTCCAGCAATGCTCTGAGTGATGTTCTGGAGGTGTTGCCGGTCTGTGTGCTAACATCTTTCTCAAGAGCAGAACTCCTGCAAAGACTCAGTGACGGGAGGTTGGTGTGTGGGGGGGAAATAGACTGAAGGTGAAAAGCACACGACAGGCTATTATTTTACAGCTTTAGGCATTGTGGATACAAAAAATGGGGTGACATTCAAGACCAGAGAATATTCAGTACAGGTGATGATGTCAGACAGCAGTGACTCCGAGTCAGGGTGCAACTACCCTAGGGGATACTTCTATAGTTACCATGGATATGTGGAAAGATGCTGAGATAATAACCCAAAATTCTGACCTGTAGATGGCAATAGTGGTAAAGACTACCAATGAGACTGAAGGATACTGCTTACTGACATATAAAAGGGGTGGTAAATACATTTGAGGGTCACACACATGTGGATGGGGTTTGTTAATGTAAAGTAACAGATAAACTGTTAATACTGTGATGTAGAGGTAAAATGGGCAAATGAACAGCTGAAAAAGTAAGCCAATATGGGTAAAAAAGTTGAGACTGTTCTCTAAACGATGAATGGTAAGCTAAAAGTAATTGCACGGATTAATTGGTAAGCTGAGAGTAGTCCGGATCTAATTAGCTCAAATAAACAAGAGCTGGTGTTGATGAAGGGGTTCTTGAGTCCTTCTGAGAGGCCTTTGGTGAGGCTGAGGGGTTGGTAATGTCACTCCTGAAGTGAAAAGTGAAAGGGGTTGGAAACACAACATAGAGGAGTACTTGTTAATTTCAGTGAGGAATTACATAAGTGTGTAAAAGTAGGTCAGTCCAGTCTGTATTTGATGGTAGACACCGAGCGCTACTCGATGGAATAATACAGCATAAAACGTGTGTGTGCATGTTTATGTGTATGGTGTTTGTTGTGAGCCTGCCAATTTTTTTTATTCACATCCCCATTTAGGTGTGTGTGTGTGTTCAGGAGTGACTCACTTATGCTACGGTTCCTCTGCCATTTTCTAACTGTGTGCACTGTTACTCTGTCTCCCAGTGATCCCTCTGATGGAGGTGTACAACAAGAGTTTGTGTCAACCTCGGGAGCTTTTGGTGGAAATTCTGCAAGAGTATCCAGATGAGGTGGAGCACATCTTCATCCCGTCATGCGTCGTTTTAACACGCTGTGCCGGCTGCTGCAACGACGAGATGCTGCAGTGCACGCCGACATCCACTTATAACGTTACAATGGAGGTCAGCAATGTTATTTGGAGCAGTAATACTTGTGTTTTTATATTGTTTTTTCTTCTTTGGCTGTTATGCCAAAGAAGGATATGTCTGTATCCTAAATGTGGAAACTTATGTAGTTTATTTTTGCCCAAACGTCAAGCTAAGGAGGTGCACGGGCTTTACAAGTGTCTGGCCGACCAGCCCAGGGCCCTCATGGTGCTTAGCATAAAAAAGCCCCTTCAGCCTGTCCAAGTGCACATAGCTCAAAGGCTGCTTAGGTGTGACCTTTAGGCACTGAACCCTATTGTTGCATGCAAAAGAGGTGCCCTATTTTGATTTTAATCTTTGCCCCTATGAGAGAGACTGTGCAAAAATGAGGACCACCGACAGGTGAAACACCAAAGAGGAGATTGGTGTCTCTGTTCTCAGAGGGGTGGGTGCCCAAGACACTTAAAGAAGAAGCCATTTTTAACGTCTTAAGACCCACCACATATCCTCTAAACATGAATAGCTAATGCAGCTAGCTGAAATTAGCATGTCCCAGCTCTTGGTTCTCTGATAAGAGCAGGGTGGAAAAACAGTTTTTCTAGAAAGTTGTCCGACTCCTGAAGTTGGCAGACATGACAGTTTGAAATATTCATTCCTCTTGAATTCATGTGGGGTTTTTTCCTGTCATCTGGTGTTAATATCAACACATCTGACTAATGTAAACATTCTCCTTCAGATCTTTGTCTTTGACCTCTTTCTGTGCATTTGGATCCATTCGGATCTGCCTTTTCTATTATATTACTACCCTGACTTTAACTTGAGGAACAGTGAACGACGCTGGATGTTTAGAAATACGACACACCAACGTGTATTTCTTATTTTTCTTCTTTCTTTTACAGATTAAAAGAATTAATCCCAGGAGGCAACAAAATGATATTTTCATGAGTTTTACAGAACACAGCGCATGCGAGTGTAGGTAAGAAACCCTGAACACACACACACACACACACACACATACTCACATCCACACAAAGCAAAGCCAAACATCACTGCAGGCAAATCAACGTGCCTTTGTGGAGCAGAGTGGAAGTTGGCCAAGCACGTCATGTGAAGTTATTGTTTGAAGTTTTCATCTGACACATTCACCAGATGCGTATCACCTAAATCCATATCTTATCTTTGCTTCTTTCACTTCGCTGATTCTAAAAAGACCCGAGCAGGTTTGAACACATCACAGCAGACATTCACAATGCTGCTTACATTCATCTTGGTTCCATCGAGTACAATGCCCTCTAAAGCATTGTTTGCAATTGCGACATGTGGAGGTCGCTCCTCGGTCCATAGTTTAGATATAGGTCTGTGAGATAAGTGTTGTAAAGTGGCATTTTGCATTTTACTGGGGCAATATGGTGCTGCACAAACAGCACCGTATTGTTGTTCGAACGATGTGCACTGCAGATTCTGTCCATCTCAGATCCTTCCCTGTGCAAATTACCCCAGCTTCTGCTATGTATGCAAAGGCTCTGCATCAGTGGAAACCAGGTATATATGGCTTCTATTCAGAGGCTTTTATTCAGTGTTATATTTAGATGTGGCCTTGTCTTAGGCTTGATGGTTTCACAAGTTGTCTCTGGACCCTCTCACAGACTGCCCAGACATAAGGTTAACTGTGACTGAAATTACCATGGATCCAGTCGGTTTGCTGTTTTGCTTTGACTGGCAGAAATAGGTGGCATCCAAAAGTGAAACAAGTAACATTATCAACATCAAATGATGTCCCTCTTGTGGCCTAGCATCAACAAACACTATATAATCACTTTTTCTTGTCACCTTTTTTGAGGTTTCTTGTTGGACATGTGTAGTTTTCCACACCCATGTCATTATGATGGCAGATTTGAGCTCTGTGTCATGAATTAGTAAACCTTGACACATTGTCCAAGGGTAGGGGACATGCATCATCCTCCCACGTTTCAGGAAAACCCGACAAGAAAGCAAACATTGCAAGTATGAGCATTGGCCGAGTTGAATTGCTCATTTTTTGTTAAACTTTATCTCAGGTTGAAGCCACGTGTCCATCAAACTTCCAAATTTGGGCAAAATATCCACAGGGAATTAGTTCCGCCTTTCTGCAGCAGTGACTTCCTAGTTCACCATTTAGTTGAAGCTATAAACCTTTAAGACACCTTTATAAAAATTTAGATGCTGCTATCAATCTATTTAGTTCTATTTTAAAATTATGACTTAACTATCGTTTAGAGGAACTGCTTTATAGCCATTAAGTCACTGGGAAACTGTTGTACCTTTCAGTCCAAAAAGCAGCTATATATGGCTACAGAGTGTGGTGGTTAACACAGTTGCTTGACAAGCAAAAGGTTATATAAATATATATATATTGTAAAGTACATTAAAGGGTTGGTTGATAGCTTTGGTTCTGTTTTTAAGTTTACAACCCTTCTGGGAATCTGTTGGCTAGTCTGAAACTTTGGCCTCCTGGGGCAGCGGCTAGTCTTTCGGGGCTTTCAGTGCAGTCAGTAGTTATCTGCGCCAAGATCTCTTTTTACGTCAGTTGGTCATTGTTTATGACTGCACATGAAAAGCGACATTGTCACTGAACGATCGCTGATGGTGCTGATCTTACATTTTAGCAAATGCTCACCACTTGGACTGACTGCATTTGATGTGATTGGCCAGTAGAATTCAGGCATATGTAAATAAGTAAGCTTTGCCAGCAGATTCATAATCAGAGTACCTACAGGTACAGACATACCGACTCTACAAACCTGATCAGCATGCCCCTGGTTTGGAGAGGCAGACTCCTCTGAAAAAAAGCTGCTCAGTCCTATACTTTGTGTTTTTGTGACTGGTGCTTAAAACACCAGCTAAACTAAATGGCAGTACGAACTCTAGCTATAACCCAGTCTAAGTATTTAAAGGGTCTATCTTCAAGTATAGCACTGGCTTTAGTACAGTTTTGTTCTTGTAACTACTCAACTTTTAAATTAAAACTGAAGGTAGACCTTTAGCTTATAATTGGGTAGTTTTACTGTGTTGCTACTTGAAGTAAAGAATTTGGATCCTAATGTACAGTATATGTAAACACATATACTGTCATGCGTTATCCATCCTGTGCTGACTTGCTGTACTACTATGTAAAGCAGAAACTTGGCAAGTGGTCTATTACCTTGCAGGAAACATTGTTTCCTAAGACTTTGGAATAACTATTGCCTCCAGATATGCCAGGAACTCCACACTGTTATTGGCTGGGAAGTGAAGTAAACCTGTCAAAATGTGTTTGTAGTTGTGTGTATGTGTTTTGTGTGGATCCATCAATGAATATAATCCAAGAACTGCACGATTTCCCAATAAATTGATTTCACTTGCCAGCTGCAGATGCCAGATACTTGAAAAGAAACTAGATTTATCATAGGTTCTGGTAAAGGACGGTGATGCAATGTGATGTGAAAAGATTCATGTGATTCCACCCATGATGATAATAAGCCCCCAGTCCCTGATGATCTTGATAAGTATCTGTTTACCGGGATACAGTTGCATGCTGTGATCTAATGTCATATTGTTTTGTTTCTGCCTTTCAGGTTAAAGAATGAAGTGAAAGAAAAGAAAGAAAAGTGAGTACAGCGCTCTTTCTGCATGGAGATTGTGATTTGGGTGGAAAACAATAGGGACTTGAGATTTGATCTTTTTCCGGTTTTGCCTTGCCAACAAACAATCATTTGTCTGCAACTCTCAGCCTTCCCAAAATTATACTATAGTCCCTTTTGAACATAAATGATGTGCCTGTTATTTTCCCACTCCCACTTCCTCCTTTTTTCTTTCTTTCATATAAAAAAAGAAACACAAAAACGCAGATAGAGAAGCCAAAAACAATAACATGTCATCAAAACCTCAGTGAACAAGCAACATGAGCACCTATAGTGAGCACAAATTAACATGCTGCTGTCAGATAATAAACATCGGGAATACCAGCTAATCCTGCTCAGGTCAATGAGTGACACTTGATGAGTTCATTACACTTGCAAACCTGTCCTTTACACCTTTCTCACCTTTTCTATCTCATCTGCATTCCTCTCCCTCGTCTTTGCTGTGTAGATGCCACTTGACTTCTGCAACTCTGGTTTCTGAGTCCTCTGATATAGATAACAGTGTTTTTGAAGATCTGTTAAACTTTTGTGTTTATAGTCCTATCTTAAGAGGGCCTCCCTTCGAATACTACAGAAGTCAGTGTGCTAAGGGTCATTAAACTCTTTAATCCTCTTTCTGTGAGTAGCCGTTGATATTTTTCCATTGTGGGGTTGTTGTTTTGGTTTTATGTCAGGTCATCTGTCATATAGATAAGGGGTAGCTGCGTGACCTTCTTGAACTTTGCTTTAACTGTTTTTGTGAGTGTGGCTTTGGTGGCGTGTTCCTTTAGGGTAACGGTTCATGTTCTTGTTTCTGATATTTTGATTCATGTTGGCTAAAGGTGAGAGTCTTAGAGTCTGTTAGGATGACTCATTATGCTGAGGTTTTGAAATTAATTAATTATCAACGTCTCTGCGGAAATTGTGTGGATTTTACATTTGCAACACGTCTGCTTCATTCTGTTCCGCAAACCTAGATGCTGTATTTATCAATCAGTCCCAAATGGGGCGTAGTTAGCCCCATTTATGACTTCTGCAGTCTGTGATCCAGATACATCCCTGAATCAAAATGTTATTTTTAGTCATGCTCACAGTGTGGCTCTAGTGATAGCAATGACTCTTTTCAGTTTGCAAGTCCATCCACAGTTTTCCCTGAACTTAAAATTCTCTACAATTTTTAGTGCATTTAGTACAAGAAAACAGTGATCATTTCACTATTAATCATGATTTTGGTTATCCCCCAACTTGTTCTCTATCACATATATGGTTAGGTGGGGAAAAAACAACTAGTGGGTGGACAGTCTTGAGTGTTCCACACATCCACTGAATGGTGATGGTCTGCAGAAAATAATTTGATCCCCTCCAATCATTCATAAAGCGCCATCAACATCACCTGCTTTGGATTTTGAATACATATTTGTAAAACTAACAACATACCACCACCAGCCCCGGCTGGACATACTGCTAATTGGCAAATGTTATCGTGCTAACACACTAAACCAAGGCTAAATAGCCTTTTACCTAGCTACACATCAACATGTTAGCATTGTCATTGTGAGCAAGTTACCATGCTGATGTTGCATTTAGCTCAAAGCACCGCTGTGCTAAAGTTAAACCTAAATGTGCTGCTAGCATGGCTGCAGCCTTCCTGCCCAGTCATTTTTATAAAATGAAATTTGTTTTGCCCATCAATAAGGTAGCTTGGTGTCAAGTGCAGAGTGGACATGTGGGAAGAGAGGTGTAAAATAATGAAAGATTCAGTCAAATGAGAATCCAATTCTAATAATAGTCTAAAAATCTAAAATTCTTTCACAGACTGCACTACCAACAGCAGCAAAACCTTCAAGAAAAACATCTCTCATACAAAAAAGCAGACCTCTTTTCAGATCAAGAGGGCAACTTTATTTTTAAGATCACCCGCTGAACATAATAAGTTAAAAAAAAGCATCTATGTGACTGAATAATGGAGTAACATCAGGTTATGTGCTTTGATATGACCTGAGGTCACAGGACTATACAGTTCTGTGAAAATGAAGTTTTCACAGGACTTTATAGGGTCCTGTGAAAAACTAAGTACACCCTTTTTGCTTCCACAGCAATTAAAAGAGTAAATAGAAGCCAAGTGGTGATAATAAAATGTACCTGGTTAATTGAGAATCATTTAATCGAGTACATTTTCTGATTATCAATTAATTGATAATCGATTAATTGATACCTCTTTAAAAGTAAAGTTTTGGCAGTTTTCTGGTCTGGAACATTCAGCTGTGTGCTAACACAATGCCACAATCTTCCCAGGAGTGGACGTCCGAGTCAGCTCAACCCAAGGTCAGACCCTGCAATGCTCAGAGAAACTACAGACTCTACAGGCCTCAGTTAGCATGTTAAATGTATGGCTTGTTTGGAAGGCTGCCAGGAAAAAGCCTCTTCACTCTAAAAAGACAATGGCAGCACGGCTTAGGTTTCCAAAGTTGCATCTGAACAAAAGACAAGACTTCTGGAACGATGTCCTTTGGACAGATGAGAAGAAGTGGAGACGTTCGGCTATAATGCACAGCACCACATTTGGGGAAAACAAGCACAACATATCGGCAAAAGCATCGTATATCAACTATCAGCCACAGTGGTAGAGGGATAATAATTTGGGTTTGTTTTCTAGCCAAAGGACCTGGGCACCTTGCAGTCATTGAGTCGGCCATGAACACCTCTATATACCAAAGTATTCTAGAGACCGTGTAAGGCCATCTGTCCGACAACCTAAGCTCGGTCCTAACTGGGTCATACAACAAGGACAATGAACCCAAGCACGGCAGCAAATCTCCAACAGAATGACTTTAAAAGGAAAGAATAAAGGTGCCGCAATGGCCTACTCAAAGTCCAGACCTCAACCTGATCGAAATCCTGTGGAGGGGCATTGGAGCTGTGCATAAATGAATGCCCGCAAACATCGATGAACTGGAGAATCGCTGTGAAGAAAAGTGGACCAAAATTTCTCCAGAACGATGTGAGAGACTGAAAGTCTTACAGAAAATAACTGCTTCAAGATACTGCTGCTAAAAATTGTTTGACAAGCTCTTATATCATGGGGTGCACTTAGTTTTTCCCAGGACTACATAGAGTCCTGTTAAAACTTTCTTTTTCACATCACTGTGAGTCTGACACTACAGTTGTATCGCATCTTCTGTGCATGATACAGTTGCAACACTTTTATTTATTTCTTATTCCTCCTAATATTTATACTATTTTATATTTTTTCTTACTTAGACAGTAGAATTAATGTATTGTATATATGCTAGCCATAAATATCAATAGATACCTGTAATCATGATTTTTGCTGTTACGTTTAACTAACAAAAGTTTCCAGCATAGTTAAATATACCTTATGCAGCGGAATTATATCTGACTCGGCTCGTTATAAATAATGCATATGAAATCCAGCCTATACACCAGGTGCATGCATTGTAACCACACGCTGGCCTGTTCTCATTGTGCTGCGGTTTGTAACAAGTTGAGTCAGTGATAAAGAGTTGACCCAGATAGACTGAAAGATGCAGTTTTGGTCCATTTTTTTTGTCTTCAGGTCATCTGGGAAATTTCCACCCACCGCAACCTTCAAAGTAGAATACGCTTTCACTCTCTGCAGAGTCATTGTACTTATTATTTAAACATATATACATATCTTTTGAGCCCAGTTTTGGGCAGTGAAGGAATTTAGTCTCGGAATATGCGATATTAATCATATTCACACAGTGAGCTGCTTTACTCTGGCTGTTTCTTGAGAAAGAGGATATAAGTTGTTGTCTCGCCTTCTAAAAGCGTCATTTGTAGGTCATTTAACTCATGATGGAGTTACTTTCTCACTACGCTCATTCATTTCACATCATATCTCATCTTTGGGTCAAGAGAGCCTTGTGTGAAGTTAGAATCCCATATAAGCCAATCAGTAACAAAAATTAAAACCCTTAGCTAATAAAATGATATACATATTTAAAAAAAAAAAAAATTGCGATCAATTGATGTTGGCTTGAGCAATTATCATTCTGACATTTAAGCACATCACTCTCATCAGTCTCTCAGGCATCTCTCTGCCTTGTTCTCCTGTCTCTCTTGCAGAAAATCCCGGACAGGCAGGGATAAAGGCCAAAAGAGAAAACGAAAGAAAAACCCTGAAAAAACAATTCACGATGCGTATGTCAGCTCTGCCTTCTCCACCTACCTGCACCTGAGTGTTGCGCTTCTCATAATTAAGCTAATCTGGGAGGAGTTATTTTGCCCCTTTTAATTTGTACCATTTAATTTGCTCATCGGCCCTATCGATTAGCATGTTGCTTCCATGTGGTGTCCTAACTTTGTCTCGTCAGCCATGTCCTAAATATTCAGAATCCTAGACTGTATATAAAAGACATAAAAAGTTTTTAGGTTTCAGGAACTTACATTGTGGAAGTTTTTCAAACCTGTATTCTTTCTGCTGGCCGGCAGGGGAATTTTTAGCAATCCGGCTTCTTAGTCAGATCCATTCCTCGCTCGTTTGAACACACCGCGATGGCAAAAAAAAGGAACGAATGGGTAATTCATATTGGCTGTCCACCTTTTATCTACAGTCTGTGTTCAGAATATTAGACTATGCCCTGTTTGCCGATGTGTTTTGCGAAGGTAGCTTCAGTTAAACATCAAGTGATAACTAGGGGGTACGTCAAACCACATACCAACTTGCAAGGAATAAACATTAACCTCAAAATCTCCAACTAATCTCCTCGTAATATAACCAAGGCAATGGTTGACTGATGTTTGAGACGAGATACAGCGTTGTATCATAAAACCGACAAAAACCTGGGGATCAAATTGGCTGTGACTTCTTGTCAGATAGCTCTTTTTATTATTGATAATGGACACGTTTAAAGGAGTTGGAATAAACAGATCTTAGATCAGCTGTTAGCTGTAACATGAACCTCCTGTCTACTGAAACTGATCTCAGATCCACCAGCATGGCTTTGCCAACCGGCTCATACTGTTCTGGTATCTGTGCTGGGATCACCAGGGTTGTAATCATAGTCCTGTCTTCAGTGTTGAGTCTGTGCTGCTTTGCTGTGTCTCGTACCTGTCTCCTTTCCCCACTTTGTTCTTTTCATCTTTACAAACTGTTTTTTGTTTGGTTTTTTTGCTGTCCTGTGCTTAATGCTGGTACTTTTCATGTTATGTGAAGATATGAGTGATGCTATCTATTGCCTTTTTTCAGCAAATTGTTTAGCAAGGACTGTTTTTTATTTCTTTGTTTGCCTGCTTTTGTGTCTGAAACCATAAAAAAACTAATATTTTATTCAAAAATAATATAACGAGATCATGTTTCTTCAGTGTTCATACTGTGAAGAGATTCCTGTCTGTATTTTCACTTGTAATTTGTATATTAAGATGTCAATGAAGTATCTGGGGCTTCACACCTGCTGAGAATTGTAATTCAGATGACTTTCAGCCTTTGTTTTGATTTCATGTCTCTCTGTGGGAAACCTAGTCCTCAGCTTTCCTTCAATAAAATGAAATCTTTCCTAACAGTGCATCAAACAGACCCTCGAGTCTTCTTTATCACGAGTTTAGAGTGAGAGAGAGAAGTGCGCTGTCACTGACCCGCACTTTAAAGCCATATGTTGCTTTGTGATGCATGAACTGGTCTCGAGCTTCGCTAACTGCATGTCTAACACATATCGTTCATTCAGGAGAGGTCGAATCAGCTAGGAAAGGATGGGGGCGGGGGCGGGTTTATTTCTACTGCTTGACTTTCTGCCTGCTCTGTGGGATCCTGTGAGCAATACTATACAACTGTCACATGCAGCACGCCTTGGCAGTGGCTCGGAGGAGCAAACTGGAGCATATGAAAGGGTTGACCTAAGGGCGACCTTTCTTATGGGTGATAACGGTGCACTGTGATAATCTGCCTCTCCTTCTTCCTCTCCATCTCTTTGTCTTGTCTGTCCAGTGTTTGTGAGCCATGTTGTGATCAGTGCTCAGAGAGGAGAAAGCGTTTGTTTGTACAGGACCCTGCAACCTGCCGGTGCTCCTGCAAACACACAGACGAATACTGTAAAGAACGCCAGCTAGAGCTCAACGAGAGGACCTGCAAGTAAGTAACATCAGCAAAGTGGTTCACCCATTTGTTGGACCAAACGGAAAACCTGTGTGGAATTTGTAGTAACGCAACCAACCTAAGATCCAAATATAGTTTGGTCAGATGACATCGGTAGCAAACAGGTTGCAGTCACAACATCCCTGGTTAGACTCCACTGTGGAGGCTTTTGCAGGTTCTCTTCATATTCAGTCGCATGACTACTATAGCTTCTAGTACCATTATAAACTACTATAATCTAATGTAATAGCTATGATTTTTAGCACTGGAACATTGTTTGCATACAAAATTGTATGCTGTTTCTTGTAGTCTTACAGTCTTTTAAATGCAAAAACAGTACATAAAATCATAGACTGCATTTATAGCAACTGAGATGCCAGTAACCAGTTTGGGTACTACCATTTTGAGGGTTCAAGTGAGGAATTTTGGGTCATTTGAGGAACTGCAGTTTCTGGATAAATATATGTTGAAGTGGCAAAGTCTGCAGTCTGCAGAAATTTGTTTCAGTGCCTTTTTCATAGTTTTCAACTATGATTATTTCAAAAAGCTGCATCCCTGCTCGCCCAGGACCAAGCAGCAAAGTGACTTAATTATTAATTCACTAGCTGGGACCACATCCTTATGTAGATGTGACAGCATATGGGGTTTGGGGTAGGTCCACTGGGCCAGACAGATCCCCGTGTAGTAATGAGAGGTGAATGAATCGCACTATAAGCTGTTCCTCAAACAGCTTGTAGTGCAGTAGGGCATAGATGGAGAACCGGAAGGGGAGTGTATGAGATAAGTTATCTCCAAATAAATGCTACCGTGCCTGCATTTGTGTGAGCAACACAAAAGAGTTAAAAGAGTTAAAAATAGGTTGATTTTCCTGTTCGCTTTCTTGCTCTTATGATTGTTTCTCTTTCTTCTTGTTTAGATGTGACAAGCCAAGAAGATGAGAGAAGTGGGAGCACCAGATGTACAAGATGAAGGAATATATTAGAGATACTTCACAGCACGCACTTTTTGACCTTTGAACCGTAAGCTCTTCTTTTCTGTGGATAGCATTCCCTGGACTGAAACAGAACAAAAAGAAGGACTGAACTGAAATTTCCTCCCACTGTATATCTGTGTGTACATAGACCACGTTTAAAAAGAGAGAAAAAAAAGAATATACAGAATTGTTGCTGCTACTGTAATAACTAAGCCCATGATTCGTCTAAAAGCAAAATAGGAGCTATGTGGTTTTGCATTTCTAACAGGCTTGCAGTGCAGGTGTAGTCTTATCGTCAGATCATTGTGTACAATTGCTCCACTGGATACGAGTCTACTGTGGTTGTTTGTCAATCATAACATGCGAAACCTCTCAATCTAAGATATATTTAACTGCTAAAACAGCAGGCAAAACTGAAGTGGACGTGGGTGACTTTTTTTTTAAGCGATGGACGGACCTTTCTCAGACGACGTTTTGCCTTTTTCTCCTCGTGATATCACTTCTTTGCCTCTGAGGACCTTGCAGGACTGACCTGTGCTTACATGGGTCAGAGGAGACTCTGAAGTGCCATATACTTTTAAAGGGATACTGGTCATCAATATAGAGTTTGTATGTATTGTATTGTCCTACAAGAAAACCACTGTATGATTGATTCCATTTGAAAACTGTGCCTCACGAAAGAGTACTGCTTTTTAAATTATTTTTGTTTGCATTGTTTCAGGAGTCTGTCAACTGTAAACGTAGTTTTCTTCAATGTTGAACTCAGTACAGAATCCACTGATTATACACCTTCTCTAAACCTGTACATACTTAATATCTCTTTGCGCCATAGTTCATTCTAGATAATTTATGTTATAGAGTATTTTTCAGTATTCAGTCTACCCATATTTAATTTTAATTTGGTCTATTTATGTATGCAGTGTTATGTACCCGTGGCTGTCCTATCTCCCCGTGTGTAAGGCTGATGGCTACTCTCATTTCTACGAAACAAAAAAGCAACAAAAAAAAGCATAAATGATTTTAACATTCCCTAAATGGATCATTTGTACTGGTAACACCTCCTTTTCAACCCCTCTCATCTAAGGGCATGGGTGCTCTGTAGAATTTCAACTTGTGTGTGTGTGTGTAAGAGTTAATGTCTATATGAGTCATTGAATGTGAGACATCAGTGTGAAGTAAGTATTTATGTATTTAAGTAAGTCCAAGATGCAAATATAAAAAACTACTGCTCGCAGCTCAGTAAACAATACTACAACACTACCACCGTTTTCAAATCTGGATAACAATCTGCATCTTTCTGCCATCAGTCTTAGAGTCCTAATTATTAGTTTCCTTTGTCTTTTCCTCACTATTAACATGTTGTCTTTCCCTTTGTAAACAGTAAAGCATATTTATTTTCAAATCATATTGTTTTATAAAAAATAAGAAAAAGGTTGCTGTGTTGTGAATGCTGTGTTTTTTGGAGATTTAATTGGGCAGCGGTGTTCTTCTGTTTTTGTGCAGCAAAGTGACATTCGCACATCTAATAATAACTGAAAGAAAGCCGAAGAGACTAATAAGAAACAAACTGCACATAAATATATATATTTTTTATGAGAGACAGATATTCAGTTCAATGAATAAAACGCCACCTTAAAGCACCATGCAATATCTTCATTTATTAAATCTGAGTATAGACGGCTGCAGTGGGGAAGTAATTATTCAATTCCCTGCTGAATTTGTAAGTTGTGCTCACCTCCAAAGAAATGAACAGTCTCTAATATTTGATGGTAGAGAGAGACATAAAATCGTCCAAAAATTCTGAAAAAAAACCCACATTATGAAAGTTGTAAAATTGATTTGCATGTCATTGACTGAAAGAAGTACTTGAGGCCCAAGCAAAGCATGATTTAATACTTCATAGAGAAAGCCCTGTTTGCAAGCACAGCAGTAAAACGTTTCTTGTAGTTGGTCACCAGGTTTGTACATGCCTGAGGAGGGATTTTACAGAAACTCTCTAAACTCAAAGCTTCAGCCCCTTCTACAAATTTTTCAGGCTGGGCCACTCCACAAGTTTCTTCTTTGGCCACTCCATTGTTTTTTTGGCAGTATGTTTTGGGTCATTGTTATGCTGGAATACCCTTCCAGATCTATCTTCAGTGTTCTAGCTAAAGGAACGAGGTTCTCGTCTAATAATTTATGGTCCATTGGCCCCTCAATGCAGTAAAGTTGTCCTGTAGCCTTAGCAGAAAAACAGCCCATAGCATAATGTTTCCACCTCCGTGCTTGACAGTGGGGATGGTGTTCTTTGGGTTGTACTCTGCATTTCTGACACGGCAGGTCATTGATGACAAAGAGCTCCATTTTTGTTTCACCTGACCACAATACTTTCTTCCAAGCCGTGTCTGAATCTCTGATTAAAGAGATTACAGAGATCAAATACTTATCTCGCTCAATGACATGCAAGTCAATGTGTGACTCTTATGTAAGGTGTTTTTCTGGGTTTTTGGTTGATATTCTGTCTCTTTACATTAAAAATGAAACTACCATAAAAATTACAGACTGTTCATTTCTTTTGAAGTGAGCAAACATACAAATTCTGCAGGACGTGAAATAATTCATTCCTCCCACTGTCTATCAGAGCGCAGAAGAAAATGGCACCTAATTTGTGTTGATTTGTGTGATTAACAGTAAAGGCAAGATAAATGTGCATTTTTATGGAGGTTGTGGTGAGACAAATCTGGGATACTCACTCTGCAGTAGTTGGTGTGATCAAAGGTACATACCTTGTTTAAATTTAGCCACTGTCCCCCTCAAGATTGTCTCTTGGTGTCTGTGAAGGTTCTCAGTCATCCAGGTCATCGTAGTCAAAGGAGTTTGCAAAGAAAAGCGTCTGGACTTCTTTGAGTTGCTTGAAGACGTTTCACCTCTCATCCGAGAAGCTTCTTCAGTTCTAAGGTCAAATGGCCGAGAGTCCCAGATTTAAACCCAGTGGGAGTATCCCCGCAAGGAGGGACAAAGGACCCCCTGGTGATCCTCTAATCACATGCGCCAAGGTGTGCAAGCGGGTGTGGGACCTAATCAGCCAGGGTTTCGGGTGAGCTCATTGTGAAACCTGGCCCCACCCTATCATGTGATTTCCTGAGGTCAGATGGCCCAGGATGTGAGTGGGCGTTAAGGCGTCTGGGAGGGAACTCAAAACTGGATTATAGATGGCAGACAGTTGGTGTCGTAAACCACCGCCTCTGTTCAAAGATGGTCGCTCACAGTGGACATAGATGGCCTCTTTCACTCCTCTTTCAAACCATCTGTCCTCTCTGTCCAATATGTGAACATTGGCATCCTCGAAAGAGTGACCTTTATCCTTAAGATGCAGATGGACTGCTGAGTCTTGTCCTGTGGAGGTGGCTCTTCTATGTTGTGCCATGCGCTTGTGAAGTGGCTGTTTGGTCTCTCAATGTAGAGGTCCGGGCATTCCTCACTGCACTGTACAGCATACACCACGTTGTTCAGTCTGTGTTTTGGAGTTTTGTCTTCGGGTGAACCAGTTTGTGTCTGAGTGTGTTGCTGGGTCTGAAGTACACTGGGATGTCGTGCTTGGAGAAAACTCTCCTGAGTTTCTCTGATACACCGCTACATAGGGATGACAATGTTGTTGCGTCTGTCTTTCTTATCCTCCCTCGCTGGTGTCTGATCTTCTTTTCTGTGCCTCTTTGCTGACTTTATGAACGCCCAGTTAGGATAACCACATGTTTTCAGTGCTTCCTTTACATGTGTGTGTTCCTTCTTTTTCCTTCAGGCTTAGAGGAACAAGTTCTGCCCGTGGTGTAGGGTCCTAATTACTCCAAGTTTGTGTTCCAGAGGGTGATGGGAGTCAAAGAGGAGGTACTGGTCCGTGTGTGTGGGCTTCCAGTAAACTTCAATGTTGAGGTTGCCATTCTCTTCAATGTGCACAGCGCAGTCCAGGAAAGGCAAACAGTTGTCCTTAGTGTCTTCCCTGGTGAACTTGATGTTTTTATCCACAGCGTTAATGTGCGCAGTGAAGGATTCCACTTCTTGTGTCTTGATTTTGACCCAGGTGTCGTCTACATATCTGTACCAGTGGCTGGGTACTCTCCCTTTAAAAGAGCCAAGAGCCTTTCTTTCCACTTCCTCCATGTAAAGGTTGGCTACAATAGGTGACACAGGGGAGCCCATGGCACAGCCATGTTTTTGTCTGTAGAAGCCTTCGTTGTATTTGAAGTATGTTGTGGTAAGGCAGAGGTCTAACAGTGTGCAAATCTGATCGGGTGTGAAGTTGGTCCTGTCTTCCAAGGAGCTGTCTTCTTGTAGTCGTTTTCTGACAGTCTCCACTGCTTCCGTGGTGGGTATGCAAGTGAAGAGTGAGACTACATCAAAGGACACCATGGTTTCATCTGGATCCAGGGTAAGTTTCTGGACCTTGTCGGTGAAGTCGGTGGAGTTCTTGATGTGGTGTGGGGTGTTCCCCACAGAGGTGCCAGGATGGTAGCAAGGTGTTTCGCAATGTTATAAGTGGCTGAGTTTATGCTACTGACTATGGGTCTGAGTGGGACCCCTTCCTTGTGGATCTTAGGAAGTCCATAAATGCAGGGTATGGCATCCCCTGGATAAAGGCGGTGATATTTGAGGCGGTCAATGATTTTGTCCTTTTCAAGGTCTTGAAGGCAAGCTATAACTTTCTTTTTGTAGCTGCTTGTGGGGTCTCGTTTTAAAGCTTCGTACGTGTTGTTGTCACTGAGGAGAGTAGTGATCTTTGTGTGGTAATCTGTTGTGTTTAGGACCACGGTGCACCTTCCCTTATCCGCTGGTAATATAGTGATGTTGTGGTCTTTGCTCAGGGAAGCGACAGCCTTCTTTTCTTGTAGTGTAAGGTTAGACGGAGGGACTTTGGCACTGGAGAGGGTGGCTGAGACTTTCATCCTGATTTGCTCTGCTTCGGTCTGTGATAATTTATTAATCCGTATGGCGGTTTCTGTGGCTGTGATGAGGTCCACTATGGGCAACTGTTGCGGAGAAATGGCGAAATTGAGTCCTGTGCGCTGTGCACATTGAAGAGAATGGCAACCTCAACATTGAAGTTTACCGGAAGCCCACACACACGGACCAGTACCTCCTCTTTGACTCCCATCACCCTCTGGAACACAAACTTGGAGTAATTAGGACCCTACACCACTGGGCAGAACTTGTTCCCTCTAAGCCTGAAGGGAAAAAGAAGGAACACACACATGTAAAGGAAGCACTGAAAACATGTGGTTATCCTAACTGGGCGTTCATAAAGTCAGCAAAGAGGCACAGAAAAGAAGATCAGACACCAGCGAGGGAGGATAAGAAAGACAGACGCAACAACATTGTCATCCCCTATGTAGCCGGTGTATCAGAGAAACTCAGGAGAGTTTTCTCCAAGCACGACATCCCAGTGTACTTCAGACCCAGCAACACACTCAGACACAAACTGGTTCACCCGAAAGACAAAACTCCAAAACACAGACTGAACAACGTGGTGTATGCTGTACAGTGCAGTGAGGAATGCCCGGACCTCTACATTGGAGAGACCAAACAGCCACTTCACAAGCGCATGGCACAACATAGAAGAGCCACCTCCACAGGACAAGACTCAGCAGTCCATCTGCATCTTAAGGATAAAGGTCACTCTTTCGAGGATGCCAATGTTCACATATTGGACAGAGAGGACAGATGGTTTGAAAGAGGAGTGAAAGAGGCCATCTATGTCCACTGTGAGCGACCATCTTTGAACAGAGGCGGTGGTTTACGACACCAACTGTCTGCCATCTATAATCCAGTTTTGAGTTCCCTCCCCAGACGCCTTAACGCCCACTCACATCCTGGGCCATCTGACCTCAGGAAATCACATGATAGGGTGGGGCCAGGTTTCACAATGAGCTCACCCGAAACCCTGGCTGATTAGGTCCCACACCCGCTTTCACACCTTGGCGCATGTGATTAGAGGATCACCAGGGGGTCCTTTGTCCCTCCTTGCGGGGATACTCCCACTGGGTTTAAATCTGGGACTCTCGGCCATTTGACCTTAGAACTGAAGAAGCTTCTCGGATGAGAGGTGAAACGTCTTCAAGCAACTCAAAGAAGTCCAGACGCTTTTCTTTGCAAACTCCTTTGATTGTCTCTTGGTGCACCACTGGACCATTTTAAGCTCTGCTGTTATTTTTAAATCACTCCACGGAAGTCTGCTCTGGCTGCTTGCACTTACGCACCTGCGGATGTGCGCTGGATTTCCTCCAGCGTGTCAAAACAGTGACCTTTTACTTGAATTTCAATTAGGAGAAAATGACATAGTGAGTTGTAGTGAGCAGAATCACGTGAGTAGAGCAGGTAGGGACAAAAATCTGCTGACTGCCAGCATACAACAGAAGAGTGGAACGTGCCCACAGTTCAGTTCGTTGCACCAAATATCCCTCCTCAAAAGCCGACCCCCCGTTTGGCTTTTAGGTCATAGTCAGATACTAGGCTGTCATCCCTAACATGAAGGTCAGATGACATCAGGTTTATGTTCACTATCTGCACAAGCTGGAGGTGCATGCAAATGCACACTTGCAAGTTTAAAAAGAGCCACCTAAAAATAGCAGCCACACTTGAAGCGATCCAGAGGTTCAGACTGGCCAAACTTAAATCAGGTCTGATTTTTACTTTTATTTTACTGTTTTATAGGCATAGTCATGGAGCGCATTGATTGCTTCACATTCATTTCACTACATCAACATTTGGACTGCTGAATAAAGCCGCCAACCCACTGGGTGGACTGAAATCACTGTATTGATGGGGGAGATGTGCTGACGCAGTGGGCTTTATGGTTGCTGTATAATGATTGTTGCCATAATCACTTTCAAGTTAGCATGTAAAATCCTTCCTAATGGTTTTTTATTATACCATGTAGTGCTTTGGCATCTGATAAACCTTCAAACACATGAATCTATTACGTAAATCAGCCTTCCTGGATCATATTTCATTGATTTGAAGAAACACTGCGTTCCTTCTGCTCAGCTCTAGGCATTAACAAACAAATCCTCAACGACGACAAGGAATACTTCCAAAACAAGGAGTCAATCATTATCTGACTGTGTCTTTTTATTGGGGGGGGGGTTGGAGGTGGCAGGGTGTATGTGTGCAGGTGAGCTTTCAGCTACACTGATATCTACTTGAGTCAACATCACTGACTGCCACTTGTTAAATTGAACGGAATAAAGATTCTTGTTTACCTGCATCATCGATCTACCTTTTCATTGGCCCCACAGTTCCCACAGCAACTTTTCTTGGAAAGACCTTTTTAGGAACTCAAAAACATTACCTAGAAATAAAGTCCTAGGAACTGATTTCCCTTTTTTTGGCTCATGGTCTACAGTTCCCGTTTACCCCTGTAGACCCTTTTTCCCCACTCTGCCTTTTAATTTGAACTTTTGGACATGCAGCTTGTATTTTGACACTTTATGCATGTGTTTTACAGCAAACCTGATATCTGCAGCTTCCAAATAAAAGTAGGCTGCCTATTTTTGCTCAGCTTCTCCAAATAATAATTTTCTCTCCATTTTACCCCAAAAGGGGGGACAAAGAGCCAAAAGAGCATGTATTAGTCAGTGACCCTTCAGCAGCAGCTGATCTCTGGGACCAAATCTAACCCCTATGAATGTAGATTAAGTGGCAGTTTTTGGCTCTTTGGACGTGTTTGTTTTAAAACTCTGTTCCACTTAGCCCCATTGCTTGCTGCTTGCTGGATTAGCTCCTGCATGGTGCTAATGCAGCCGTGCAAAAGCTCTGCTCTCCCTGGCTCATGCTCTTTATGTGCATACCTAGATATAAACCACGCCATATAATCCCTGTAAATTGTGGGCCCCCCTTCACTGGGTAAAACTCCTACAAGAATGCCATAAACCATCTAATCTGTGATTTAACATGAACCCAGAAAGAGCAAGCTAGCTGCCTATCCAGATTGTCTAGATAATTAAGTTAACATGATTTAAACATTTTCAGATTTTTATATGATTCATAAAATGACTCAGAGGGGAATTTCTTGTTTATAAGTATGATCTCACCAACAAATGGATAATATACAGCACTGTGCAAAAAAAAAAAGTCGCCTCTCATTTCTTTATATTTTGCAAGAAAAGTGGGGAAAAGGTGTAGTGATTTATTGAAACGTGCAAACATAGATGTAAACACAGTATACAAGGCAAAAGAGTTTGTGCAGTTCTAACAAGCTTGAAAGTCATTAGTCATTGAATAGTTCTCCAGGCTTCTTGGAGGACATTTAAAGCTGTTCTTTGCATGTTGGCTGCCTTCATTCTGTTTTCTGTTAAAATAATCCAACGCTGCTTCAATAATGTTGAAGTCCGGGCTCTGGGGAGGCCAATCCATGACTAATAGTGTTTACTCCATGAGCAGTGCATTTGCAATCATGAAACTGTTGCCAATCAGATGTTTTCCAGATGGTGGATCAAAATCTGAAGATGCTTTTCAGCATTCATAATTCCATCAGTTCTGACAAGATCTCAAATACCATTAATTGAAATACAGCCTCAAATAACTACAAAGCCTTATGCTTACTGTTGTACTTCTCCTCCAATCTGCTCCATACATATTGATGACAAATGATGTTGCCACTGATTCTCCTTCCAGTTCTTGTGTAGTTTGGTATATCTCATCCTTTTCTCCCTGTTTCCCTTAGGAATGGCTTCTTGACAGCCACCCTTCCACTGATGCAATTTCTGATGAGGCTTCAGTGAACAGCAGATGGATCGACTGCAGGGTCAGTGTCATCAACTTGTTGGAACAAAGGTTTTTATGCCTGCCAAGCTGTTATATTTTGCATTTTTCCTACATTCAGGTTTTGCAACAGGCTACTGGTGACAAAGTGCATAAAAAACTATTTTAAATTGGTTCTGTTGTGGGTAAACGCAATACATTTTCAGTTTCTTTTTCTTATTGAATGATTCACAGGGCAGTCTTAAAGTGGCTTAACAAACAACAAACATTCCTATAAAGTATGGACAGAATTCAATAAAATTATTGGTCCTGATAATTGGTTCTGATTACTCTAACCACACCGAAAAACAAAAGTCAGGTAAATTGAAAGGAAAAAAAGGTGTGTAAAAGCAGCCGACATGTGTGTACATGTGTGTGGTTGGAAAACAGGCAAATCAAACTTTCTTTTTGCGTTTCCCAAAAAAGAAAGATAAGTAAATCTGAATGGGGAACTTTATCTGTAAGGAGTGTTTGTGAAAACAGTTGAATGTATCGATATCGCATAATATATCGATGATGCAATCGAATCACACCATTGCAGAATGAAAGAAAAATATCACACTCAACTGAAGACTGCTGTGGTGCTCCTTTTATTTACTTTTAACTGGTTCAACGTGACATGATCAGCATGGCTGGTTCTTGTGCTTTGCATGATTTTGAGCATTGCGATTAATATCCGAGTCAAAGACACAGAAGAATGCAAAAGATTATCAGATCAACTTGGGACCTCTCCATCCCATGGCCTTTTGGGGGGATATTTGGACATTAGGGGTTAGGGTTAACCCACTATAGGTTTGAACTTAGACCTTTCTTGGTGTGAGGCAAAAGTGTTAATCACTGGACCACCCTGCAAATCAGATTTGTGCAATCTCTTTCTGATTCTAGACACATGCACTGCTTTGGATCAAACAAATTCTTATGCTGAATTTCCAGGGGTAGTTAGTCCTCGATAAATAGCTTTATCTAACAGTTCTTCTGTGTCTGTTTGGTGGATTTGGGGTTGTCAAGAAAGGCCAAATAAAATTAGGTGGTTTGAAGCTTTAGAAATTTACAATATTTAGCATAAGATAGCATGAAATATCTAACAGCTAAATGATCCACTAGGTTCCCTTGTTAGATGTGGAAAGCATATATCAAGGCTTTCACCTTACCTTTTACCTGAAAATATCTTCTTCCTCTTCCTCTTGTGGCTTATGTCGAAGACAGCTAAATGTGACTAAAACAGCAAACTTGTGTTTCATAAAGTCAAAATAACAACTGTTGGTAGATCATCTGTATGGTGTGGTCACTGCAGGTGATATATTTCATTACATACTGACAATCAAGTTATTGTTTATCTATTTATTAAAGCAGATGTAAACATTTCAAAACTTACAAAGAGAACTGAGGGATTTTTCCACTGCAGGCAATATTAAATGGGACTGTTTAACTGTTATGTATATGAGTTAGTCTGTTATTTCCCTGACCACACCCAGAGAGTCATTATAGTATGTGGTGTGACCAAGGGAGGGAAGTAAGAATGCACAATTGAGAGCTATATTTCTTGTGCAATTTTCAAATCCAGGCATACAACAAATGACAGCATTGCCTCTTTACCTGAAAAATATAATGACAGATTGATGAATATGAAAATGACTCAGGCTGAGGTCAAGTTTCCACAGAGTGAAAATGGAGAACAAGGAAAGCTAGTGAGATTAAAGTCCTGCGAACCTTAAGACCTGAAACAAGAGACGTGCTCGCAAGCAGGTAAATCACACCACGCTGCTGATTTAAACCGAGAGAAATCATGACTCGGCAAAACCCCTCCCTGAGGCGTGTCTGCAGCGTTTAGGCCTGATATGTGCTCACTTACACGTACGTTGTCTTTAAGGCTTCTGATCTATATTTATTCACATTTCTAACTGACTGTCACACTGGAAAATATCCTTCATGAGGCATGAGGCCAGAAACCGGAGAGGGAAGGAGGGAGTGAATGAGAGTAAGACTAAAATCAGTTTAAGGACGACTAGAGCAGTGGAAAAGAGACTAATTGAGCTGAAGTGGTGGTGAGGTGCGGGGGGGTAAGAAAAGAGGATAAGGTTGGAATGGAGGCAAGCAGGTGTGAGAAGAGATAAGGTGAAGGAAGGGAGAGTGGTGCAGAGCTGAGGGGGGAGCACACCGTGTCCTCATTCATCTGTAGGTGTGTTTGAATGTAGAAGAACAAGAGAAACTGAGGGACCTCAGCAAATGTGATATGCCCACTGACAGAAAAGAGGACTGTAGAGCTGAACTGGGCAAAGGTTGTGAGTTTTAAACTGACATCATGGCGTTACATTTATGAAGTGTATACTCGACTGGGCAGACTGGTCAATTGTGGTTTTGCCAGCCTGGCTCCAGAGCACCCACCCAGCTCTCACATGGGTGTAGTCCAGCTTACCCTCATTATAACAGCATTACCATTCACCAGAAATCCCCGTGCGTGTGCTGCGTGCGTGTATTTGTTTTCATGTGCAAAAAAATAAATGCATTGATTGATCAATTCATTTTTCTGATTACTTCCTCTCACTGCTCTCTCTCTGTCTCTTTTTCCGTGCCCTAGATTCAGATCTACTTTGAATTGCACGAAATGAAATCGTGCGTGACTGTGCTGCCACTGTGCTTCCTGCCTGTTTTTAATCAAATCAAGTGTGATATTTTTGGGACAGCTCTTTAAACTTAGGTGCTTCAAGATTTTTTTTTTCTTGTGAAACACTTAAATCAATACCAGAGCTGTCTCAAACTATTATATCAATCTTCTTATCGAAACATTCTTTTAACTTTGCCCCTGCTCAGGGAGAATCGAGTTCAGGAACAATGAGGGATTCTGTGTCTTGCTTAAGAGCACTTCTGTAGGGCAGAGGGTCACTGACCCAGCACGTCTGCACCAAAGCTATCTAATTAGCAGTTGAGCAGTTTTGAAAAGTAATTTGCTGGCATTACAGTGTGTGCTGTATAACTGCGAGATCTGCAAGTGAGGAAGTGATGTGAGCTGGGGGAATTACTGCAGATCAGGCAGAAAGGAGCTCGATTTGTGTAGTGTTTTGTATTAGACAGGCCTGGCCTTGTTAGAGAACCCACAAGGGCTCAGTGTTAAAACTTGGCAAACCATTCATCTCCCGATCAACTGCAAATCACTCAGAAAACAGTAGAGGAAGCCGACTTTAAAAGGGATGAAATTTTAGGATTACGGCAGAGAACAACACTAATTTACTCCCTCATTCCACCAAAAGAAAATCAGTGATTAAATCGTCAGTGACACCTGCAAGATTACGGTGAACATGGATAAAAGGAGGCTCTCTAGTGAAACTTGACTCTTGTAATCCCAAAGTCCAAAAAGTAGTTTTGGCTTCATTTCTGTGCAAGTGTGTGCATGTATGCTGTCTGACTTCTTATCTAACAGTTTTTTTGTTTTTGTTTTTGTTATATTATTATATAAAAGGCCTTTTAAAACTTTATAAAAGGCAACATCTATCATCTGCTTGTGTGTCTCTAGCTGAATTAACATCAATTTTTATGCCTGCAACAAAATGTGGGATCGGAACTAGTCATCCTCCCCTTTATTAATTACACCTAATCAATTGCTTACCACAAATATTGAATCAGCCACCCTAAGTCAATACATTTAGTCATCTACACTTGGTCTAGATGACTTCTTGATGTTGAAAGTGAGCATCAGAATGGGGACCATGCCAGTTACTTTGAACATGGCATGGTTGTTGGTGTCAAAAGACTAGTTGGGATTTTCCCAGTTTCTAGGGTTTACAGAGAATGATCTGAAAAAGAGAAAATATCCAGTGAGCGGCAGCGGAGGAAATGCCTCGTTGATGCCAGAGATCAGAGGAGAACTAGGCAAGCCTGCTTTGACCTGATAGAAAGGCAACAGTAACTCAGACAAACAGTTTTTACACCAAAAGTATGCAGAAGAGCATCTCTGAATGCACAGTACTTTAAATCTTGAAGAAGATGCACTACAACAGCAGAAAACCAAATTGGGTGCTATTCCTGACAGCTTGAAATAGGAAACCGAGGTTACAGTTGACATGGGCTGACCAAAACTGGACAACAGACGATTGGAAAATGTTGCCTAGTCTGATGAGTCTCAGTTTCTGCTGCTTCATTCAGATGATATGATCAGAATTTGCCAGACACAATGTGACAGCATGGATCCATCCTCCTTTATATCAATGGTTCAGGGTCCTGGTGGTGTAATGGTGTGTGGGGGGGATTTGTTTTCTCACAAAGTTCAAGTCATCTAAAACTTGTTTCTTGAACATAACAATGACTTGTCTGTGAAGGTTCTCAGTCATCCAGGTCATCACAGTCTAAGGAGCTTGGAAAGAAAAGCATCTGGACTTCTTTAAGTTGCTTGAAGACGTTTCACCTCTCATCCGAGAAGCTTCTTCAGGTCTAGGGTCAAATAGTGGAGAGTCCCAGATTTAAGCCATGTGGGAGTGACCCCCCCAAGAGGGACAATGAACCCCCTAATGATCCTCTACCTTATCACACCAGCCCAGGTGTGAAAACAGGTGTAGGTCACAATCAGCCAAGGTTTCAGGTGAGCTCATTGTGAAACCTAGCCCCACCCTATCATGTGATTTCCTGAGGTCAAATGGCCCAGGATGTGAGTGGGCGTTAAGGCGTCTGGGAAGGGATCTCAAAACTGGATTATACATGGCAGACAGTTGGTGCCTTGCTGTTGGTGAAACGTCTTCAAGCAACTTAAAGAAGTCCAGACGCTTTTCTTTCCAAGCTCCTTAGATGACAATGAATTCACTGCACTCAGATGTCTCAAATGCACCTTTGGGAACGTGTTCACATTATGGCTGTGAAGCCAACAAATCTGCAGCAACTGTGTGATAGTGTCATGTCAATATGGACCACAGTGTCTGAACACTGTTTCCAGCACCTGAATCACTTCTGAAAGCAAAACAAGATCCAGCTTGGTACTAGCAAAGTGTACATAATAAAGTGGGCAAAAACAATGCAATTTCCATGAACAATTTGTAACTGTAAAATATAACAATATGCCCCTGCACAGCTACCCTGAAGTCATTTTTTCCTTCCTTGGACTGTTACAAGATATCAGCTTTGTCTGTTTTCAATACCATCAGCAACTTTACTGCAGATGAACATTGGCTAGATCTGATTAATCACCACAGGACTCTCTGTCACGTTGTTTTAGCTAAACTTTAACGCTGTTCTCAGCCAAACTAACACTAGAAACCACATCACGCATTCACAATAATCCAAGTCTGAACACAGTGTAAATGTACTAATAACCACAAGACATCTAAAATCATGATTTGAACTTTACATTCCAATAAAATGCTGCATTTGAAAAAAAATATAAATATATTATACTGAAAAAAGAGAGTAACGTACTGTTAATATTTGATGCGGGCTATGTGGCAACAATTCACAAACAAGTGCCTTTTTAAAAAAAGATATCATCAAAGAATGATACACTACTGTACAAAAGAATTATTTCACAAAGCATAATATTCGCCTTTAACCACAGGTTAACCATTTTAACCCCATGAAGTTTAAGTCCTATCCCTTACGCTTGGAAATCTTGATTAGTTGGGAAACAAATAAATTAATCACTCTGACACACATTAATATGGTTTCCATTTTGTGCACCCTATTTTTTCCTTACTTTTCAACAAAATATAGAGTTTGGATTTTGAGCTAGGGTTGGGTTGGGGGTTGTCACCAATGATAACTCTGGCATCCACAAATAAGCTAGGGTCTACTTGGGTCAGAGGGATCCTAATTCTGATCCAAATCTTTCTGACTGCACAGACTAATCTATGGAGAGTTTATTTCACAATGCACTAACTATGCATGCACTGCAGGCTGGGAGATGGAATGACTACTTGGCTGGGCTTTAGCTGTCTGTGCTCACAGCAGAGTATTTGGATTTCTCACATGCATGTTTTTCATGCACACACTCCACGAGAGTTATCCACCAAATTGGACATGCTATGGGAAAATGTGCATTCCCCGCCTGGTTGTCAGTGGTAACTGGACGTTGCTGGCTCTTGTTAGGTGAAATCAACTGCAAAAAAAAAAAAAAAAGTGCTGCACCACAAACCTAGTGATTTGGTTGCTAGCCAAAGTTGCCTACAAACAGTTGCCAGCTTGAAAAAGTGACTGTCACATGTCCAAAATGTCTAGAAATAATTAAGGCATCAGACCTCACAGATTTACTTAGGGCCCTGTACTAATAGGACTGCACCTTCACATCGTCCATCTACCACCACCTAAATTAAAAGTTCTGTCATTTTGCAGGTATTTGCTTGTGTTGTGTTTGAAAACCTGGTTGTGAGACTGTCATAGCTGAGCAGCAGTCACTCGGTGGAAGTTATTTGCTCATCTCTGTCAACCTTACCCTCCTTTTATAGTTGTTTGGCCTCCTTTCTTCTCTATGACTCACTTCTCATCTTCCTCCCTCGGGGCAGACACTGGACCATTTTCGTCCTCTGGATGACCACAACAAACTTTGACCGGAACATTTTGCTGGTATCAGCTGCCCAAGACAATAAACATGCTGTGTAGTGTCTCCCTGACTTTTCCCACACTGAGCCAAACTCCTGTCCCTCATTCTACTCTCACTGGGCAACAGTGGTTTAAAACCAAGTATCCAGCGGCCAGTTGGAGATGAATGGATGACATATAGATGGAGAAAATATCCACTTTGACTTACAGAGTCAAATAACATTCACTTTAAACACTAAAAACAAGATCAGATCATCTCACAGAGTTGCTGCTGTGTCAGATATAAAAGGATGGGAGCTAAGAGGATATCCAGTTATGTGCTGTGATGTGGTGTAAAACACCTACACACCCTTAAAGGCATTTGCAACCTGGTGATGACAAATACAGTAATTTTCCATTTTCAGACACATGATCCGCAGATACATTAATTAACCCTGATTAACGATGGCTTTTTAAAAATGTGAGACACCTGGCTGTGTTTAACAGCTAGTAGCCAAGCTACTGAGCCATGCCTCATTGCTTTATTGTACACGCTGGCTGGTGGTGCCGTTAATTAGCCGTGGCTAATTGTAGGTAACACGTCGCCCAGAAACACAGTGTCCTGGAGCAGCAGATATTTCAGAGAGATTAGCATTTAGAGGGGCCTGTGCAAGGTGAGATTTAGACATTCCCAGCGTGTTCTCTGTGAAATCGGCCTATTTCTGACCACTTAAATCATTAACATGTGATTACTTTCGTTTTACTTAGGCTTGCCAATCAAACCACAAGTGAATGGGTGGGTTGGTGGGGGCATTTAACCAGAACTGGTTGCACTCTCTAAAAGGAATGATGGCATTATCATTAACATTGTAACAGCTAATGAGGTCTCTATTTTAGTGTGACTCGTTACACAGTATTCTAAAGCCTGTATATGTGAGTATATGACAGACTTCGCACCACAGCTAATACTTCATACCCATTACAAGCGTGATGTTCACAAGCAAATCCCATGTCTTATATTTAGCTCACATAGTGCGCGATCTTGTCGCATTATGTCTCACGTTGTGATCACAGAGTGTATAGCGTATAAAATAATCTAACACCCTAAGTGGATTAGGTATAATCTGCTTACTGTTCCATATTCGAGGATTTTCACATACGTGGATTGATAGCGACTAACAATTCCGTCCAAGAAATCTAGCATCCAATCACTCAACATTGTGCTAGGTTTTTAAGATTACTTCAGCCTCAGAAGTTCCTCTGCTTCATCACAGAATAATGTGCTGCTCCCCCAAAAGAGAAACACCACCAGGCTATTATATGACAGAGAGCACGCAAACAGGAAACAGTGTCTTTCAAGAAAGTAGAATAACGTAAAACCATTGCATTACAGCACAGATTACAGTTTAGCTGATGCGTATATCCGTTTGAATATAGAAATAACAGGAAACACGATGCGTCTCAAAAACCACTTGCTTCCTTTTTCATGAGTTATGACATTAAAGCAAACTGAACTGAAATTTCTGAGATTTGGAGTCATTTGCGTCATTTCATCCAACCACTGAAGTTCATCTGACTGATTTTTTGTTTAGATGTCTCTTTTTTCATTACACACATCATTTTGAGGAGGCTGAACACTTTTTTTTTAAATTATAAAACAGTAAATAGACAGTCCTGTCTAGGAGTCTGTGTTCTGTGGAGCAGCTGTGGTTTAGGAGGTCGGGCAGGATGTCATTCAGCCAGTTCGAAACAAAGCCTGCCTGGTCTGCATGCAAGTCAAGTCAAAGTTTATTTCTATAGCACACTTTAAACAACCTCAGCTAACCAAAGTCCTGTATGAGTTATACAAAATACACACTATATAACAGTCACTAAATCAACAATAAAGAAAAACACTAAAAATCAAACGCAACAACCCAAGTTAGACTGCATAACAAAAGCCAGGACACTCTGCTCAATTAGACCTGAGAGCAAGCAAGAACTAGTAAGTTTTTAACAGTGTTTTAAAATGATTAAGAGACTGCGCAGCTCTTATGTGAAAAGGTAAGTTGTTCCAAAGATTAGGAGCCACCACTGAAAAGACTTAACCAGCTCTGCTTTTAATCCTGGATCTAGGAATGTCCCAAACACCTGATTCGTAGACCTCAGTGCTCTGGTAGGACAGAGACTCAAACCACTGAGGTACTTAAAAACATCAATTAAATTTTAAACTGGGTCCTCAAATGGACTTGAAGCCGGTGTAAGGAGGCCAGTATAGGTGTAATGTGATCACACTGTTTCTTTCCCATAAAAGGCGTGCTACTGCATTGTGAACAGCTTGTAGGCGACGAAGTAGTGACCGATCAGAGCAAACATATAATAAGTTACAAAAGCTTAGACGAGCGGTAATAAAAGCCTGAGCTACTCTGTTTGTCTTTACAACAGAGCTAATTTCTTTATCAAATTTTAAAGCACAGTCAAAATTCACACCAAGTTTCCTTGCAACAGAACAACAGTAAGAAATTAAGAGATGTGGCACAATAGCACTGTCATACCCTTCTAACCGGTTGGGTTACCCAAATAAAATAATTTCTGTTTTGCAGTTTGTAAGAGAAGATGTGGAACAGTAAAACTTGACCCCAGTGTACCATTGGTGTGTGTGCTTGGGCATGTACAGGAAATGTGTTGTATAGAACGTAAAGGTGTCACTTGCAGAAATGCGGAAAAATAGCATTTGCTGAAACACACCGTCCATTACCATCACAACTTGCTGTCCTTGACAATCTCATTTTTTGATGATTTGATCATAATTATTGACAGTTAGGTATAATATGTAGCTTCATTTGGAAACTGTGCCTATGTCTTTGTTTCAAAGAATAGCATTATCAAGATATGACCATTGCAAAAGTAGCCAGTAGGTGTCACTGTGGAGATGGGTGTCAGATTGTTTTGAAACCTCGACACAATTCTGGCACAGTTGCATCAAATGTTTCAGCTTTTCACAAAACCTAAAGCTTTTCAAATCACTAAAAAAACCAATTCCTGTATTAGGTTGTTTGTAAATGTCCAAAAGTAGCAATAAACTAAAAATCCAGAAACTCCAGGGAACGAGCAGAAAACATATCAAGGACAAACTGTCAACAGAACTGAGAACTGATTGGGGACGGCAAACAGCTGAGGAAGAAGACACAGGTGGAAGTAATGAACAACAGGTGAAAGCAATCAGGGAATGACAGAGCTAACACATGAAGCAACAGAAAATTAACAAGTAAAACAGGAAAACTATCCGTAACACAGACCTAAATAATACAACTCAAGAAGTCAGGGACAGGGAACACAGAGGGAGGCGTGAACAGGAACACTAGGGAGATTATTATTAAAAGATTTTTTTTTAAAAGAAAAGTAATACATCATGCCACAAACAGCTGAGAAACAAAGTGATTGACATCTATCAGTGTGGAAAAGGTTATAAAGCTATTTCTCAGGCTTCAGGACTCCAGCGAACCACAGTGAAACTTGGAATAGTGGATGAACCTTTCCAAAAGGAGTCGTCTACCAAAATATCTCCAAGAATGCACTGATGACTCATCTAGGAGGTCATAAAAGAACCCAGGCCTCACTTGCCTCAGTTAAATTTAGTGCTTATGATTCAGCAATAAAAAGGAGAAAAAAATGGGCAAAAATAGCATCCATGGGAGAAAATTACTGCTGACCAAAAAGAACACAAAGACTCATCTCACATATACCAAAAATAATTTTGACGATCTTGAAGACTTCTGGGGAAAGATTCTGTGGTTTGACCACACAACATTTGCATTTCTTACAAGCTTTGTTTCCCATTACATCTGGTATAAAGCTAACACAGCATCTCAACAAAAGAAAATTATACCAACAGTCAAACATGGTGGTGGTAGTATGATGGTCTGGTGCAGCTCTGCTGTTTCAAGACCTGGACGACTTATTATAACTGATGGAACCATGAATTCTGCTCTCCACCAGAAAATCCTGAAGCCTGACCATCAGCACACTTGGCTTATGCTACAGGACAATGATCCACAGCACACCACGTCTGTCCACCTATGAATTGCTCAAAAAAACATGAAGGTTTTGGCGTGACTTAGTCAAAGTCCAGAATTAAATCCGATTGAGATGCCTTGAACAGGCTATTCATACTAGAAAACTCTCCTGTGTCGCCGAATCAAAACATTTCTGTAAAGAAGAGTGGGCCAAAATTCACCCACAGTGAAATGAAAGACGCATTTCCAGTTATCACAAGCGCTTGATTGCAGTTCTTGCTGCTAAGGGAGGCAAAACCAGTTAGTACATTTCAAGGGAAATTACTTTTTCACACCAGGTCAGGTAGGTTAGGATAGGTTTCTCCCTTATTAAATAAAATCATGACTTAGGAACTGCATTTTGTGTTTACTTGGGTTACCTTTGTTTGATTTGTTCAATGATCTGAAATATTTCAGTGTGAAAATTATGCAAAATAGTAAGAATGCACGAAGGGGACAATGCTTTTTCACAGCTCCGTATTTATCCATTGATTTTCTTTACCACTTGTCCAGTTCAGGGTCGTGGGGGTTGGAGCTTATCCCAGCTGTCACAGGGCAAGGACCAGGGTCGGCTGTCTGCTCTGGGGCTAACACAGAGTGACAGACATCCACCTACGTACACTTTAACTTGATTAGGATCACCAATCAATCTGCGCAAGGATGTCAGAGTACCGGGAGAGACCCCACACAGACCGAGAGAGAAGAGAAAGAAAAACTACTTGCTTATTTAAATATTATTCAAAAACTATACTTGTATAGCTCTTTAATAAAATATTTAAATTTACTTTTCATTCCTGGCTTTTGAAGAATTCTACTACAAAAAAGAAATCTTGCATTTCAGTGACTGCGACCGTTATGTTGAAAACTTGTTGGACTGGGCTGCGTAGCACAATGAAACATCTCGCAGCCCTGCAATTTGATCTGGACAGTAGTCGCAGAAATTTCCAAGAAATACAAAAGACTGAAGGGTGAGCACGTTTACGCTGTCTGTTTCTGTCTGACAAGCTTACTGAGGTTTGTCTGGCAGTCTTAAGCTCAAGGACAAGCAGATAAGAGAACAGATATACACACACACACACACACACACACACACACACACACACACACAGAGAGAGCCACACGGAGCATATATACACACACACACTCAATAACATTAGAAAGGAATAAAGAACTGAACAGTGGAAGTGGTGTGTGATCCCTGGAGAATTCATCAAAGTGAATGTTCTCTAGCAAACCTGGAATCCCCCTTTCATTTGAGCCTATGTGAAGGCATCTCACATACAGTAAGCTGGATATACCCTTGTACAGCGAGGTGTACCTATAGGAACTTCACAAGGAATTTTAAGTTTCATGGTGCCATTAAGAATACATGTCAAGTATAGTGTGAAAGTAAACAACCTATCACCAATCTCATGAGCCGTGGTGGGATTTCGCTTTGTGAAGTGTGCACAAAGACTGTATAAATAATGGAAGCGACGTGCACATGAAAGCCAGTTGCCAAAATGTAACTCTTTCCATACGAAGGGGATAAAAGAGAAATGAAAACACGCAGTGGATTCATAAAAGCAGCACCCCTCCTTACTCCTCCCCAGAGTGAAGCAAGGAGGGATAAATATGAACTCATTGACACGTGATCGTTCGAGCCCCACATTACACTTCTCGCTTTCCTCTGCCCACTATCTCCACTTTTCCCTGTTGCTCTCATACCTCATGCTCCTACCACACCCCCGACATAGTGTATCTCATTTTAGCATTGACTATCTGCAAGCCAAGAGCCACTGTCACCAGATCCTCTAGTCCTGCGGAGTTCTCGGGAATGGTATGTGTTCCTATTTGGCAGCTTAGCGCACATCGACCACACAACTAACAAACTGGGAACTTTCTGGAGGGTAAAGCTATAGGTCACAGCTTGCAGTTTATAAGACCCATCCAAGGTGTACCAATAGGCAGTTTATGACAACATGAGAAGGAATCAGTGTATCAAGGGTACCATATCAAACAGGTGCATAGTGGTTCATTTAAAGTTTTACATAACTGCTTTGCTTTTTCCACAAACCCCTAGTACTTCTTTCCAGCGCTTGCGTACTGAGATAATGTCAATGTTGCATCTCCGGTTTCAGGAGAATATGCCACACAGAGAGCCAGAAGTTTCTTGGCAGTGACGATTGCTTTGACTCTGCTCCAGCCGCCACAGGTCTCTGCTAATGCTACATACAGGGTTTACACGGGTTTACGAGCATGTGCACAGACACTTACGGTGCACTGGAAGCACAAAAGACTGACTGAAGGCATTTGAAGATGCCTACTTATATTTTATACAATTAGAAAAGATGGTGTTGGAGCTTTGTTTTTTATTGGTGTGCGGGGCAGAATGTCTGGGAGTGGCAACAGGAAGGGATATTAAAGTTCAAGGTGAACACAGAGACAAGCGCAGGATCGTTTAAAAATATGAGAGGCCATGCAGTTCAACAGGGCACAGTCCCCATGTAAATTACATCGCCTCGTGTTACAAGTGTGGCTGCACTGATAAGAAAAATCGTTTTTGCTTTTGTTCCTGCAAGATCCCTGTGCTAAATGACTGTTTGGGTTTTTGTTTGGGTTTTTTTCAGAGAAGCACACAAAAGCGTGCCAAGTCAATACTCTGAGCAAAGATTCAGTACTGGTGACTTATGTAAAATATGGACGTAACCACGGTGACGTCACCAGCTGGTTTGTGGAATTCCAATTTTAAAGCATCAACATTAGCATTTTGCCTGCCTCACCTCGTGTTTACACGAGAGGGGTGAGTGCTAATGCTATTATTAGCCAACACTAGCACTAAATAACAGACTAATAAAGTATTTCACTCACCAAAACTGAAGCACAAATTTCTCAGTCTATCTCACAGAGTAGGTTGTATTATTTGCCATTAAAAAATGCTCTAAAAGTCGCCAACACTATCAAGAGCTCTAGTTTAGCTGCTCAAATTAGCGGAGGCGAGGCCTAGCAGACAGATGCTAGGCACACCTGTTAGCGGATGTGTCTCTAACTTCTAAGGCTAGTACACACTGATCACGTTGTGAAAAAGTAACACGAAATTCTGAATTTTTCAGATATGAGCATAACTGAAAGAGTTGCGTTTTTGCAGAAAATAAGTCCACAAAGAAACGCGCTGTGAAAAAAATGAAGTTGGCACCAAGCAATGATGAGCTGGTCCTTATGGTTCTAAACAAAAAAAGGTAAAACTGAGATTCTGGGTTTAACCAATTCTAAAGAGAATGCAACAGCAGGGAGAAATTCTTGGTTTGATCCAGGAGTTGTAGCTTTGCCACGTCCACTTTCGTACACATTTTAGGATGTCAGTGGGTGAGCTCTTGTTGGCTGTGTTTGGACCACATCTGAGGAGGCAGAGAAATTATTTTAGAGAACCAATTTTGAGCTACAAGTATGCCTATTGCCAAATGCAGTGGTAAGATCAGTCAGATCTGTTTATTTGGATCCAAAAAATTGGAAAAAATCCAACTTGGTTATAAAAAAAATGCGGCAAATTTGCCCAGCCAAATTACGTGACCAGTATGAATGGATACATTAGAATAGGTGAGTCTGAAAAATATTTTAATGTGAAATATTCACACAGACATTTTATAGATACAGTTTCGCATGCAGTGTGTAAAGGCCTTGACAAAAAAAAATTGTCACCTAATAAACTCAATCACACAGTTTTTAGTACTTCAGTTTTATTGGGTGCAACAGAGAAGCAGTTTTAAAAATATAACATCCAACCAGTATCTTTAGTGAGGCTGAGCCTGAAGATTCTCTCTGTGCTAATCTTAGTGCAGATTGGAAAAACCTATGGTCTATGAGAATTCATGTAAAGGCTGAAAACATAGTTGGTTGCTTCAATTGTCTGATTGTCTGATTTTGACTTGATTCAAGTAATTCCAGCTGTATTTTTCATTTTCCATATCCCATGGGCAGTTTACTGGTTGAAGTCCAGTACTCTTGTTTTTTATTTGTTTCACTGACACTCTAAGCTTTTGGGGGGGTATTATCCTTTAGCACACTTCCTGCTTGTGAGTTCTCCTCTGTTTGGGTTTTATTGACTGTCTCCTTTTGTTTTGGGTTGTTTAAAACAAAACATGTTATTTATCACATACTACCTCCAACCCACTTTACCCATTGAGCAATAGCTCAATTTCGACACCCTTCCCTTGCCCTTTGTGTGTACTCACCTCTACTCTTTCTCCTTCCCAGTTTTTGTTCACCTCATTTTTGATGATGAAATCATGTGACGTGGGTGTAAGTCATACACTTGAGGCCACTCTTAAGTGACTTTCTCCTTAGATCATGACCTCAGTCTGTGCACAGTGTTGGGTGGTCCAGCACTTTGAATGTTTGTATACAGACTGTCATGATGCGTAATGGGGCTTTTGTGTCATCCCTTGACTTTTCATGTAGCACCGCTGAAGTTTTCACATTCACTTGGTGAATCAGCACAACATTTGGTAACGTTTTTGAAGATTGCTCACAGACTGTGGATTCCAGTGACAGTGGTGATCCTCTGACTTTAAGCGTCATGAGGTTTCCACATGGGGTTTTGAGTGAAATGACTCATCAGCTATTTTACCGATTAGCATTAAATGTTGTACACACATTCAAGGTGTGCAGAGGAGCGGAAACTTTGCCAAACCATTAACATCTGGTGCCATCATCAGGTCAAAATCATTACTTTGTCTGCTTTTACTGTTAAATAAACCTCAGAGCCATTGAACTAAGTTGGGGATGCTCTTATATCCGGTCAATAGCCTTTCCAATTACTGGTTTATCTTAAATCACGAGTGTGTTTAAATGCAGCCCCACAGAGTGGTAAGCATAGCTTTCATACTCTTATTTCTCTCACCATCCCTTGGTGAGGGAGAAGCAAAAGGCCAGTTACAAAGAAAGGCTGAGCAGAGCAGCAGAGGCCAAATATAGCCTGGAGTTGTGGCAGGGAAAATGGAGTGAGCACAAGAAAGGTATTTCTTAGAAAGCAACTTTAAACCTTCCTCGTTTCTTTTGGCATATCGGCGCCTTGTATTGATTTTTTATTTTTAAATCGCACTCCATCTTTTTTGTATATTTACTATTTTGGGGGTAAACTGGTTAAAATACATTTTAAAGATTCAGGAGAACCATGCAGCAGTGCGTTTAAGGGATTCCATCTGCCTTCGACCACATCCCTAAAACCTCTTTTCCCTGCAGACACTGGCGTGGCTGGGCAGAAACACAGATATTCAAACTCGCACACATACACTGACATTCATACATACAAAGAGGTAACCCAGTAATTAGAGGTACTGTAATTGTGACTTAGCATTGTAAACTGGCAGAGCAATGTTGCCAGGGAAGGTTTGTTGACTGTAGGATTATGACAGGGAACTTAAATGGTATGTGTTTATCTACATTCTGCAGTGGTGAGAGCTGCTGTCTAAAATATCCACCAGGTTCTCGGTAATGGAGCTGGCTGTAAAGTTTCACTGGTCATCCTAACCCCTTTAACTGGCACCTTCTCTGAGGCATTACTGCGTCAGTAGGAGAATATCAGATGTAAATATTACACTATGTCCTGCCCATCGCGCTTTTGATTGTATAACATTTGTTTGTGTTTTATACATTTACCTCAAGCCTTTGTCTACAGTAATGACAGGTTTGGTGTGGTAAGTGCAAATTCTTATAAGAACAATCCACAAAACACTTGTGAAGTTACAAGTCAAGAAAGCATTATGTTGGGCTCACCTCACTCATTCAGACAAATGGCTGTTTCCCACAGGGAAAACAGATTAAATTTGGAGATTGGAAACCTGGTGTTACGTTAATATAAAGGATAAGAGCTGGGGGGTTGGCATGTAGTGATTAAGCTTAAGTTTAAGATAAGTAATTGGCAAAGTTAATCCAAGGACTAGCTTGAAAGTTAAAAAAGAAAAAAAAAGGTGCCTCCTACCTTCATGGTACTGACCAGCAGTGTTGGGACTAACGCATTATTAAGTAACGCGTTACAGTAGCTACGTTATTATTGTGGTAACGAGCACGGTAACTAGTTATTATGCCAAAACCAGGAACGCGTAGCTTCCACAGATTCAGTAACATTAGCAAGTGGTGGAAGCCAGCAGGTGGATGAAGGAAAAGGGAGGCAAGAGGAGAGACCCGAAGCGGCCGCCGGTCCGAGTGTCAGGTGAACTGAACTTCAGGTAAGAAGTTATGACCTGCAGTCTATCTGGGTCAGATATAAACCAAGTTTAGGTGGAGTTTATTTTCGTTATGCTGACTTTTTCGTACTGGGTACTAGCTAGCATGACGGAGTTTCTATACAGCTGGGTGGGTGCTATGTTACTGATGTTGAACTTTATTTTGTTCATACGGTTAATTATTAGAGTTGCCAACCTCCTGTAAAAAACAGAATCGTCTCGCATTCAGAGAAAATATTACGCGTTTCATATTGAGGTGAAAAGGAACACAGTTTGTCCCGTACTTCAGCTGGAATGAAAAAGACACAAAGCTGGAGTTATTCTGTGTTTACACTGCAGCTGCCTCTTCTCCTCTCATTCTCCCCCCTCCCTCTCCTGTTTCTACTTCAATTATGAAACTGATCAATGATCAGCTGATCGGCTTTTCTCTCTTGTTTATTTATCGCCCACTTTGCGCCAGAAAGAGGAAGCCAGCAGATGTCGCGCTAAACAATAGCAGCACGTTTAAGCTTGATCAGCTGTTGTTAGAATTTATTTAATATTAATTTCTAGTATCAGCTGATGTTTGCTGGAGCCACAGCTGTAAAAGCTGCTGGTCGTGTTATCGGTTTGGATATGTGGTGAGAGGGAAACATGAAGATGAAACCAGGAGATGTCCTTACTGAATCATCAGAGCTGAACAGGTGATGGAGAAACATGTTTACCTGTTAGGTGACATGAATGAGTTGAAGGGAAGGTATGAACTGTTTCTGAGAGACAAATAACACCAGGATCCTTTTCTATGTAGCTGGCTGCTGGTAACTGTGCAGGGGCAGGTCTAGCAAAGTGTTGCCAGGGGTTCATGTAGGGCAGGAGTGGGCAATTCCAGGCCCCGAGGGCCGGTGTCCCTGCAGGTTTTAGATCTCACCTTGGGTCAACACACCTAAATCACATGATTAGTTCATTACCAGGCCTCTGGAGAACATCAGGACATGTTGAAGAGCTAATTTAGCCATTTAAATCAGCTGTGTTGGTTCAAGGACACGTAAAACCTGCAGGGACACCGGCCCTCGGGGCCTGGAATTGCCCACCCCTGATGTAGGGCATTAACAGGGAAAGTGGGACACAAGGAAATACCTTTCTTTCTTATTCTCATTTAAAATGTCTAGCTTTTAAAAACATAATTATCTGAGTCTTACAACAAACAATTGATAGATTGATACATATATACCATCAGAACAGTGTACATCACTGTCACAACAGTGTTTATTTTCATTCAAAGGCTTTATGATTTTTCCTATAATGGTGGGCCGGTCTCTAGTCAAAATCCCAGTCCAGCCCTGTATGCAGCTCATCTGCAGTCTGGTGTTACCTACATCTTCCAATTCAGAAGGTAGAATTTCCGAGTTCTGAGTACAATCGAAAGCACCACGACTGCAGTTTTTGTGTTGGATGTATAAAGCAGGCTAGAATCATGGCGGCGGTCAACGACGGTCCAGGTGTGGGATTTCTCTCATGGAAATGTGCACATTATTTTTTCCTTTCTATTGGTAGGTGGCACAGTGCACTTGTGGCAAGTAAGCAAGCTAGAAGACTGGCACTCTTGCTGGGTATCCAGTTACGGAAGCAACACATTAACAAGAGAATTCTGAGTGAAACCAAAGTTACTTTCCCTAGTAACTAGTTACTCTGAAAGTAACGAGTAACTTGAAGTAACTGAGTTACTTTTGATAGAAGTAACTAGTAATGTAACTAAGTTACTAATTTAAAGTAACTTACCCAACACTGCTGACCAGTGACGAGAAACTTGAAGCACAAAATCAACAGATCCGCTGTATCATTGAATGAGCTTTTTATTTGAAAATCAGGTATTGTTTTTGTTTTGTTTGTGGGGTTTTTTTGTTTTTTTTTATCAGTATGTTTAGTTCAGTTGGCTTCCAAATTTAGCTCAACTTGAAAAATCTCATAAAGATGGATGTGTGGCGGACCACTAGAGGGCTCCACTCACACCCAGTGTTGAGGAAGTGTGTCGCTGTCACGGTCCTGGGTCGGTTCGACCCAGCATTTTGAGTTTCTTATGTTTTAGTTTATTTTCTGCATTATGGATTGTTCTTTATCCTCTGGTGCTTTGATTGTAATTGTGTTCTGTTCCTTTGCCGATCATGATGAGTATTCTGGTTTGGGTTTTTGTTAGCTTGCCCTCATGTTTAGTTTAGGTGGCCTGTGTTTGGTCTTCTCTGTCTGTCCGTGATGTTACTGTGCTTGCTTATGAGTCTGCGTCTGTGTCTCTGTCTGTCGTGTGCTTCCTGTTTTATTCTGAAGGTCCCCGTCTCATGTGAGTATGTTCAGTTTACGTTTTCCCTGTCCCGTCAGCTCTGATTTCTCCCAGGTGTGTTCCCCTCCTGTCTCTCATCCCTTGATTACTGCCATGTGTATATAAGCCCTGTGTTTCCTTTGTTCTCTGTCGCGTCGTTAACGTCTGTTCACCCTCACGTTATCTGTGTGTTCCGTCTGCCTGCCTGTCTGCTTGCTTAGTTTATTTCTGTATCCTCAGTTTAGTTTAGTTTCGGCTTCTCCAGCAATAAAGCTGTGTATTCTGAGTTCACGTCTGCCTCTGAGTCTCGCATTTGGATCCTCCTCTCCATCCGCCTGCACACTGACCCGTGACAGAACGACGCGACCAGTAATGGATCCAGCAGACTCACGGTGGAAGCGCAGCTCCCGTTTTGACGGGACCCGGCTAGCGCTTGGAGGGCCCCCATGCTGCCGTTCCTCGCTAGCGGCCTACCCTTCGGCCCACTCATCTGCTTCCTCCCCGCGGACGCCCCGGTCTCGCAGAAAACGCTCCAGCCGGTCCCGGGAGGATTTCTACGAGCCTGCAAGCAATCAGCTTACGCCTGCTCAGGCATTCTACAAAATGTTAGGGATCATTATTGTGCCACCTGACCCACCCAGCGTTTCCTCACCGCAGGAGGAGCAGCTGCATCAGAGTTTTGCCACGTCACCCTCAGCCAGTTCCGAGCCCTCTTCGACAGGAAAACGGCAGACGTGCCGCCAGCATTCACAGCTCCAGCGGGAGCCTAGGATGTTCTCTGAACAGCCGGCTAGGGTGAGTGGTGGGGCAACTCTTTTGCCCCCTGCTGAAATAAGAACTGTAAACGAAAGGACTGATTATTTGAAGGACAATTCTCCCGGTTCATTGCACTATTCTGACTGTCCCAGACCTCACCCTTCTAAATCTGTTAATGAGACCAAGGAGATCTGTGACTCTATGCCTCAGAAAGTTCCGAATGATTATCATGCTCTTGAACCCGTCAAGAATGTAGTGACTGCTGTTTGTCCTCGACTCAACACATCTGTGAGCGCAAACAATGTGTGTATCATCCCAGATATTCATAAGCCCCTGCCAGGTAACTCAGGAGTAGTTAATTCGGAAGCTATTGTGTCTACTCCTGTGCCCATGTTTAAAAATGAACAGTGTGTTTCCCCACACGTAGCTCAGTTAGCTGATCAGCAGCCACTCGTAGCTCAGTTAGCTGATCAGCAGCCACTCGTAGCTCAGTTAGCTGATCAGCAGCCACTCGTAGCTCAGTTAGCTGATCAGCAGCCACTCGTAGCTCAGTTAGCTGATCAGCAGCCACTCGTAGCTCTGTATCCAGTGTTCCCTGCTCATTCAGCCTCTCTACCCATAGCTCTGTATCCAGTGTTCCCTGCTCATTCAGCCTCTCTACCCATAGCACAGTCGCATCCACAGCCTGACTTACTACAAGCCTTATTACAATCCATGACCCAGTCAGTAGCTCGGTTAGCAGAAGAGTCACTAGCCTTATCATTAGGTCGGTCTCCAGTGTCCTCATTACCTGTTGTTCAACCATCTTCTCCACCGCTAGTTTCGTTCTCTCCTCACCCGATACTTCAGCCTGTAGCAGCCCAATCCCCTGTAGCTCAGTCATTCTCTCACTCACCAGTTCCACTTTTACCACAACCACCACCACATCCTGTTCTCCAGTCAGTTCAGTCTCCTCCTGTTCTCCAGTCAGTTCAGTCTCCTCCTGTTCTCCAGTCAGTTCAGTCTCCTCCTGTTCTCCAGTCAGTTCAGTCTCCTCCTGTTCTCCAGTCAGTTCAGTCTCCTCCTGTTCCCCAGTCAGTTCAGTCTCCTCCTGTTCCCCCAGTCAGTTCAGTCTCCTCCTGTTCCCCCAGTCAGTTCAGTCTCCTCCTGTTCCCCAGTCAGTGCAGTCTCCTCCTGTTCCCCAGTCAGTGCAGTCTCCTCCTGTTCCCCAGTCAGTGCAGTCTCCTCCTGTTCCCCAGTCAGTGCAGTCTCTTGTATTGCCAACACCTCAGCTATTAGCACTGCCTGCTCCTCAGCCACCATCTCCACCCACTCATTTTCAGGAGGGGGATAGCCCCACACCAACTTTTGTTGCTTCTCAAGACCTGGCTAAATTTGAGACGTTTACTCTCTCCAGGGCCTCCCCAGAGGTTAGATATCAGCATTCAGTTAACTCTGGCCCCCTGGATGTAAAGAAGCCAGCGCTACCTGTTTTGTCCCTGCCAGAGGCCCGTGTGCCTGCTGGTTCTGTTCCGTCCCTGCCAGAGGCCCGTGTGCCTGCTGGTTCTGTTCTGTCTCTGCCAGAGGCCTCCGCGCCTGCTGGTTCTGTTCTGTCTCTGCCAGAGGCCACCGCGCCTGCTGGTTCTGTTCTGTCTCTGCCAGAGGCCACCGCGCCTGCTGGTTCTCGTCTGTCCCCGCCAGAGGCCTGTGAGCCTGCTGGTTCTGTTCTGCGCCTGCCAGAGGTCCCCGCACCTGCTGGTTCTGTCCTGTGTGTCCCAGGGGTCCCAGTGCCCACTGGTTCTGAGACTGTTTTTGCTGGAGGGCCCGAGGAGCCTGTCCGGCCGTTTGCCTCGTCCGCTGGAGGGCCCGAGGAGCCCGTCCGGCCTTTTGTCTCGTCCGCTGGAGGGCCCGAGGAGCCCGTCCGGCCTTTTGTCTCGTCCGCTGGAGGGCCCGAGGAGCCCGTCCGGCCTTTTGTCTCGTCCGCTGGAGGGCCCGAGGAGCCCGTCCGGCCTTTTGTCTCGTCCGCTGGAGGTTCAGGAGAACCTAGCCAGCCTTCTGTCTCGTCAGCTGGAGGGCCTGAGGAGCCCGTCCAGCCTTTTGCCTCGTCAGCTGGAGGGCCTGAGGAGCCCGTCCAGCCTTTTGCCTCGTCAGCTGGAGGGCCTGAGGAGCCCGTCCAGCCTTTTGCCTCGTCAGCTGGAGGGCCTGAGGAGCCCGTCCAGCCTTCTGCCTCGTCGGCTGGAGGTTCTGGAGAACCTAGCCAGCTTCCTGCTTCATCATCCTCATCTGCTTCAGCGCCGCCTGTAGCCGTCTCCTCATCTGCTTCAGCGCCGCCTGCAGCATCCTCCTCATCGGTTACTTTCACGCTGCCGGCAGCAGCCTCCTCATCTGCTTCAGCGCTACCTGCAGCAGCCTCCACATCAGCTGCATCAACCACGCCGTCGCCTGGTCCAGCTTCAGCTTCACCCACGCAGTCGCCTGGTCCAGCTTCAGCTTCACCCACGCCGCCGCCCGGTCCGGCTTCATCGCCGCCTGGTCCGCCCGCTTCATCGCCGCCTGGTCCGGCTCGCATCAGCTGCCTCGCCTGGTCCAGCCTCCGCCTCGCCTGGTGCTGCGGGGCCACGCAGCCTTCAGGTCCCCAACTGCCGCCTCAACATCGCCGGTCATCTGCCAGGCCGCTTCTTGGGCATCTTCGCCACTGTGGACGACCTCCTGAACGCCGCCACTGCCTTCCGCGTGGCCGGCCTCCGGACTTGAATTGCCGCCGCCGTTGCCGCCCGCACGGTCGGCCCCCTGAACTGCTTTCTCGCCGCCGTTGCCGCCCGCACGGTCGGCCCCCTGAACTGCTTTCTCGCCGCCGCCGTTGCCGCCCGCACGGTCGGCCCCCTGAACTGCTTTCTCGCCGCCGCCGTTGCCGCCCGCACGGTCGGCCCCCTGAACTGTCCCCTCGCCACTGCCTACTGCGTGGCTCGCCTTCAGACCTGCCCCGCTACCGCTGCCTTTCACACGGTCGGCCTCCGGAACTGAACTGTTTTGGCCTCCTGTGCGGTCGGCCTCCGGGTCAGCCTCCTGAACTGTTTGTTAGATCTGTGTTTCTTGACCGCCTGGGTTTTTGGTTTGTTTGGACTCTGTCCCTCCGTCCTGGACCCCCACCGCCCGCCCTGGTCGGGTCGTTTTCTGTTTTTTTTGGGTGTGTTTGTGTTTCTGTTGGGCTGTCTGGGGCCAGCCCTTGAGGGGGGGGTACTGTCATGGTCCTGGGTCGGTTCGACCCAGCATTTTGAGTTTCTTATGTTTTAGTTTATTTTCTGCATTATGGATTGTTCTTTATCCTCTGGTGCTTTGATTGTAATTGTGTTCTGTTCCTTTGCCGATCATGATGAGTATTCTGGTTTGGGTTTTTGTTAGCTTGCCCTCATGTTTAGTTTAGGTGGCCTGTGTTTGGTCTTCTCTGTCTGTCCGTGATGTTACTGTGCTTGCTTATGAGTCTGCGTCTGTGTCTCTGTCTGTCGTGTGCTTCCTGTTTTATTCTGAAGGTCCCCGTCTCATGTGAGTATGTTCAGTTTACGTTTTCCCTGTCCCGTCAGCTCTGATTTCTCCCAGGTGTGTTCCCCTCCTGTCTCTCATCCCTTGATTACTGCCATGTGTATATAAGCCCTGTGTTTCCTTTGTTCTCTGTCGCGTCGTTAACGTCTGTTCACCCTCACGTTATCTGTGTGTTCCGTCTGCCTGCCTGTCTGCTTGCTTAGTTTATTTCTGTATCCTCAGTTTAGTTTAGTTTCGGCTTCTCCAGCAATAAAGCTGTGTATTCTGAGTTCACGTCTGCCTCTGAGTCTCGCATTTGGATCCTCCTCTCCATCCGCCTGCACACTGACCCGTGACAGTCGCTGTGTTTTGTGGTGCGATGTGTTCAGTTGATGTGAGAAGAGGAATAAAGCAGGAGTGAAAACTAATAGCTCCGTGTCGTCTGTTTACCTCCACATTGGTGACCCCAGACTCGAACATGCTACAGGTCGAGGATGATGCCGGCTCCGCTCTGGATGCATCAGCAGCCGCCGGTCCTCCGCCTCCTGCTGCAGCTGCGTTTGCTGTGGCGCTGAAGCTGCCGGACTTTTGGCTCCACGATCCCCCGTCGTGGTTCGTGCACATATTTATTATTGTGCTATCTACTGTACAATATAAAGCGCCTTGAGGCGACTTTTATTGTGATTTGGCGCTATATAAATAAAATTGAATTGAATTGAATTGAATTGAATTGAGGCTCAGTTCACTCTTTGCGGCATTTCGGCTGACGACACCAAGTATCACCATGTGGTGGCCTCGCTCGACCCGCTAGCCACCCGTCGCACGATGACCCTCCTCCCGGACCCACCTGCCCAAGGGAAATACGCCGCCCTTAAGGGGCTGCTGCTTCAGCGCTATGCCCTCTCTGACGCGGAGCGAGCCGAAAAGCTTCTCTCCCTCTCAGGCCTGGGTGGTGGCATGGCTCTGGAGCTCATGGAAAACATGTTGTCCTTACTCGGACCGGAGGACAGAGGATTCCTCTTCGCCCACCTCTTCCTCCGACAGCTACTGGCTGCTGTGAGAGCCGGCCTTGCCAACTCTCCGTTTCTGGCTGCAAGGGATTACCGTTCCCTGGCAGAGGAAGCGGATCGGATTCTTCTCGCTACCCGCACTTTTGACGTGCACGCTCTGGCTACGGAGCCGCTGCCGGCATCTCCACCTGCCTCCCCCGGAGCGTCAGATCCTTCACTGATGGCGGGGATCGCTACGCGACGGCACCGCGGGAAGAGCCTCTGCTTCTACCATCAGCGTTTTGGCGCGAGGGGCGTTGCTGTCTGTCACCTTGCTCTTTCCCGGCCCAGGGAAACGGACCCGCCAGCGCGCCGTAGCGGCCGCAGACGCTGACGATACGGAAATGCTGCTCTTCATAGAGGACTCGCGCTTCGGAAGGTGTTTTCTGGTGGACTCTGGCTCACAGAAGAGCCTCCTTCCCCCGGCCGCCGCCGACAGGCTGGCAGCAGGCTGCGGACCACAGCTGGTTGCAGCTAATGGTTCTCCCATCACATCTTTCGGAGAAAGGTTGGTGACTGTTTGTTTCCATGGCCGGGATTTCCAGTGGAACTTTGTTGTTGTCGCTAGCTCACTGCCTATCTTAGGCGCTGATTTTCTGCGTGCCCATGGACTCCTAGTCGATGTTGCTAACAGATTGATGCTCTCTCGTTTTCTTCGCTACCGTGTTTTACTCAGGCCGCCGAGCCCCTGATTCGGGCTAATGTAGTGACCTCCAGGGATGCCTTTCAGCGTTTGCTTTTGGAATTTCCATCACTGTCTGTCCCTAATTCTCTAACACGGTAACGAAGCACGGGGTTGAGCATTATATTCCCACAGTCGGGCCCCCGGTGTTTGCGCATGCGCACCACCTCGATCCCGCAAAACTGTCCGTCACTCAGGAAGAGTTTGCAGCCATGGAGCGGCTTGGCATTGTACAGCACTCGAACAGTGCCTGGGCCTCTCCACTTCACATGGTGTCCAAATTGGATGGTCGGTGGCGGCCATGCAGGGATTTTCGCCGTTTAAATAACGCCACGGAGAACGATCGTTACCCCATCCCTCACATTCAGGATTTTTCCGCCCATCTCGCCAGGACCTCGATTTTTTCTAAAATTGACTTGGTGCGGGGGTATCACCAGGTTCCCATGCGTGCCTAAAACAGCTGTCATTACCCCCTTTGGCTTGTTTGAGTTTTTGCGCATGCCGTTTGACCTGAAAGGTGCCGCCTAGACCTTTCAGCGGCTGATGGACTCTGTCTTGCGCGGGCTGCCTTTCATTTTCGTGTACCTGGACGATATATTGGTGGCCAGCTGCTCGGTGAGCCAGCATGAATCCCATTTGCGCCAGGTTTTTCAGCGTTTGGCAGAGCACGGCCTGATCATCAACCCCTCCAAGGGCCAGTTTGGGTTGCCTGTCCTGGATTTCCTCGGGCACCGCATTTCCGCTGACGGTGTGGTCCCGTTGCCAGACAGGGTCTGGGCCGTTTCGGCTTTTCTGCGTCCCACGTCGGTTAAAGCGTTGCAGGAGTTCTTGGGGATGATCAATTTTTACAACCGCTTTCTCCCCAGAGCTCCCCACCTGCTGCAGCCGCTCTACGCTGCCTTGAAAGGTAAAACAGCCAAAGATCCTGTTGACTGGCTCCCAGAATGCATCCAGGCGTTTTCTGCTGCCAAGTCTGCGCTGGCTAACGCCACCCTGCTCTCCCACCCGTTTCCGTTGGCGGAGATCGTGTTGACCACCAATGCATCCGACGTAGCAGTGGGTGCCGTGTTGGAACAGCGGGTTTCCGGTGTCTGGCAGCCGCTTGCCTTTTTCAGTCATACGCTCCGGGACGCCGAACGCAAGTACAGTGTTTTCGACAGGGAGTTGCTGGCCCTGCACCTCGCGACACGCCACTTTCGTTTTTTCCTCAAGGGTCGCAACTTTACCGCCTACGTTGACCACAAACCTTTGACCTTTGCCATATCCAAGGTCTCTGACCCATGAAGCGCACGCCAGCAGCGCCAGTTGGCAGCCATTTCGGAGTTTACGACAGACATTCAGCATGTGGCTGGTAAGTCCAATCACGTTGCTGACTGTCTGTCCCGCGTTTTGGGTTCCCCCGTGTATGTCGGCATAGACTACGCTGCCATGGCCGCTGAGCAACGTGCTGACCCGGACGTCCTTGCCCTTCAGTCAGCAAAAACGGGCCTCATGCTGGAGGACACGCCTGTGTGGGCCGGCGGTCCGCACATTCTTTGCGACGTTTCCACCGGCCGCCCACGCCCAGTGGTCCCCCTTAACAGGCTTCCTTAACAGGTGGTAACTGGGTTGACCGTCTTCCGTGGGTTTTGCTGGGATTGCGCAGCGCGGTTAAGGAAGACCTTGGGGCTTCCCTGGCTGAACTGGTCCTCGGCCAGCCCCTCCGGGTCCCTGGGGAATTCTTACCTGAGAGGTATATCTGTGCCAATATTTGATTTGGCACAGATACTTTTTATTCCAGGTCCCTTTCCTGATGCAATGCTTCCAGGGATTATTGTCTCCTCCCAGTCTTGAACCAGGGATCTTTTGCATGTGCAAATGTGTTGACCACTACTAGTATATTAAATTTAATTTAAAAAACAAACAAACAAACAAATAATCTGATAGCTGAGACTAGGAAATCAGAAAGACAGTTAAGAGGAATGTTTTCCATTTATTCTTAAACAATAGCGTTGGATGTTTCAAGACCTTGGAGCATAAAAGGCTGATTTTACAAACTGATTCATAAATTATTCTTATGACTCTGGTTTTTGGTGTTGCTTTCTAATATTTGATCATGTCAAAATGCAATGCCTTACTTGAAAGCTGGTGGTTGGGAAATTATTAACAGTTACAGAAATGAGCCAATAAGCCACCTTGTTGCTCTCTCCTTGACAAAGTCTGATATGCTGTGTTTCAGCATAATACAGCTGTTGTCAATAAACCAAACCAACCCCCCCATAAACAAGTAAACTATGTGTCCTGGGAATTAATGCAATTTACATAGTGTCCTCCTATGTGACAAAAACAAGTTCTGCATGTGTGTGTGTGTGTGTGCACGTGCTTGTGTGTGTGTATCTGTATGTGTGTGACGGGGGTAGGGAGTGAGAGACAGGTGGTTGTAATGACAAAGTCAAATATTTGACACTGCCTAATTACAAAGGCAGTCTTGTGACTGTGCAGTCATATTTTCCATAGGTGTTGAAAACAAGGCTTTTGTTCTCTCCGACTAAATGGTCTTAAACTACAGACATGAAAGTCTATGCTGTGCTATACTGGTCTGAAACGGCAGTAAACAGATAAAAATGAAACCATATATTCTTTTCTCAAATCTCTTTCTCTGGTACTTGTTTTCCAATTCCCACACACAAGCACAATAAATCCTCCCACAACACTATTTCCATTCATGCCCTTGCAAAATCCACATCATCAAAATCACACATTTCTACAGCTATTATTCCTTATTATGGCATTCTCAAACTCAAATTCCCATGTCCCAGATTTTCCCAGATCATTCACATGAGTGGCAGATCTGCAGATTTCTATCTTCTCCTCCTACTCTTTTTTCAGTTCTGCTCTCAATAAACAGTGGCTGCTTTTCAGGACTTCAAAGTCCTCAGAAAGGGGGGGTGAAAACAACATAAAGTACCAAGATGACAATTAGGGTGCAATGAAAGATCTTGGTTGGTTGCAACATAGTCAGAAGGTCAGCCACAGGTGATTTATGGGGCCTTGGAATGAAGACTATGATCGGGATATGGTATCCCGTGGTCAATCTATGTTTTTTATTTCTCTTCTTTCCAAGTTTTCCCTTTTGCGTTTGAGTGTCTAACAAAATGCCAAATTACAGGAGAGTGCTAACTTTCCCCAAAACAATAATTTCACATGCCGCCGTGCAGTTCTGATCTTTCATATTGTTGGCAGAGGGAAAAAGTGGACAAATGAGCTTAAAAAATTGCACTGCAGTTTTAAAGTGCTCACAAAAGGTTTGTTTTTGCAGTGTCATTCATCAGCCCAGCTACAGAGCATTGGAGACAAGGTCACAGCTAAAACTGACGTGACTCCAAATACCGGTCATTCATGTGCTTCTGTGAGTTCTGGAGGAACCACCTGAGTTATTTAGAATTATTTCCCCCGTCACTGGTCACTTAATACCCTACTGCCCCCCAGTGGTCATGGGGCAATTACAAATGACCTTGGGGGGGACATAAGTGCAGTGGTCCAGTTAAATGGAAGGATAAAACAGGATAAAATAAAGTACTTACAAAAACGTTTCAGTGTAATTGAATTGTGTGACTCTTCAAGTTGACACGTGAATTGAACTTTGTATTCTTAAGATTGCCTTTCCTCATTGCTCTGAAACAAGGTTGCAAACAAGATGAGGAAATAATTATACCAGAACACAGTAAATTAATGTGCAACAGAGATGATAACATGTTATAATCTTGCAAATTATTAGTGTGCTTCCTCAGGTCAGCAGCAGTCAAAGAACACAAGAAGCTTGAGATAAAGCAAATTGGATTGCGTCCCTGTTTGACTTAGTGCTACTATGTATGAGTCATTTATAGTGTTGTACGTGACAATGTTCACACATAACTATGACTTGACCCAAAATCTCAGTGTGACACAGAGCAGGGGACTTTTACGTCACAGTTTTGACAAGTAGTTCTTTTCTTCAACACACACAAAGCCTCAATTGTACTCATAATGGAGTGAAAGAACAGCTGCTCACATGTCAGCTCCAAGACTGGGAACCATGCTGCCTGGTGAAAAAGACCCTGTAGTGCAGGTGGTAGTGAGGCCCCCTGTGGGCATGTGGGCTGCACAGTACAGGTGGGTTCGTTGGTGCAATGCAGGTGCACATCAGCCCCTGCGGTGCCAGAAGGAATCTATCCAGTACGCCAGGTGCTTTCTGCACTCTGATCCTTGACTCTGACAGATTATAAATTTCAAGTGAAGCATCTTCCTTCTTTCTCTGCCATTTACAGTGTTAATTAATAACAGACGCAGATGATACTTTCACTCTCCTTGCCTGGAAAATCTAAATATTTAATGGCATTTCTACTTTAGCCCTCTCACAAGATCTTGGGGGGAAAAAAGCATAACCACTTATATAGACACATAAGTACACACTGCACAAACATTCACAGCAGCTCCATTAGACTAAACTGTGCCCAGTCCTGAAAGTTAATGTTTAGACGCACTATGCCTGCAGAGACATACACAGCAGGCAATGGGGGAGCTAGGCTGAAGGTCAGCTTCACATGTGTGATCTTTTTAAGTCAACAGTGAGCCAAATGACATGGATTTAAAGTCTGGGGGTGGGGTAGGTGGTGGTCGGGTGGCTCTTTGAAGAGTCTCTGCTGTGTGATCTTTTTGGGGCAACAGCAATCCAAATGGTATGAAGACAGATGTTGATAGACAATGTAGGTTAGCATATATTAAAGATATTTTTCTTAATAGCTATGCTCAAGAAACTGTAGGAAAGTCACGGTATCAGCTTAGTCTGATTCAAAATGATATTTGATCCAGTTTTAAGAATTTTTTTTAAAGTTAATTACATTTAAACATTTTCACTGCTTCTCTGTTGTTGTTGTTTTGGAGGGACAGATCTAAGAGCGATTGTCACTGGCTAACAAGTTGTTATTGACTAAGTCTAAGAGAAAGTGGACCATATTACAACAGCTTTTCATACCTCGTGTGTGGGGGGTTTTCATTACCTGACAAAACTATTCCTTTAGGAACACTAACAATAACACACAATCAAAAACACCCCAATACATATAAAATGGTGTTCCTGGCAAACTTATGATACTTTAGCTTGGAGCTGACGTTTTCTATTCCTTCATCAAAGCTAAACATGCTAGAAGTGTTACTAAAACTAATTCACACAGCACTATAACTCCTCTACATCACACATGTTGGCCAAGGTGTTTTAACTGCACAAACATGCAGGCCATAATTGATCTGAGAACAGTGAATGCAGAGTCAGTACCAGCTTGTCTAGCTTGTCCGTCTCTCATCAGTCACAAAAAAACATCATCTACACATGCACACACATACACACAAATAAATATAAATTTTAACTTAATTTAAACTTTTAAAAAGCTACTGCTTACCCAGCTTTTGTTAATGTGGAACAAACAGTCCCATGAAACCTACATACTCTACAGATCTCAGAGGAATTGAAGTTAAACCTGCTGCCAGAGACAATAGCCAATGATGACCACAAGATAGTAGTATTTGAAAGGATTATATGAACCGGAAGTGAAAGAAGCTTTACTGCAGAGATATCATTTTCACCATCCATCCATCCATTCTCATGGGGCTGGAGCCTATCCCAGCTGTCATAGGACAAGAGGCAGAGTACACCCTGGACAGGTCGCCGGTGTATGGTGTAAAAACAATCAACATTATTACATCACACACCTTCAGATTAGCGCCCCTCTATATCCCTTAACCGGTGAAAAATAATTTCTTAATATTTGTTTTTAAACAGTTTTAATGTTTGGACATTGCATGGATGAACACCTGCTGGAAACAGTTTTTTCCTTCCTTTTTGTATTGTTAGTGCTGTTTGGAATTCTACAAACTTCTAAAAATGTTACATTTTTGACCATAAGAAATGGTAAATGGTAAATGGCCTGTATTTATATAGCGCTTTACTGGTCCCTAAGGACCCCAAAGCGCTTTACATATCCAGTCATCCACCCATTCACACACACATTCACACACTGGTGATATTAGCAAAATACCTGGTTAAGAAAGGAGTCATTGTGTATTCACAACATCCGACATATATGATATATGAGTTTTTTATGACTTTCTGCAAAATATGTAGTGGCTGTAAATAACTTTTATATGTATTTCCCTACACTTCCAAAATTGCTAGTTTTAGTAAAAGTAGCAATACCGGAGTATGAAATCTCTTCACTGCAAATACTAATGTTTTATTAGGAAATGATCAATCAAAGAATAAATGACAAAATAACTTTATTTATCAGAAAAATATTCCCCATCAAGGGAATGTTTAATGTACAAATTTATTTGAATAAGCTCAAATTACAGACCCATATTTTTTAAGTATATACATTTTTCTTAATCACACCTTAAATAAAAGGTTTGAGTCATTTGTGACGTGGTTAACTGTCAACATTACAAGAGAGATAAAAACATTATTGAAAAATGAAGGTAGGATACCTGGTTAAAATTTGTACATTAAGTGAACCAAGTGATCTCTCACTGATCTCTAATCTGCACCTGTTCAGTTTGTCTGTTTCATTAGAGCAGATGTGGGACCAGTTTGTCTCTCCATCAACAGGGGTTTTACTGTTAATGAGTTATAAAAAAAATAAAAAATAAAAACTCTTCACACTAAACACTGACTGGCCACATCACATGTTGGCCAAGGTGGTTAGTCAGAGAAAATTTATCTGCAAAGATGATAATGCACAGAGGGGTCATTTACTTGCTAATGATAGCTCTGTTCCCACAAACAAGCAGATGGTAACTGATCTCAGAGCAGTGAAAGCAGAGCCAGTCACAGCTTGTTTTGCACAGTGACCTCCCATCAATCTCCACAATGCGCAAAGAACCAGAAAGGTTGCTGGCTTCTCGTCTTGACAAGCTGAAGTCATCGTTAACAGGACACGGACAAGCCCAATAAGATACTGGCCACATACAGAATCCTAGTTAAGCAGAGTTAAGTCTGCTTCCAGAGAAAGAAGCCAATTTTGGCCACAAGATGGCAGTAATCTAAACGCTGGATGCAAATAGATGAGAAACTTTATGAAAGAGTGCTGCCTGAGATTTTAAAAAGTATGTTTAATTAATATGTGTTTTAAGATTTCACTGGACAAGCACTACTTTCCTGACCGAATGCCACTAGAGCACTGGAGTAATGTAATGCATTACTATACTAAATTCATTAGAGTTAGAGTTACCAATCAAACAATCATGCCTTTACCTGCGTAACATAAGTTATTCAGTTATCTACAGAACTGGCTAATAAGGAAAAAAATCAAACATCAAACATTTCCTTCTGCTGCACACTAGAATCCCATACTGGCTTTTCTTCATTGGCATCCTGTCAAATCCCGAATTAAATTTAAGGTCGGTACATCCAGCCACAATCAGTTTCTGACTCCAGCTTGTCGGCCTGGTGAACCACTTGTCACATAACGCAAACAGGCTCTCCTCCACACCATCCTTATTTATAAAGTGCTTTACAAAACCAAACATTACAACAGGTGAACTTTGCAGTTTCACTCCCACTAGCCAAACAATGGGGAGCCACTCACTGCTAAAGAAACAGAATGTGAAAGTGGACAGTGTACCCTAAGTTTGTTAACATAAAACTCATTGTTACAGACAGGAATAGCACAAAAGTAACAGATTTTTAGGTTTATTGTCCTTATTTTTTCCCTATTATTATTGTTATTGGTTCTGTTACTAGTTAGCTAACATAAACTAATGTAAGTCTATTGACAGCAACCAACCAACTCTGATGTAACGTTCCGTACTGACAGAAAACTTATGTCTTAAATCCAGCTACACAGACAGTGTTACATCCATGTCATGTTTTTGAGAGCAGGGCTTCATGGTGTATTTTGGGGGTTTTTTGGTTTTGTGTTTGAACCTAAAGAACTAAAATAAATATCTTGTGTCTGTCTTTATTAGGACAGGTGTTGGTGTGTTTGTAAGTAGGCTAAGTGTTAGCTCTTTCATCATTTTCATTTCACAATAACAACATCTCATTTATACCTTCAAAAGCTGAATTATACATAGTATAATATAATGTCATGTTGCCTAGCAACCACCTAGCAATGGGTTAAAAATGACCCATTTTTTTTGCATTTATGCACCTACAACACCTTATAAATGCATCGTATCATTTTCATTTCATAGCCAGCAATATGAAAAGACCAAACAATACGAGCATGTACTACATTGAATCTCAGGCCATGAGAAATGCAAAGTAATGTCATGGTTAGAGCAATGAATGACTTTCTACAGAGAGTAAATAAATTATTAAAGAGAATGATCAGTGTGTAATATATTATCATTCTACTTTTTTTTTTCCAGAAACTGAATATTTTTAGTAATTTAAAAAAGGATCCAATCCATTGTTGATAAGAATAGCCATTGTGTTGTTGCATCTTTTATTGCTTACAGAAGCAATCAAGCTTATTGGATATCTCAAATTATGAGTGATGAGCAACAACCTTCTCATGACCTCTTCAGGGCACCCTTACTTGGAAAAGGGATAGTTTATAGCAGTGCTACTGTGTAAATAAATGACAGATTGTCAGGTCAGCAGGCAACAATTGGTCCTGGTAACAAGCAGCCCAACAAGCTAAAGGAGAGGGGATGACAATCACGAAGGCCAATCAGCTGAAGAATCCACCAGTATAAAAAAAGAGAAAGTTTAAATGCTGACAGACACAAACAAAAATAGCACAGAAAATCATGCACATGGATATTCACAGTTCAGACTGAAGGTTAGAAGAGAAGCATTGTTGACCGATCACGTCTCTATTTTTATTCCCACCGCCCCCGAGAAACGCACACCCGCACATGACTTCTTTTTGCCAACTAATCTGTTCAAAGTTTCTACAGCATCATGCTGCGTTTTATTACAGGGCTTTACTCCAAAATAGCCCCATTATCAGCAGCAGCTCAAATAGCATCATGTTACCTAACAAATTGTTGCTGTGTGAATACATATCAGATATCACCTGGAAATCTGTCAGACCTCTTTAATGTGACCCTATCTAAATACACACATGCAAACTCACAAGAATTCCACTTGATCTTTCCAGTCTCTTCCAGCCGTTCTACTTGAAGCCGGTTTGGACTAAACCCAGCAGCTGGAAGACTGTGCTCAGCTCCAGCACACCAGCCAGCCAGACTGACTGAGTTTTATTCTGCTGCTCAGAAAGGCATCAGGATCTGAAACCTCACACAGTGTATAAACCGAGGGACTGGAATGACCACACACACCTTTATAAATGTAAATGTGATCCAGGATATACAGTAGATGATTTGTGTGTTCAGCAAAAGGAGCAAGTGGGAGAAAATTAGAGGTTAAGTGTGTGAATGTGAGTTCAAAGTCAAGAAGGAGAGATATAAAGTTAAAGGGAAAGAATGAGATCATGACTCTGTGTATGTGTGTGTGTGTGTGTGTGTGTGTGTGTGTGTGTGTGTGTGTGTGTGTGTGTAAGAGAGAAGCAGAGTGAGCGGTATTGGCCACGGTCTGACTTTGACCTACACAGACTGCCAGTGAGAAAGCAGCTGACAGTCTGTCCAGTTGGCATGCGCGCAGTGCTTCGGCAACGTGCAGCCTGCCTCGTACACAGAAACTGTTACCGAGCACGTCTGTTACTGAGTCAACAGCAGCCACTGGTGGACGAATCCAGACATTCATTCATAAAAAATTATGACTACATAGTCTCGTGATTACATCTAGAAGTATGGAAATCTACACTGTGATGAGGCATAGATGAATCAGTTGTCTGCTTTATAACTATTTCAGACATAACACATGAAGCAATTATGCACATACGCATTTCCTGAAGATATTGGCTATACATGTCTTGGAAATACACCGGCACATATATGGACACATTCTGGCTCCAGCTGGAAAAACAGAGTCTCCATACAGTCACCAGCACATCCTTTGCTATAAAAGTCATAAAGGCAGAACAGGGCAGAACAATCTCCACCGGGAATCCAAACTCATACTAATTTAATGGTTGACTACTTTTGGTCTAAAGGTGGAGGCAGATCAAAGTGTTTTTTTCTGGGGCAAGAACACTGTGCTATGCTTTATGAGGGACACAGAGACCAACACAACCATATAATGTAAGCCATTGTGACCAGAGCTGGAGGTATCTGGTCTTTGAGTAATGCATGAGCAAGTAAAAGTAGGAGGAACAAGGACGTCAAAGCGGTACCAGAGGCAGGAGTGGGATTGCAACACTGTTAAGTAATACCTTTCAAGCTTTCCATGATTGCCTAAAATAAAACCCGGGTGTCCAGTCTGGGCTCCAGGAAATGTCCACCGACAGGAAATGACGAATAAATGGTCACTGTAACCAAAAACTCTTGTCTAAACATTAAAACGTAAGAAGGCAGCCTGGTGATGTGGACTAGAGCTCTCTCTGGGTTTGAAAAAGATGGTAAGGCAGCAAATTTGCAGACTTTTTTTGGTGTCTGCAACAACAACAACAGCTTAATAATCTTTTAATACACTCAGCTGTTATAGTCAGTCAGCTTTGAGAGACTACCTCAACAGCAAATGAGAAAGAAAGCTAAAGACAAGAAGATGTGTTTTCCCTGTGCCCCTTTTTTTCCTAATGTGAGTAAAGGATGAATAGTTGTTAGCCGTTTTATATGCACACAATGAAAATCAGACTTTATGCATGAAATTAAGGTTTCAGGTCCATCATATTTTTCTAATTATTCACCTTCTTTTCATAACTCCATCACATTAATGCTGTTATTATTTACATGTCTGGCGATTAAAAAAAAAAATAACAGGGGCATGTTTAATATTGTTTAAAATGGCCACAGGAGCCAATAAAAAAGGCATAACACCATGATGAATGGAGAGGGAGCATGTAACAATGTATAGCACCTTTTCTGAATTGGATCGAACGACAGCGTGGTGATGTCAGGAGTCAGCCACCAGCCAAGCAGACTGGCAGCATGAGATGGGGTGATGATGTCATCAGGCTAATCTGAGATGCACGATGGCAGTGTTTCTGTCTCTGTGCACACAAATCGTACTCGCTGTCTCTGCTTCTCTAGAAAACGGCAGGTTTTTGTGTCAGCGCGCAGGCAGGAATGTGTTAGGTAACAGGGCAGACACAAAAGAGCCACAGCATGATCACTTTCTTTTTCTGTAGCAGCACCTATTACGTTTTGAGCATGTGGCCCCCTTTGAGACCTTATATGTATTCTGACCTATATCCAAACTCCCATCTGCATGCCGTTCGTCCCGGCGCGGTCGTCAAATACCCCTTCATCTGTATTGGATTTTGGAGGCGCAAGGCAGAGAGTGTGACTAGCAGCAGGACGGAGATGAGTGTGATGGTGGAAGAAGAGGGGGGGGGGGGGACCCAGAGAATTGAATCAGGGCTGTTGGTGTTGTGGGGGCACAAAGATGAGAGTGGTAACTGCGTCTCTGCAGCTGTGGCCTACGTGAGCATCGGCAGGAACGCTCTCCTCGTCTCAGCCCCCTCCCTCACTCATTCCCTCGCTCTCTTTCTCTCTCTCATCTCTCCCATTCGCCCCCTCCTCTGCTCATTTGCACTTTCAAATAGACTTTTGAGAGGCCCCCCCCCTTCCGCCTATGCCCAAATCCTTCTTGCTCTGTTCTCTCATTCTCTCTATCATCCAACTCCCTTCTTTCACAGAAAAACTGCAGGGACCCGGACAGTGAGAGATGCCATGCTCTGCCAGCTAAAGGATATCTGAGATGACTGAATGGGGAAGAACAGAAGACAATGATCCGCTTTCCCACACGGATGCAACAGCACAGACGTACACAAAGCCAATCTAGCCTGAATTGACCTAAAGGGGAGGTGTGTGTGTGTGTGTGTGTCACCGTCATTCATTTCAATGCACACGCAGCAGCATGCATGCCAATGCCCACAGTCATGTGACTACTTCAGTATCTTGAATCGGTGGGCAAACACTGGCTTTAAGGCCAAGGTCAGAGGTGATACGCGCAAGATTGAGCTGAATGAGCCAAGTGGGAGGAGGAGGAGAGAAGGGAGGAGCAAAGATGAGGAGACAGAATGAATACAATGAAGGAATTAACGGATGATGCTCACTGGAAGAATTCAAGGACAAAATAAAGTATGAAATAAGTTAATACATTGTAGTACAAGTGTCCATATTAAAGAAGGTGACGTCAGAGAGGAAAGCATAATCGAGAGAAAAAGGACAAAGCAGAATGGGCTGATTGTCCTTGCACTGTTAAGCAGGTGCACTTTTTGGCAGTGGCTAGAAGGCCGAGACAGACTGAAGAGCAGTGCTGACCTCTGCTGGCTGCATATAGGGTTGACTCTGAGTGTATGTTAGCTAAATTATGGGTTTTTCTTTGTATGTTCGGTGCCTTTGTCTGCCAAGCAAATCTGTGGGTTACATTTCTGTATATAGGTACCAAACAACAAGGGGGTCCTTGAGTGATCATTTATTAATTCAGAGTTAAAGAGACTTCATGTTGCTAACTATATTAGACCATAGGCTAGCAAAATGCACAAGTGTAGATTAGAGCTCTTTTGTTTTTAATGATCCACAGTATTGGAGGGCTTGTCAAACATTCGGCCTGGGAGCCAGAACCAGGAGCGTCCAATTTAGCCCACTGCATGGCTTTGGAAAATGTGACAAATGCAAAGAAGGAAGGCACAAATTTACACATTTAACTAGTTTTGACAGTTTTGCAGCATTCTTACTGACAAAGACATGTTTGCCTAACATGCTACACCAAAATATGTAAAAAAGATAAACCATTAATTATAGAGATGGACATTTTTTATGTTGATATTCCATTAAATAACAAAAAAATGTTACTAGTTAATATAGAAATGTATCTTTTCAAAGCTGGTCCACAGTAAAAATGACATTTTCTCCCTGTCAGTTAACAGTAAAGACGTAGTGATGTAATTACTTCACAAATACTTGACATTGTCTTTTTTGTATTTCTAAAATTTAAGCCCAAAGCATCGCACTGGGAGCTTTCTTTGACTTACTACAACGGTGTTTAATTTATGAAGTGTAAAAAATACTAAGACGTAACAATGAACTTGTATTTCTTTTACTTGAGACATTTCAGGGTTTAAACTTCTTTATATTGAAAGAAAGAGGAACAATTTAAAGTTTTTTTGTTTTGCTTGTTTCTAAGTTAATGGGAAAATGGGTAAATTTTAACCCATTAATGCCCAATGTATCATATTATATTCAGTTTTTTATGATGTTTTGAGACTTTAACATCAATGGGATATTTTCCCCCCTGCAAAATGTTAATGAATTGCATAATAAAGTTAAGCATTTTTTTTTTTTAAACGCAAGAGTTAGCAATAGGAAAAAAAATAAAAAGTCATATATGGAAAGTAAAATTGAATTTTTTTTTTAAACAAATATGTCAGTTGGTTCAATAAACTCTTTCTGGCAATCACTTCATAGCTCAGGCTTTAAGGGTATATAAAATGATTTTAACAGCCCTGCTTTAGATAACAGTAGAGTGAAAGTGCTTTCAATACCAAGAACTACAAGTGTCTTGATGACAGGGGGTTTCTTTAATATATAAAAATAAACCAACAAAAAAGAAATTTTATAGAAAACAGAACTGGAACTAAACTGACCTTAAGAGATGTCACTTTGCGACAAAGAACTGGGAAGTGAAAGCTAAAAGTGAAAAACATCTTAGTACCTTTGAAAAAGCTTGTAGGAGCTGGCTGGAACCCATATTACTCATATGCTAATAAATGGATGTATAGTGCAAAAATCAAAGCACTCTGCTGCACATGTTTGTATGGACTATGTAGTTCAATGTAGCATGTAATCACTGAAAGGAAACCCGAAGAATTGAAATACAGCGTTTCCATTTATTTAGAGAATTTGATGATAAATTGTTTACTTAGGTCACATAAAAACATATAAATCATTAATGAGTTTTTTCTGAAACTTTTTTCCACTTTAGTCTTTCTGAGCTGACAAAGACTGTTCTCTATTAAAAAAACAAAATCTAAGAGAAGTGAAGACCTCTCGGTCACAGTGCCAATCTGGGATCAGTGATTGTGCTATATCTCAGATAAAATTTTAAAATCATCAGCTATCATTACTGTTGAGCACAGAAACTCTTGTTGCCCAGTTACTTTCAAGTGAAGATTCAGCTGGAGATCGCATCAACAAGAGCACATTTGTGCCATATACATATGCAAAGTGGATGTCCCTGAGTTTCAAGCATGTTCTTACTTGGAAGAGGCACTTGTAAAACACAGTGCAGAGCTACGCGCCTGCACCTGTGCTTAGACAGGAATAAATCATTCGATCATCAAGACATTACTACTGAGACAAAAGACAAAAACTTAAGGATTAGAAAGTGGGGTCTGTGAGTGATCAGAGGAAAACCCGTGGAATGGCATTTTCCTCACGATCATCATAGACACGACCATGGAGCGTGCCCCCTTGATAGAACTGGCGGAGGTTGAATTTGGCAGGTGCAGAGACGTACCACATCACCACCCCTGTGGGGTTCACTGACACTACAAATTCGGTGGAGTCTTTGAGCGATGTGGCCTCATCTGTGAAGACATTGAAAACCTACAAAGAAGACGGGAAACAGAAGTGAATTTCTCTAGCAAGTATAAAGACAGACATCTTGCTGATAGAACACTTTTGGTCTCAGTGGGAAACCTTTGGTCAGATTTAGCTAGTTTCTCATCATGTGTTCCTTAAAGATCTGTTCTAAGTCCCTTATTGTTCTCATTGTATATAGAATAGAATAGAATAGAATAGAATAGAATAGAATAGAATAGAATTCAACTTTATTGTCATTGCACATGCACAGGTACAGGGCAACGAAATGCAGTTTGCATCCATCCAGAAGTGCTTTAGTGATATAGATATATTACAATATATATTAGCAATAATATAGATATGTAAGTATATTACAGAAATGGGTCTATTATGGTATGTTATAATGTACACGGTATGAAGTATGTTGTGAATATTCTATAACTATAGGTATGTACAGGCTGTAGTGAGTACAAGCTATGTACAGGATATGAACAGGATATAAATATGAAAAACTATACAGAATATGAAATAAATAACTTTACAGAAATCTGGCCAATATGGCCTACCACTAGGCCATATTAGTAGTAATATCCATTTCCTATCATCTGTATGCAGATGATATTCAACTGTACCTTTCTTTTAAACCTTATGAATTGGATAAACTATCCATTCTAATGGACTGTCTTAAGGAAATTAATGGTTGGATGGCAAACAATTTTCTGCAGCTTAATACAGACAAGATAGATAGATAGTTTAATTCTGGCTCCAGAGAGCATTAAGCCCCAAATTAGACAATGTTTGGGACCTTTCTCATCCACTGTAAAACCTCTGAATCTTGGGTTAATTTTTTACCAATCTTTTGATGCCCACATCAAGTCTTTGACCACCTCTTTGCTTTCTTCACTTAAGAAATATCACTAAACTCAGGACTGTTGTCTCTCAGGGTGAATTGGAGATGCTTGATGCCTTCGTCTCCTCCCAATTAGCCTGTTGTAATACCCCTTTTCCTTGTCTGTCAAAGGCTTCTATAAATCGCCTTCAAGCTGTCCAAAATGCTGCGGCAAGCCTTTTAACTCGCAAATCTTGCTAAAGAGTCTGCACTGGCTTCCAGTTAGTTTCAGATTTCAATTTAACATCTTGACTCGTACTGTTATGGCCTTACGAGGTGAGGCCCCCACTTATATTGTCAAGCTACTTCACGCCAATTCTCCAAACTGGATCCTTAGGTACACTGATAGTGGTCTACTGGGGATTCTACACAACCAAACAGGATTATGCCTTCCAAACCTTAGCGCCAAAGGTATGGATCTCTCTCTCTCACTCTCTCAGAGTGATACGGATACTAATATGTTCTCAAATATATAAAAGCTATATTTAAAAGTCCAATATTCCGATATATCTGTCAGTATATTTTTGTCTTTGAGACTTCCAAACAAAGAAGTTGTAGAGTGCCCCCTGGTGGATAAATTATTCAGACAGCAATCATAACAGGGTTGAAGGGTGTTTCTCCACTCTCTTTTCCTAATTTTCATTCATCAGCCATTATAATGCTGACACCAATTACTAATACCGGTCGATAATATTGCCCGCTAATAACTGGTTTCGACTCTACTTCAAATTGTAGAATAATAATGTTCAGAAAACTGAATTTGTAAAGTGGCAGGGAACAGATGTGCAACTGGTGTATTATGGCTGAATTCCAAATCTCCAGGCAGAGGGAAAGGAACAGCCCAGGGATTATACACAATATACACAGATGAAAGCCATCTCCACATTACACACATAATATCTTCTCCAGACTAGAAACCCATGTGATGAAGCCCAGAAACACAATTGTTGGTCTGTTGTTAAATCTTGTTAATGTTAATGCATATACACCACACTGACAAAACTTTTGTCAGTGTGGTGTATGTAAAGGCCCAGCATTACTACATCTTCTTTACCTTTTAGTGTGACTGCATTTGCAGGATTTTTTTTATCGTGTTCAGCTTAAAGGGATTTGATACAAAACATACTCACAATGTTTTGTTGTTTTAGTCATTCGATTGATATCCTAAAAGACCTACAACACATATGTTTCCATAATACCGACACCAGTTAAGCTCGCACAACTGCCCTGACCTGCTGCAGCAGTTTCAGCACCAGCGTGAGTGACTGTGCAATTTTTCTGTGCTCAGTGTGAAATAAGAACTGGAGCCTGCACTTGTATGACATCCAGCTTGCCATCCTGACAGCCCCTTTTTTGTGTTCTCTTCCAGTATGACTCATTGGACCAGTGCCTGAGTTCCAGTGCTCCAACCATAATAACTACACCTGCTTTAAACGAGACGCCTGACTGTCACCCAGAGCCGCTCTGATTTCATGTCACCAGCCTGCCCCTGTGATCCGTCCTTGTGTATGATGAGCTGGACTTGCAGTTGATACTTTGTTGCTGTGTAGCTTGTTTCTTGGTTGTCGTGTGAGACACTCGCCACACCCTGGAGACTGGGCCAGGTGTTAGCTTCCACATGTCACACCACCCCAACTGATCACAGATCAGGAGTTGCTCTACGTGGATGATTTTGGTAGGTTAGTGCAGCACATGATTTAATTTTATTCACGTAATCCTAATAAAAGACTGAGTCATGTACCATGCTATAACGCTATAATATTTGAAAAGATTTCAATCTTTTGTTTGTTTGTTTCTTGGATTTTTTTTGTTTTGTTTTCTCTAGTGCCGTTTTATGTTGTTAACCTTGAAACTTTAAAAACAGGAAAGTCTGAGTCAACCTTGCTTGCTAAAATTACCTCCCTCACCCCTAGTGAACCAGGTCGAAACACGATACACATCCCTCCTAAGTCTATAAACACATACCTTGTAGCTGCCTGCGGTGTAGTTGAGTTTGCTGAGGGAAGTCGTGTAGCGATAGGGCATGTCTGTACGACGGCTGAAGAACAATAAAGCGCTGGCATTCTTTGACAGGGGGCGCCAGAACACTTCAATGCCACTTTTCTCCTGGGAGAAAGAAAAAATGTGAACAATGAAACAAAAAACAATGCACAAAAGTCCACAAAAAGAGTCTTTTTAAAAAAAAAAATTGTATCTACTAAATTGTGCTTCACCTTCACAATGCGTCTTCCCTGGATACCCAGGGCATCCTGGTTGATGCTGATGGCCATTTTGTTCCGCAGGATGCTCTGGGCACCGCTGGAGATGGTGCGGAGGTCGTTAGACATGAAAAGAGGAGCCGCCATGATCGCCCAGAGAGCCATCTGAGAACGAGACTGTTCCATGCTGAGGCCAAAGTCGCCAATAATCAGCTGTGAAGATTAAAAATTTTCACACCAAAGAATTAAATTGGAGGCTGTAGTCTCTAGTACATGTAATCTCTCTTTCAGTATGGAGGTGTAGCTGAATGATTTGTGCAGAACAAATATATATGTAGAGCACTGAAGAGGCTTAAACAAATCGTAAATATAGACATATATAAAATCCTGTTATTAACATATAAAGCTCTACATAGACAGGCTCCAGCTTATATAGCAGAGTTTCTGTGACTGTATCACTGTAGCCAGCCTCTCTGGTCCTCTAACCAGCATCTCCACCTGCCCCTCGCTCTGATTTTTAAACCAGAGGTGCAGGTGGAGATGAGGTAATTGCGTCCAAACTGTGGAATGGCCTTCCTCAGTCTAACAGGCCAGCTGATTCTGTGGTTTGTTTTAAACAACTTCTGAAAACCCGTTTTAGTAGGCGAGCTTTTCATTTGGAATGAATGTCTAATCATATGGTAGATTTTGTGTTTGTTCATGTGTCTGTAAGTGAAACATGTATATGTGGCTTTTCTATTGTTTATGCTATTCTATAAAGCACTTTATAACTATTATTATTATTATCATTATTATTATTATTATTATTATTATTATTATTATCATTATCATTATTATCATTATAAATATGTTTATATTTGGGGAAAACAGTACAAATTTCAATTAAACAAACCATATCAGGGTCGTTCCACCTTCCGGGTCCTGCTGCAGGTGTCAGGACGTCCTGGTTTTCAAAGAACCAGTCAACAATGTTCAGTACACTGTCCCAAGAGTCCTGGATGTCACCATAGTTACGCCACAGGTTGCAGATCTCACCCAGCTGAGTGTAATTTACCTAAAAACACACATCAGTTTCATATAGTGAAGAAGCAAATACTAAGTATTAGAACAGGATTCGCACAAAACATCAAAAAGTATTTTGGATTTTAATTGTACCTTAGGTGGCAGCCCACCCTGGTAGGCAGGCCAGCTGCAGGAATAGCCAATGGGACGCCCTGTAGCATTTAAAGCCTTTGACATGAGAGGGTAACCTGTTCAAGACAGTGAACAGGAGATCTAAAACGAGGTCCCAATCAGCAATATCTTAATATCCACACAGAAAAGGTTCAGTCTTGTGTTTTTACCCTGCTCTTGCTCCGTGGCATTAGAGTAACAGCCGTCATATTTAAACATATCCACCTCCCAGTCTGCAAATGTCTGAGCATCTAATTCGATCTTATCCAGCGGGGTGCCAGGGTAGCCCCCACATGTGAGTTTGCCCATGTCCCCATAGATGCCCAGCTTTAGGCCTCTGTCATGCAAGTAGCGTGCCAGCTTCTGGATTCCTCCTGGAAACCTGAAAGAGTAATATCAAACACACATGTTTAAAAATGCCTTCAGTTTTAATTTTGCAACCACAGTATGATTTTTTTTTTTTTTTTATCCTGTAACCCAATTTCCTTTTGCACTTTCCAGGGAAGTGAAAATTCATTTTTGTGCTGACACTAAAACACCTGCTATGAATCTACTGAGTACTGTGTTTTGTTATTCATGTGATTGTATGACTGTCACACTACTTCACTGGGTGTAGGCCAATAACAGATATATGTTTACAATGGTCTTTGTGCTCACACAGCAAATACTGCACCTCTTAGGATCAGGCTGCAGCCGTCCCTGATCGTCTCTTTGTTTGGAAGACCAGCAGTCATCTATGTTCACGTAGACGTAGCCGAGTTCCTTCCAGCCATCCTCTGCAAGTCTGTCTGCCATGTCCATGAACAGATTCTCACTGGAAGAAGGACAAAGATGTTTCATAACGGTCTCAATCGCATTCCTATTTATGCTGATACTGCATTTGAAGATAAGAGTGTAAAGAGCACTACCATATCTCTTACATATGCAGTTCAAGCCAACTGCTTCTACTGGCTTTCTTAAAAAATATCCTGTCATTATATCTCTCTAAAACTGAGACTAGACCATTATTGTTATAATACCTAAATACCTTTTAAGGTTTTAATACAATCAAGCCTGGTGGTACACATACAAAATTTTGGCTTACCTGATGCAGTTCTTGGGGTCGTTTTCACAGTCAATATCACATCGGTATCGTTCCCATGCCAACCACCCCATGGGAGGGGTCCTCATCAGTCCATTGTCAAGGGCCAAAGTGGTCCCAGTGAGCGCAAAGGCAAAAAAGAACACTGCAAAATGCATTTCTGCAAATACAAAATTACAAGTTGAATCAGATGTCAGTGCAGTGTGTCAAAGACGAGCCAGAAGAGTACGTCCAGAAGACTAAATAGCAAAATACAGGTTAATGATTGCAGCACCTGACGAATAATCACCTGACATGGGTGTGAACGCAAAACAACCTGCTCGGTGACTTACCAGTGAAATAGACTGATTGTGTCAGATGATCAAATGAAAAGCCGATGCTTATGTAAAGGATATTCTGCTAAATAAAATTTATAATATAAAAGTTGTTCGCAACATGATCGCCATCTGGTTCTTGTAAATACACAACACTCGATCTCAAGCGAGTTTTTTGTATTATGAACACTAACTTGACGGTAGCTTATTATTTAAAAATAATCTGGCATAGATAACAATTATTCTAGCAATTTAAAACGCAGGAAATTTAAATACACTTTTAATGATTTAAATGAAGGGGTTTGCTGAATACATGCATGAAATGAAAAGCTGAACTCACTGAAGTCCGATCACGGCTCTTGGAAACTGGAAGCTAGAAAGAGCAAATAAGACCAAGGGCTCAGCCTCCTGCAGTCCGATTCTGTGCCCTTGTCTCCGGTCTTCCCCTCACTTCTTTAAATAAATGCTGTGATAAAAGAAAATCTGCTCGGTCCTACTGTAGGGGAATATACAAAAAAGTACACATGACAAGGAAGTGGGAGCCACGTGACAAAGGAGCCCTATCAGCTGACCACAAAGCAGGAAGCAATGGTGAAAAAACCGCCGGGGAGACCGTTGATTACGGTTTATTTACTACAGTTTTGTAGCTAATTTGATCTAATAAACACCTTTTCCAATATCGAACTGTTTATGTTTAATGAGGTCATGTTAAATGTGATAAAATCATTCATACAATATTGTTTTATAAAAGCTATAGATTGTAGTAGCCTTCACCTCTCATTTGGAATTACAATCCTGATAATGTCCGTGTGTGATGAACAAAATTACAATTGCTTCTTCATCAGAGAGGGAGCCTTATTATTAGAATTATTACAGCAAAAGTGTAAACATATCCACATCCAGCAGGAGGAGCACTTGAAATACAAAATTTCGAACCACAAAACCTGGATTTAGTTGCTTCAAAAGTTGCTAAAAATTCATAGATGATAAATGCTATAAGATAAAGTCATCGGACTCTCACTTTGGTAGAAAAGTTTATTATTGCCATTTTTCATAGATTTTATTAAAGACACGAGAACAAAGTATTGTATTTTGACCAGCTGCTAGTAACAAAGTGATTAAAGATACCATTTTAAATTAGTTATTTGCTATGTGTAGACACTACACTGGTTCATCCCTTGAATTGGGTGCCTTTTTTATGCTTGAAAGATTCCCAGGTCGGTGTTAATTGTCTGAACAAAAAAAACAAACAGTCCTGAGATAATGGTCAGGTGCCGTGAACGGGCTGAAAGTGATAAGGTGGTAGATCATGAACAAAGAAAAACTCTGAAAAACTTTTAGAAAGCTTATTAAAAAGGACGACAGTCAGGCTGCTTTGAAGCAAAATATAAGAGATGGCCCAAAACGTGTATATTACTGTATATTTAACAGTTGTTTACTGTTTGTTTTTTGGGTTTTTTACACTGGAATATTAGGGTGACGCACTGACGCACGCAGCCTTTTTGTTTTTCTGATTGGCTCAGACCACGGTGTGTCAAACGTGACATCAAACAGGAAACGGTGAAACCTATGAGCTGCTACACAGGGAAACATGGCAGACGCAAGCCAGGGTAAGATACTAAGCTGCAAAAACTACTTAAAAAAATAAATAAACCAGGGGTTTAAACAGTATATTAAAAATCCATACAGCAGCTACCTTTATGTAATGGATCCAAGGGTTATATCACACGGATGTAAAAGCTGCAGGCATGCTCCAGAGCTAACTAAATGAAAACAATTGCAGACGAGGGTTTAATATCTCTCATTTGGACAGAATCGTCTCTATTGACATAGACTTTAGGGTGGGTAGCTGGTCTGTTGAAACGTTTATTGTCCTTTTTTGCGTTTAAACAGACTTCCTGGTTTCAAGTTTCAGTCGTCCACTCGTTTTCATTTTCCCTTTAAAGTGACAGGAGCAACTTCGCGCATGTGCAGAACAGTCTGCGCATACAAGTTAGCAGACTAGCAGTATCACAGTGTAAAGGTGGCACATTACACATAAATAACTGCATTTAATCCATCCGTGGTGACCTCTTGCAAGTAAAGGGCCAACTGAAATAAACAGACTTCCTAGTTTCAACTTCCTGAAATTGTAGCTGTCAGACAAACAAGTGAAGTCAAACCTGCATTTGTGATCACACTGTCATCATGGGCATGAATTACATGGTAATTTGGGGCTTTTGAAGATTCAGTTTGAACTGTTTTTTTCTACTGTGGAATGATTGTACAGCATACATCTTTAACAACTTTTAAAAACAAGAATTGAGTACAAATGTTTACATTTCTTTTGAATTTTCTGAGATCCACACACAGTCAAAAGTACATAGAAACTCAAATATATATACATATATCTCCACTAATATTTACACTTCCACCACATGCTTTTGGTAGCAAGCTTCTGACACAATTCTGACTGGATATTTGAGTCTTCATGGAGAAATTGAAGTTTGTTTCAAGTGGTTGGTTTACTGACACAGACCTGGAATTCAAGCATAGTCCACAAATTTTCAATATGGTTGAGGTCGGTGCTTTTAGAAGACCATTCCAGATTATTAATGTTAGCCTGCTTTATCCATTCCGAAACCAGTTTTGATGTGTTTTGTCGATTGTTGTACAGTTGGAACACCCGATTTGTGCAACGTGGCAGTACCACTGGCAGCAGAGGATGATGCTACCACCACCATGCTTGACAGTTGGTACAGCATTCGTGAAAGCCTCACCTTTACTCCTCCAATTATGTGTCTTGTAACTGTGGTCAGATATCTCAATCTTTACCTTGTTTTGCCATTAAACTTGCCTCCAGAAGGCATTTGGCTTGTCCATGTTGGCAGATGCAAATTTTAGTCAAGCTTTTGAAGCAGGGGTTTCTCACCCATGGTGATGTAAAACTGGCTTCACTGTGTACAGTGACACTGGTGACGCAGTTTCCTGTTCATGGCAGGCTTGAGCCTTTGTGGTTCCTGGGTTGTTTCTGAACATCCTAACCTGTTTCCTCTCATCTGAGGGTGACAGTTTGGGTCTTCTTTCACACCTTGGCAAAGTGGTGATACTTTTTACTCTATACTTAGATAGCATTGTTTGAGCTGATGAACTTGAAATCTGAGGTTGTGTAGAAATGGCTTTAACAGACCTCAACTTGTCAATCCAGTGAAGGCCGTCAAAGAAATCCTTTTTAAGCTAGTAAACAGAAATTCCTCGTTGTAGTCGATCATGATCACCAACGAGAAGTTGATAGGCCTTTACCTTCTCAAGTTAAGACGTTCAGCACCACTTAAAAGATGATTGTGTATCTATATATTTGACCTTGTGTGGATTCGAGATTCAAACTTCAATTCAAACTTGTGCACCCAATTCTTGTTTTTTGCAGTCATTAATAATGTATGCTGGTCAATCATTACACACCCTGGAAAAAGAAAGTGCAAAGAAATCATTACAAACCCAAAATGATTATGACATGCTTGCCCATGATAAGTGGATGTCAACTTTTGACTACAGCTCTATTTTTCCCCCTTAAATATAACAGAGAGGTAGTAGTGAGGCACAACACAGAAATCCCTTTTTAGTTTCTAGTGCTTGTTTATGTTTTATGAAGTCAGGTAAAATTTTGTGGGATGAAAACACTTTTCTACCCAAGGAAACCTTTTTCCAGATGACTACTAGAGTAATACAAACTGAGTGCATATACTTAGAACTAGTGCTTGGATTGGCTTTCAAGTGTAAATCAGTAGACAGTACTTGACTTAATTCCTTTTGTATTTCAGGTGTTTTTGGTGTGGTGTCAGCCCTTGTTGGAAGTGGAGCGGCAGGTTTTGTGTTCGGAGAAGCTGCGTTATTTGCAGTTGAACCCACTCTGACTGAAGATGGCCTCCTGCTTAACGCTGCAACTCTGGCTGCTGGACGGGCCGGTTCCACTGGTGTTGCAGTAGTGACTGCATGCCTCGTGTTCACCTCGGTACTCTTATGTCTTGGAAGTGGTTTCCTCCTCGCTGCCATGGTGATGACACTATTGAGTAAAGTTGGAGTGAGACTGCCCTGGTTAGCAGAGGCCACAACAGGAGCCTCTGTTGTGGTGGGTGCTGTCACTACTGGATTGTTAGCGGGCGTCCTTCCACCGTGGATCTACATTGTGTTGCAAGGTGCTCTGGTCCTTTTCGTCTACTCATACTCCAACATTAATGACATGACCACAGCTCTATTGATCATCTTCACCACTCTATACCTCAGTGTAGTGTATGGACAGTTGGGAACCTTTTTTGGACTCATCAGCATGATTCTGACCATCGTTGTCCTCTTTGTCCTTCGAAGGCTACTAACAGGCCGTGTCCCTCGAAGACCCAAATCTAAAACTGGGTGCAAACTGCTGGAGAGAATATTCTTCTACTCTGTTTTTGTGGGGATTCTGGGATTTTTTGTGGGCTTAGGGGCAGGTGAAGCAGTAGATGGGTCAAAAGAAGAGGTGGTTGTGATGCTGCAGTCAGTCCTCTGGGTGGCCTATCTGTCTGCGGCGCTGCTTGGAGCTGGCCTGGGAACTGTGGCTATGGTCGGACTGGGTCCAGAGGTGGCTGGTAAGGTTGCTTTGGGAGTTGCTATAATGACATCAGTGGCTTTGAGAGCCATTCTGCAGTGGAGCTCCTCTCTAGGGGCCCGAGGCAGCACAGCAGGGACGCTAGGGGCGGCCACAGCTGCAGGGGTCTCACTTGGAGCCGCGAGTGTTGCAGCAAGACGGGCATTTGACTCAAGGAATTCAACTTTAGCAGTTTTAGGTTCGGTCGTCGTCGGTGCAGTTGTGGCAGCAGAATGCCAGTTACTTAAAGCAAGTCCGTTCACCGCATCAGAACTCATAACAATCACCTTTGTTGCAACAGGGGCATTTGTCCTGGGTGCACCAAAGAGCCCGTTCCACACTCAGGTGAATCTGCAAAAGGGCCTCCTCACGGGGACTGTGCTAATAAAAGAAATCGGCATGGAAACAGTCACCGCAGCAGCAGCACCTATTGGAGCCGGGGCACTTGGGGCTGCAGCGCTGGGCACCGCGGCTCTGGGGAAACTGGGGACTGTGGGAGTCCTAGTGGCTATAGTGTTGGCTTTGGGGAGCGCTCTAAGCGGCATGATAGGAAAATCACCACCAACTACAAACGCTCACAGAGACTGATTGACGCCTGAGTTTACATCTGTCTGTAAATCTTCTTGTGTTGCTTTTTCGCAAGTAAAAAACGTAAGGCAAAAACAATAAATGCAGTGTCATAAGGTATGGTATCTGTTATACAGATAAAATGCTCGTGTTTTAATGTGCTGTTGTGGATACCAGTGTTAAATAAAAACATCAGAAAGCTTTTTTTTTTATTTCAGTGGCCTTAATCATCCTCTTTCTTCTTCTTTTTTTCTAAGCTCTTCACAGCATCACTGCCACATTTCCCAAGACATGACTGCACACTGGCAGTTTCTTTGGTTTCGTCTTAGCAACAGTAACAGAGGTGCTCAGAGAAGGGGGGGTAAGGCAGGAGAAAGACAGAAAATGATCAGAAGGCGGAAGAGCATCTTAGAACTGATGTGTTTAGGCAGATAAAAGTAACCAGAGTAAAGCTTACAGTAGTCTCTCTGAAAATATTATATTTTGCATTGATATTGATTTAGTAGATCTACAACGATGACAAACGAGACTTCACCTGCCTGGGAACTAGAGGCTCTGAGAATCTCCTCTATCTTAAATGTGTTTTTGTATTTGAAGGCGCTAAATCTAAATTAAAAGGTAAGCCACTTTTCATGGTGGGACTGAACTGAGGAATGGAATGGAGTTATTTTCTGCTTTAAATCTTTTTGTCTCGTTTGGAAGAGCCTTTAAAAGTCATGAAAACTTTGATCATGCGGTCAGCTGCAAAAAAAATAAGACAGTAATGGGGCACGTCACAACTTTTCCGTGGATTTTCACATTAGTGTTGTAACACAGTATTCCACTAACCAAGAGGATTAACCTTTAACAAAGAAGCATGTCTCTGAACCGGGTCCGCACAATGGACACGGAGCCGTCTGCAGAGTACTCGGTGGAGTACTCGGCCCAGGTTTCCAGTGATCCGGGCCGTGACGTGGGTCGGAGGCGTGAAGTGACCGTAGTGCAGTCCAGCTGCTGCCGCTGCCTGCCCCGCGCAGTGCGCCTCACCTTTACCCCCGAGTCGTTGGAAAGGCTCTATCAGAACTACTTCCGTCGGCAGAGACAGGAGAACCTGCTAGTGCTGGTGATGTTCGCCGCTCTCTTCAACAGCTTCGTCATCATAATGTGTGCGGTGGTGTACACTGAGGACAAACTGGCGATGGTGGTGGTGGCAGCTGTGGGGCTAGCAGCGGACGTTGCGCTCTACGTGTTGTGCTGGTTGCAGAAACTCCCCGCATCACCTGTGTGGCGCGGAGCAGTGCCCTACATACTGTGGCTGATGGTCACCGTGCATGTTTTGTGTTACATGGGACTGAACTACGAGCGCTTTCCACATGCTAGTGACTCGGTGGGCTGGCAGACTTTCTTCATTTTCTCCTGCTTTCTAACTTTGCCACTGAACCTGGTGGCCCTGCTTGTCCTCGCTGTCCTCTCGTGCGGGATTCACACTCTGGTTTTGGGGATCACGGTGGCTCAGAAGTTTAAGGATGGCGCGCAGGGGGCGATGCTGGTCAGACAGGTAAATGTCTGGTAAACTCACAAGGAATAAAGCAACTAGAACTTTGAAACGTTTGTAAATCCAAAACAAACAACAACAAAAAAGAAAAGCAGAAACTGTGATATTAGATGTGTGTACATTTGATTCTAGGGCAGTGGTTCCCATCCAAGACCCAAATTTATGCATGTTGTCAGTTTTTCTTTTTACTAGGCTGCATCAGCTCTTCACCAGGCTAGAGCACTGGTACCCACAGTAAGACCATTATGCAAACAGTGCAAAATTTAAGGGGCCTCACACTGTTTTAGGGCCTAATACCCAAGTGGAGAGGTGTGTGACAGGTAAAGTGGGTTTGAATTATGGATAGTAAATACATTCATAATTCACTACATTAAATAAACCCCTTTGTTTTTTTGATTTTGTGCAGTGTTTTGTTAATGCAAACTAATTTCCTTCCATTCACATTTGTTGTCTTTTTGCCACACTTGGGCTAAGTTTTAGGGCCCCAAAGGTAAATACATATATATATGCCGGATATAATATTATTTTAAACGCAGTCTCAATTTATAATGAGAGTGCATGTGAACACACCATGTGTGATTGCACTGCATGCCAAATAATGTAGTTTGGGCAATTTGGAAACAAAATTGCATCTAAAAGTTAAAAGTCAGTTTCCACACACTGATCTTTACATTAGATTCAATTTATTGTCACTGCAAAGTACATTACTCAAATAAAAATGAAATTTGGCATCCACTTCAATGTAGAAATAATATAAACATATATACATACAATATATACATACATTATATTCACACATTAGGTTTATCTTATATATAAGCTAAGATAAATGCTTTGTTTATCCCATATTTGGTAAATTCATTTCAGCAGTTGAGAGGTTGATGAAATTATAATAATTTTTATAAATATACTGTATATTATAATGCATATTATTATTGTCCACACAAACACTTTTGTGGCACTTTTTGTCCTCTTTTTCAGTTGCTAGCCAACGTGATGCTGTACCTGTGTGCCGCCATAGTGGGTGTGATGTCGTACTACATGGCAGACCGGAAGTACAGGACAGCATTTTTGGAAGCTCGTCAGTCACTGGAGGTGAAACTGACACTGGAGGAGCAAAGCACCCAGCAGGTATATTACCCATACCCACGTGCACATTTTCTTTGGTGAGTGAACGCATTTTCTTATTTTTGGCCAAACAAACCCACAAATGCACAAGTACACAAATAGAAGGGTGAGATGCGACACGCTGATTAATTACAGGATGTTTTGCTCAGCTCAGGACTAATAGGTTGTTAGAGAGGCAGTTGTTTTCACCAGCGCAGCCACCGTCAGGGACCTGACACAATAAGGTCCCTTTAGCACTTTGCCAGCCAACAGATGCAATAGAGAGAATGAGGACATGTTACCCCATGAAGCATTTTAAAAAAGAATTATGTTTTTACACTTTTTATTATATTTTAGCCTGTTTATTACTTCTTCATTTTAATCAAACCTCAAGCTGCGTTCAGGTCACCATTTTGCTGTAAATCCTTTAAGATTGCTCTTTTGCGTTCCTTACAGTCACTATGGCATGCTTTACCTTCTGTGGCATCAATATTAATCTGTTATGAAGGCTTATCTCGGCTAGAAGAGGTGTTAAATTAAAGAAACGGCAGTAACGCATCTAACAGCAATCGCAAATTGCGAAAAAACTGGCAATTACTCACCATCATCACAGATTGAAAGTTGATACAAATGTGCAGTTATTGTCACCAAGCATTTAATTCTTCCCTTTAAACACTGTCACGCCTGCCTGTGACTATTTGCAAAACAAAGACAGCAGACTCTTGAGAGTTGTTTGAAAAAGGGGCGGAAAAGATGGTGAAAAGCGAGGGACGTGCGGATACGGATGGGGAGGCAAAAAGACAAAGGAAGAGACAGAGGAGAGATAGTATTCCCACCGTGCCTTTTCAGTGGGAGACTGGGTCAAAGATGGAAAACAACCAGCCAGTTAGGACATATCTGACCACTTGACGCGATTCTTGAGAGCTAAGAGGAAAATAAAATGTAAATTTGTACACTTTCTGTACACGTACAGAAATAGGGATGACTTTTCTTTTCCTATTTCTCACATCTCGCACCTTCTTTCAAATCTTGCTCTATGTAGGAGGAACTATTACTGTCCATCCTGCCCAAACACATCGCTGATGAGATGCTGCAGGGCATGAAGAACCAGGCAAATCAGAACGAAGTCCAGCAGCAGCAGCAGTTCAACACCATGTACATGTATCGCCATGAAAACGTTAGGTTAGGATCGCTAAAAAAAAAAGTCTTTTTAATTTTATCAAACCTCTGTTTCACAATATTTTTTGCAACAGGAAAGTGTTACATTGTTTTTAATCATCCACTTTTATTGCAGCATCCTGTTTGCAGATATTGTGGGCTTCACCCAGTTGTCCTCAGCCTGCAGCGCCCAGGAGCTTGTAAAGCTGCTCAATGAACTGTTTGCTCGCTTTGATAAACTGGCAGCAGTGAGTATCAGAGTGGTTTCAACTGTTTTTTCCTGTGAGATATATGTACCCATAAGCCACTTTATTAGGTACACATAGATTCAACACGGTGCTGGAACATTCCTTTTTGTCATACTGACATGATAACATCACACAGTTGATCCACATTTGTCAGCTGCAAATCTTCAGTTCTGCCTCATCCAAAAGGTGCTCGTGACTGTGGAGACCAGTTGAGTACAGTGAACTCATTGTCATGTTCAAAAAGCCAGTTTGAGATGGTTTGAGCTTTGTGACATTCCTAGAAGCAGCCATTAGAAGATGGGTACACTGTGGTTATATAGGGATGGACATGGTCAGCAACAATACTCTAGTGGGCTGTGGAGTTTAAAGAATGCTAAATTAGTAATAAGGGCACAAAGATTGGCAAGAAAATGTCATCCACACCATTACACTAACAATACAAGGCAGCATGGATGCATACATTCATGTTATTTAAACCAAATTCTGACCCTACCAGCCCTATGTTACAGCAGAAATCAAGACTCATCACACTAGGCAACAACTTTTCAGTCTTTTTGTTGAGCCTATGCTAATTGTACCTTCAGCTTCCTCTGCTTAGCTGACAGCAGTCGCACTCGGTGTGGTGTTCTGCTGCTGTAATACAGTTTTCTTCAAGGTTAGATCTGTTGTGCCTCCAGAGATGCTCTTCTGCATACCTTGTTTGTAAAGATTTGGTTATCTGAGTTACTGTTGCCTTTCTATTAGCTCGAAACAATGTGTCGTTTGACATCTGACATCTGAAACCAACAAGGCATTTTTGTCCAGACAACTGCTGCTCAGTGGATATTTTTCTATTTTTCCTCTGTAAACTCTAGAGATGGTGGGAAAATCCCAGTAGATAAGCAGTTTCTGAAATACTCAGACCAGCCTGTCTGATACCAACAACCATGCCACCTTCAGAGTCACTTAAATCACCTTTTTTCTCCATTCCGATGCTCCTGTTTGAACTTATACATTAACAAGCAGTTGAACAGCTGTCCCTAATAAAGTAGTCATGTAGTCTATTATTAGATATATTACTACTGGATATTTCTGAATTATCGTTGTTAAGAATTTAACAAAATTCTATGCTAGCTTGACTTGGTGTAATTTATGTAGCTTATTCTCTTGCCTCCATTCTAGTTAGCACCCAGTTTCTGCTTACCTGCGATGCTACTGTACTACGAGTGCACAGACAGACTCTGTAAAGCTAGTAGCCACCATGACATCACCCATTGGTTTTAGACATTTTAAAACCTTAACATTAATGTTTTGACTGCCACCATGTTGGTTTATAGGAAGTCATTCCAGTATTTTGAATGAAATGATTGAATGCTGAGTCATCAGCGAGGGCTAACAAGTTTGGTTAGCAGGCTACATCCATAAACTATACAGCACATACAGATATATGCTAAGTACTGAAGCACAGTACTTAGTTAGCACAAACCTCTTGGGTGATTTGTACAACACAAGAAGTAATATTATTTGTCAGATAATTCCTCCAAAATGCTATACACAGTGTGTAGAGGTCCAGTTAATAGCAGACAGTCATCAGCTACAGTTCTGTGTCTGCACACCTGTCAATTGAAGCAGGCTCACCCCTTACTTAAAGTCTTAGCGGTTCTCAAAGTTATAAACTAACCGACCACTGCATAGAATATTGTGAATTAGAGCTGGAGCAACTCTGCCAGACAAAGAGATGAGATGACACAATTTCTTGATTTCTACAAGCATCTTTTTTCTGAATTATGTTCTGAGAAGTGTTTATGAGACTATATAATGACATTATTGGATTGTTCGAGTTATAGTACCAGTACCTTTCTGTTATTGAGGTAAACATCCATGTCTGATCTCATATTACAGGAACATCATCAGCTGAGAATTAAGATTCTTGGAGACTGTTACTATTGCATCTGTGGTGTTCCTGACTTCAGGGAGGACCATGCCGTTTGCTCCATAAAGATGGGCCTGGCTATGGTAAAAGCCATCTCGTAAGTAGTGACTTTACTAATTAGGAATAAAGGAGGAAAACACAATGAAAACATTATTATTAAAACATTAGAATTAGAACTGTAATTTTTTTTAAAACGCTTACACAAAATAATGGAGAAAGGAAGTCACCACATAGAGAAAAAAAACTAGAGAGGAAAGAATCAATTAAAATTTTAAAGCTGCTTAACAATATGAGCAACAGTTAATTTTCCAGTGACCCCTTGATTTCTCTCATGGTCTAGGTACGTTCGAGAAAAGACACAAACCGAGGTTGACATGCGCGTGGGCGTCCACACCGGCACCGTGCTGGGAGGAGTACTCGGGCAGAAACGCTGGCAGTTTGATGTTTGGTCCACAGATGTCACTGTGGCCAATAAAATGGAATCTGGAGGGATTCCTGGGTAGGAAAATTGTGCGCTTCCTTGGTGTCTGCGTAGTGTTTGTCTGAGAGCAGTTCATTTTTTTTCTAAATTTCACTATTTTGTATGCTATCTAGGAGAGTGCATATTTCCCAGACCACAAAAGACAGTCTGCATGGGGAATTTGAACTGGAGCCGGGGAATGGTGGAGAGAGGTGTGAGTACCTGCTGGAGAAAGGCATTGACACTTACTTAGTTCTAGTTCCTAAGCAGAAAGCCAGTGGAGTCAATGGAAATGTGAGTGGCTTGTGCCTTTATCCCATACAAAATAAATAAAATCAGTTAAATGAAAATGTTTTGTTTTTGTTATTGATGTAATATTACCAGGTGTCTTATCTGCTTCTCCTCCTCAGACACCTGGTACACTGACCAATAGAAATTCCAAACAGTTGATCAACACCACAGCATCCAATGGGAATGCAGTCTCACAACAGTCCACACCTACTGAGTCTAAAAAGGAGGTGAATTACAGCTGCCGGTCATCATTTCAGTAACCAAAGATTAAAGTGTGTTGTTTATTGTGTATACATGAGTAAGGCCTATCTATATGTTTATAAAAAGATAAATGATTTGATTTATTTTTTCAATTATAAAAGACAAAGGTTCGCTTGGTAATTTTGTCTGTATCTGATGCGTTTCTCTTTGTATTACTGGCAACCTTAGATGAATAACAGAGCCGAGGAACAAACCATCAACAGACGACTCCAGCAGGAGCTGCTGGAGAGGGAGACTCAAAAAATGTAAGAGAAAGAAACCCCAAAATTTTAAAAAGTGCAATAAAAGGATTCATTTTAAAGACTAAATAATAGAAATCGGATTCGGTGTTCCAGGAATTGAAAAGAAACAAACTCAGTGAAGTAACCCACCTGCATCTCCTCAATCTGTGCGCCATCTCCCCTTTTTAGTATCAGTGTCCTTCAAAATGTTCTTTTCTTCCTGCTACATCTCACTGCATTTTTGACAGAATGAAGGATCATGTGATCAACCCAGTTTCTCTGCGTTTTGTGGATGGAAAGTTGGAGGACCACTACTCCTCAGAGAAGGAGAGGAGGAGCGGAGCGGCCTTCTCCTGCTGCATGATTGTACTCCTTTTCATCACAGCAATGGAGGTCTTCATAGACCCATTGTGAGTTTATGTATCATGTATGTGTCACTTTATAGCATGGGTGGCACAGCAGTGCAGCACCATCACCTCCCAGCAGACCTTTGTATGTGGAGTTTGCATGTTCTCCGTGTAACTGTGTGGGTTTCCTCCCGCAGTCCAAACACTTCCATGTTAGGTAATTGCTGATACTAAATGAGTGTGAGCATGTGTGGTTGTCTGTCTCCCTGTGTTAGCCCTGCTATACACTTGTACTGGGTATACCCCGACTCTCACCCTGTAACAGCTGGGACTGATTCCTTGGCCATGTATGAGTTCATATACATTTTGTTTATGTATTGTTGCAGTGATAGCACATGTTAATTTATTAGAAATTGTAGGACGTTGTCTGATGATGTGTGTTCTCCTTCTAGGTTGTTTGTGAACTATGTGACCCTCGCAGTAGGACAGGTGTTGCTGCTAATACTCACAGTATGCTCCCTGGCAGCCATCTTCCCCAGGGTGAGATTTTTTTTTTAAAAGGAAACTTAATTCTTTTGTAAATTGTCGATAATAGTAATCTATTAATTGCTAAATGCCTTTGATTAGTTGTTCAAACCTCTCTAACAATAATGCAGAGCCTAAAAACTATGGTGATGTGACAAATTGAGTACACCCCATGATTCAATAGGTTTTAGAGCAACCTTAGCAACAATACCTTGAAGTAACTGTCTGATGTTATCAGTCTCTCACATCATTGGGTGGGAACTTTGGCCCACTCTTCTATACAATGTTACTTCAGTTCATTGAGGTTTGTCGGCATCTGTTCATGCACAGCTCTCTTAAAGTCCCGCCACTGCATTTCAGTCAAGTTGAAGTCTGGATTTTGACAAGGTCATTGCAGCACCTTGATTCTTTTCTTTTTCAGCTTTTCTATTGTAGATTCGCTGATGTGCCTGGGTCATCCTGTTGAACAACCCAGCTAAGGCCAAGCTTTAGGTGTTGGACAGATAGCCTTGCTTTTGACTCTCGAATACTTTGGTATACAGAGGAGTTTGTTGTCAACTCAGTGACTGCAAGGTGTTCAGGTCCCGTGGTTGCAAAACAAACCCAAATCATCACTCCTCCACCACTGTGGTTGACAGTTGAGGTGTTTTTACTGATATATGCTGATATATTGCGCTTGGTTTTTGCCAAATACAGTTGTGTGCATTACAGCCGTACATCTCCATATTGGTGTAAAGGACGTTGTTCCAGAAGTTTTGTGTTTTTTTAAGTTGCAGCTATGCAAACTTAAGCTGTGCTGCCACACTCGTCTTAGAGAAGAGGCTTTTTGCTGGCAACCCTTCCAAATAAGATATACTTGTTCAGTCTGTTTCTAAATGTACTCTCATGAACTTTAACATTTAACATGCTAACTGAGACCTGTAGAGTCTGAGATGTAGCTCCTGGTTTTTTGTTGATGTTTTGTGCAGTTTTCTGAGGATTGCACAGTCTAATCTTGGGGTGAATTTGCTGGGACATCCACTACTGGAAAGATTGTGCCATTGTGTTAACACACACCTGAATGCTCCAAACCAGCAAGCTGACAAAACCTTTGCTTTTATAGAGGTGCTCACACTTGCTAGTCAAGTGCATTTGATTAGCAGCACTTGGCTGCTTCTTAAGGTCTTAATTCCTATGGAAGAAGTAAGGGTGTACTTAGCTTTTCAGAGCACTGAATTCAGTCGTGTGAAAAACATGTTCTCACAGGGCTTTAGCTAAGTGATATTTAGCATTTTGATTGGTTTTTACAATTGATAAGGAATTTTTCTCAAAGCAGTACTGATTTTATTGTCACACAGGACAGAATGAAAGTTATACAGTTTACACTACACTATATAAAAGTTGACTATGTTTTTAACATTTTCTTATCACAGATGTTCTCCAAGAGGTTGGTATCTTTCTCAATGTGGATTGATCGCACCCGATGGGCGAGAAACACATGGGCCATGGCAAGCATATTTGTTCTAACCATGGCTGTGATCGCTGACATGGTACGACTTCAAGAAACTTGGTAAAACTGCATGTGTGCATGTCCGTAATCGTGGCAATATGGATAAACTTTTTTGTCATTTCGTTATATAACTTAATGTCATAACAGGAAAATACATACAATCAGTTTCCAGGAAATTCCAGTAGGGATTAATGTACAACATCATATCTCCCAATCTGAGTGTGTGTGCGCATTCGACTTTCCATAAGTGTGTTCCCACTTTGTCCTCATCAAACTATCGCTGCCTTTTATGTGTCTGACTGTATGATCCCAGTGGGGTCTATTAGTTGTCTGTCTTGCTGCCTGCTGGCTCATTTGTCACAGCCCCATAGGAGCAGCTTGCTACACACGCTGCTGCCTTTGTGGGCTGACGAGAATAGCGGATGCTAAAGAGAGCATTCATTTCTCTGCTACGCTGTCACGTAGAAGTGACAGTCGCCCTTTGAAGAAAATGAAGGAAAAAATAAAATAACGGAGCATGTTTTACTACTGCTGTTCTCGTATCCGGGTTATTCTCGACAAGTTTTAGCTCAAAATGTGAAGTTGTTAATTTTTCTGCCAGTTGGAGTGAGTGGATTTTTTTCTTTTCGTTGTGTTGCAGTTAAGTTGTGCACCTCCATCCCTTCGGATCTTCAACAGCACGTCTGGTCCGATGTTGGAGTCGCTTGGTGACGGAGGCTGTGCAGATAATCCGAAGCACTACAGCTTTATGGCTGTGATGTCACTAATTGCAACAACCATGTTGGTGCAAGTGAGCCACCTGATTAAACTAGGCCTCATGGTGCTGGTTGTCACAGCAACTGGAGCCGTTAATATCTACAGCTGGCGGGACCTATATGATCTGTATGATTACATGCAGTTTGCCTCCTACAGGTGAGAAATGACTAATCATCGATAGATGTCTCTTTTAGGTTATTCTGGGCGTTTTGCTTTAGGCTGGATTTGCTGCTGTGTCTACAGTGCTGTGAAAAAGTAGTCGCCTCCTTCCTGTTTTTTTAGGTTGTTCCAGATTTGTCATACTTACATAGTTCATATCATCAAACAAATTTTAATAGTTATTAGACAACGATAACTTGAGTAATAATAACGCAAAAAGAACATTAAGAACATCTCATAGTTTCCAAAAAACATTTTGATGATCCCCAAAACTTTTGGGAAAATATTCTGTGGACTGACGAGATAAAAGTTACATTTTTTGGAACATTTGAGTCCGGTTCCATTTGGTATAAACTAACACAACATTTCGTAAAAAGAACATCATACCTCCAGTCAAACATGGTGGTGGTAGCGTGATGGTCCAGGGCTGCTTTGCTGCTTCAGGACCTGGACGACTTGCTGTAACTGATGGAACCATGAATTCTGCTCTTTACCAGAAAATCCTGAAGTCTGACTATGAATTCCTGCCATGAAGCTCAAACACACTTGGGTTATGCAGCAGAACAATGATCTGAAACACCAGCAGATCCACCTTTGAATGGCTCAACGAAAGCAAGATGAAGGTTTTGGAGTGGCCTAGACAAAGTCCAGACATAAACCGGGTTAAGATGCTGTGGCGTGACCTTACACAGGCCGTACATGCTTGAAAACCCTCCAGTGTAGCTGAATTAAGACAAGTGTGCAAAGAAGACTGGACCAAAATTTCACTACAGTGATGTGGAAGATTCATTGCCAGTTATTGCAAATGCTTGATTGCAGTTCTTGTTGCCAAGAGTGGCACAACCAGTTATTAGGGTTAAGGGGCCAATTACTTTTTCTCTGCACTGTTAATGACAGTATTGTCTCTAATGGTATCCCGCTTTTGTATTTTCAGAACATTGATAGTCCCATCCAAGTATCTCATGACAGTGATGATTATTGTTATGATGATTGGCTTTTACATCTTTGCACGCCACGTGAGTGTCACATCTATGTAACACCCGGAGGGTTAGAACCTGCACAAGAAAATGTTGTTCAACAAAATTCAAATTTTTCCATAATAGGTTTCTCTCAAAATATTTCATTAATTCTGTCTGTGTTGCGTGTCTGTGTGCAGCTGGAGCGACAGTCCAGGAAACTATTTCTGTGGAAGATTGGCGTGCACGATCAGAAAGAGAGAGTCTTTGAAATGAGACGCTGGAATGAAGCGTTGGTCACCAACATGCTGCCAGAGCATGTGGCAAAACACTTTCTGGGCACTAAAAAAAGAGACGAGGTATATATGTTGAGTTTGTTACCATAGGAGTCAGGGAGAGAAAACAACATGAGATAATGGAGGAGAAGTCATATTAAACAGCATTTTGCGATTTAAAACCATTTGAGCTTACACCTTCTGTGTGAGCAGCAGAAAGAGTTGTTCAAAAGCAGCTTAAAGTATTGAAGTTACCGCAGGTGATGCTGTACTGTGCCATCTTGTGGTCTATCTTATAATTACATATTAGTGGCAATAAGCTTAAAAACTGTTTTTTATGACCCAACAAGTCATTTGTTTTGTGTAGGAGCTGTACAGCCAGGGGTATGATGAAATAGGGGTAATGTTTGCATCCATCCCGAATTTTTCTGATTTCTACACTGAGGAGAGCATCAATAACGGGGGCATTGAGTGTCTGAGGATTCTCAATGAGATCATCTCCGACTTTGACAGCGTGAGTTCTGGCAATGTTGCACACTAAACGTGCAGCTCTCATGTGACCTCAGAGCATGAATGTAACACCAGGAAGTAAAACTAATCAGTTTCCACTTTCCCCACCAGTTATTAGACAGGGACGAGTTCAGGTGCATTACTAAGATCAAGACGATTGGAAGCACCTACATGGCCGCGTCAGGCCTCACACCGGAAAGCAACACAAATGGATACGGCAACCGCAAGGTGTGATAATCTATCAGCATTATATGTCTATACCAATCTGTTGAAGCCTTTTATCTAAACTGATTATTCTAATAATTGTAAGAGCTATTTACTGGTTGTCTACAGCCAGAGGACCAGTTGCTGATTGAGCGCTGGCAGCACCTCGCTGACCTGGCAGACTTTGCCTTGGCCATGAAAGTCACCCTCAACAACCTCAACAAGCAGTCCTTCAACAACTTTATGCTACGAATCGGTCAGTGTGTGCACCTGAGAGTGAGTCTGAGTGTCCAACTGCAAATGTGCACATGTGTTCATGTCTCCTTTTTGATCCCTTAAGGTCTAAATAAAGGAGCAGTTCTGGCCGGAGTGATCGGAGCTCGTAAACCTCACTATGACATCTGGGGCAACACGGTCAACGTGGCGAGCAGGATGGAGTCAACCGGAGTGATGGGAAACATCCAGGTAGCACAACCAAGCGCTCCCAAAAACAAAGATACAGCAAATTTAAGCATCCTTTTTATTGTGTTCATCTCTTCTAAATTCTATGTTCTACTTGGTCCTCAGGTTGTAGAGGACTGCTATGACATCCTGAAGGAGTACGGCTTTCGTTTTATCCGAAGAGGGCCCATATATGTCAAAGGGAAAGGCGAGCTGCTGACCTTTTTCATGAAAGGCAAAGACAAACCCAATACCAAAGATGGTGCAGTAACTACTACCCTTCCACACCAAGTTGGAGACCTTCACTGACGTTTTTTAAAAAATCTCTTCAAATGGCATAAGCCCGATAACAGCCCTGAGCAAAATGTCCGTTTTGTCAGCCATGAATTTCACAGGATCTTGTTTTTTGTGCGCTTCATAGCCCATGTGAAGAATATGACAGTAGACTGACACAACAAAAACGCTAATTCACAATTAACAGGACTTTTATAGCAGTGAACTAATGTTTAAGAGAAAAAACATGTTTTGTAAAGTTGTATATATATTTAAGAATGTCTCAGAGAGCTCCTGGGTTAAAGATTGCTGCACTTGATTCATGATTTTTTTTCAACATATTTGAAAAAGCAAACACTTCATCCTCTTTGATACAGTCCCTGTGAATAAATTTTATAAGCTCACATATAAAAAGGACATTGTTTAAATGTTGAAAAACGGTATAAAAATTAAATGCATCCCTACAGACAATGAACTGTGACAGGGTGAGGTGTTTATGTATTTTGTGTGGTCATTGTATATAGACCTAAAGAGCTTTCTGTAGCCTTTAGAAAAATTATTTTTTATGTCTGGTAGGTGATTTAAACAAGATCTCCAAATTATCTGAAATAAATAATACCACAATAAGTAGTATTATACATGTAAAGAACTATCAGTTTGTCCAGGATTGGCCACTCCATCAAATTACACCAAAGTGTGTCTCTAAAAAGCCAGAAATTTTATATCAGCATCTACAGGTAACTATAAGAGTCAAAATGCATCTTTCTGCAATCAGGGAGAGAGTGAATAAAATCAAGCAGCATGGAAGGTTGAATTTGGCTAAGAGGATTTTAGAGTAAAACTACATTTTGTCGGTGAACACAGATGCAAAGGCAAGGGCTTTTAGAATAAATTTCTCTGCACAAATAGAGTTCATTGCTTACAAAAACAGTAAACATGGTTTGATTGTTTTTTTTCCAGACCAAAGACAATTTTGGGGGGCAATGTAACCTCATACAATTTGTGGCAAGAATGTTCTGGTTTAGGTTTATTTCACTGCCTCTGGGAGCACACAGCTTATAATGAACGATCCAAATATGAATTCACATCAAAGGTTGCATGAAGGTAATGTGAGGCCATGTGTCTGAAAGCTTGGGTTGAAGCAGATGTGGACTTTTTTTTAACAGGATAATGATCCTAAACAAGAAAAGAGCACACAAAGAATAAATGTAGGGTTAGTTAAATCCTAGAAGCGAACCCCACTGTATTTTTGTGTGGAGGTTTGAAATAAGCAGTACATAACAGAAAAGATACCAAGAAAGGTACTGAAGGAACTGAGCATGTAAGAGTTTTCAAAGCTGCTCACCTACAAGATCATGAAGTATCTTGTGGTATCAGCTGGTTCATATTAATGTTGAATAAACGAATAAAAGAGGTCAGAGGCATACAGCATCTTTATTGGTATGCACTGTTTCAAAAAGGGTCGGGTGTTTGCCTTGTATATTACAAGTTTTCATTAGATAAATAATAAATGACTTTCCTTTTTCCTTTCTTTTTTATGTATCTTGCACTGGAGTTTCTTTTTTAAATGATGTAAGGTAATCACAATGCAATTATACTGCGTTAATAAAACATTTTTGCATTAAACTTCTTGATTATTCCGCCTTGTGGGATTGACTTCAAGATCCAACATCAACTGGTCTGCTTGCCAAAACCATTTGTCCAAAACTGTGCTTAAATTAAATACCAAATAACTGCCATGTTTAATTTAGTCTGATAATACACTCATGTTGATACAGTCTCATGGTTAATATAATTGATTTTCATTCTTTGATTTGGTCTGATCTAATGTTAAGATTTTCATTGGGACTGACCATAAAGCACAAGGTTTGAAATCGGTACATCAGAGGGACAGTTCAGGTTGAGCAGTATGGAGACAAAGTTAAAGAGGCAAGAAGGTTTGGACATGTGCAGAGGAGGGCTGGTGGATATACTGTACAAAGGGTATTAAATATTGAGCTTCCAGGCCTCGAGCGAAAGAGGAAGCCCACAGAGAAGATTCATGGATGTAACCAAGGAAGACATGTCGAGGGATAATTTGATGGAGGAGAAATAGGGTGAGATGAAGGCAGATGATCTGCTGTGGCAACCCTAAAGCAAGCAGTCAAAAGTTTACACTGATACACTTTGGAAGTTCATGTTTATTTGGGCCTGGTTACTAGTCTTTTGACTGAGTGATTCATAAATTCAATCACTTATGAAGATACCAGAAAATAAACCCTTGTTTATTCTTAACGCGATTACGTGTGTAGTATTTTAGTGATGAGGTTAACTTTTATAACCTTTAGGCCATGAATACGAAGATATTGAGGACACATTTTCATTTACTTATTTTGTCACTGTGTTAGCTAGTGATCAGTAGACTAGCTACACTAGATTTACTCATTACGTTAATTCAAAATTCCGGATATATTACACTTCAAGTCTCTGGAGCACTAAAATGAACTTTAATATGAAATGTTATTGTTTTTTGATAATTATTATGCTAACTAGGTTTCATGCACCACCCATGGATTATAATTCTACCCGGAAGCCTGGTAGTGTAGGAATTTCCGGTTACGTCAGGGCGTCAGGACTCCATTAGAGCTGCAGCTGTTTTGAGAGAAACAACAACAAAACGGGCTAACTGACAGAGCTTCCACAGTGACAGTACGCTCTAAGCCTGACAACGAGGCCTCAGATCTGGAAGCTTAACCTTCATTTCCCACCCGGAGCTTCGCCGGCTTCTAACCACGGCCGCTCTCGGTGAGGAAACTCTGGCCTCCGCTTCCTCCTCCTCCGACTCGGACACCGGCGGAGCGTCGCCGCCCCCGCGGAAGAAGCACCGAGCCTCGGCGGCGGAGGGAGCAGGAGAGCCCGGGGCTTCAGCAGTTTTGACAGGCCTTTCCGGAGTTGTCCTAGGACGCGGTGCACACTCTCAAGCCACCTCTGCCATCCACTTTAACCGAAGTGTTGTCAACAACCTCAGCAGCAGTATGCAGGCAAACGGGGCTGGACAAGGACAAGAATCCTCGGAGCTCTCTTGCTTAAACAGCGCACAAAACGGGGAGTCCTCCTCGGTCGGAGGAACTCACTCAAATGGGCTTCTCTCCAGCACAGATAACGGTAATAACGTCGGTACCAGTAATGGATCTTCAGTAGGGCCCTGCACGGGGACTTCGGCTGCTTCTACGGCCTCGAGTTCGGAGGTCGGCTCGTTGAAAAAGAAGAAACGACTAACGCAGGCGGAGGAAGATGTCATACGATTAATAGGGCAACATCTCCACGGACTAGGACTGAAGTAAGTTTATTCAGTGTGTCAGTCGAGGAAAAACTCACGAAGGCGGTTAATGTTAGCATTGAACGTAAGAAGTGCAATCTGTATAACTTGGATTTTATGTGAAACTGCGATATAGCAGCTGGTAAAGGCGATATTAGTGCGCTTGACAGACACAAACATGGGGGGATGGGGTAGGTAGTTAGCCTGTGAGCTCGGCAGTTGGTAGAAAGAAGGGGTCCATCTTGCACAATAACAGCTAGCTTAATAGCTAGCATCGGTAGCCTGCGCTAAGGTGTTGTGTCCTGATATTAAACGTTCACGGAAAGATAAAACATAGTTCAACATAGAGCTGTTTCACGAGTTCATCATAACTCGTAGGAGGCTTTTAATGCCAGTTACGTCACGATCTATTAATAAATGTTATAGATTTCGCAGTGAATAAAAGGCATTACATCATCTAACATTAGTAACGTTTGTTCACACAAAACAAGGATCGCTGATTTGTTGTGGTTTTTCAGCCATATAAAATGGAGACAGTTCGGTTTTCCTAATTAGGTACTTAAGCAGAATGATCGAGTTTACGGCGTGCGTTTGGCGTTTTAGAGGTTATTGCGCAAAAAGCAATTGCGGAGAAAAATGTTAGGTTAGTGCACGGCGTTTTCAGCGTCGGCTTTTTACTCTGGTGATAGGTGGCTTTCTTCTTTTTGTAGCTCGTCTGCAAATGCAGCACTTTTTAAAAATGTATTTTGGGGTTTCTTTTAGAGATATACGCGGATAAGTCTTGTAATACTGAAAGACACTGTAATAACGGGTATGGGTTATGAAATATGACCTGGTTATTTTAGTATTCCTAGTGCACTCTTTGCATTTGTTGATGGGTCATTGGAACTATTTATTTCATCAAATCAGGCACCATTTTACACAGCTATCTCACAAATGTTTGAACTTCTCTCCTGCCTTCATTTTTTCCGTCTTTGTTACTGTGTCCGAGCAATGTGTCAACAGCCAGTCACAAACAGTGACGTGCATGTATTGGAGCATGTATTTATTTAAAGCCAGCAGTCAATACTGTGGGCGACATTTGTTCCCGAACTGAGCAGAATTGGATGGCTTCATGGCGGCTGAGGAATGCGCTTTCTGCCAGCTGTTTCACATGGAAACGTTGGTTTGAATCTAATTATAGAAATGAAGGGGTTTTTTTCAAGAAACGTGTGCATGGTGATCTTCAAACTGCCAGTGGTGTGCACTGTTGGGTCCTTTGATTTCTAGCCTTCAGCTGAGAAAGTATAGCATTATAGGCATTATAAAAAACATTGAAATTGCCTGGTATGAAACAGAGCCCCTACATTTCAGTTAGGGAAATACAAGCAAAATCGGGCTCAACACAGAGCTGCTGCGCCACTCCATTGATACCTGAGAATGATGTCATCATGCTGAAGGTGTCAGCCACCCCCCCATACCCATTTCATTGCATTATCTTGCACACACATCTCTGCAGGAGCTTTTATGGCAGTGAAGTGTGTTTAGCAGAGGGATGGTGTTTGCACAGATGGTTATGGTTCACTGTTGACAGAGCCGAAGGGGGTGATGTCAACCGCAGTGGAAGCTTGATTCATGTTGGTGTCCACAAATAATGCTTGGGTGACACAACTGCCCCACAACCGGCTTCTCCCAGTTATTGTTAGCCATTAAATTATCTTCTCCCTACTGTCGGCCACAAACATTAATACTGTCTTGTCACCCAGTACACTATTTGCCATCACCATAAAGTATTGGCATAATGACATAAATGACTAGTGAGGAAAAAGGTCTATAACCTACCTAAAAAATGTCACTTAACATAATGATGGGCTAACTTGTCAGCTGACTGAGCTCACATTTTCAAGTATTGAGTGCCTGTTAATAGCTGGAAAACCACATTTGTCCATGATTTTTTTTTTTCCTTTCACATGTCTCACCATTATATATCTGGATAACTTCCTCTCCTCCACTCTCCTCCTGTATCTCTGCAGTCAGACGGTGGACCTGCTGATGCAGGAATCAGGCTGCAGACTGGAACACCCCTCAGCTACCAAGTTCCGCAACCATGTCATGGAGGGGGAGTGGGACAAGGTTAGTATTTGTTTACAGTGGCTAAATAATAGGACATATTCTGGGCAACATGGAATTTGTGAGCGTGAAATTTTACTTCAGAAAAGCAGAGCTAGAATACATACAGTATATCTTTGCAGATCAGTCTCGTCTCATAGTAATTATCAACTAAAGCTAAGTTTATGAAAGCAGCAGGTGGTAACATAGGTGAGTCCAAACAGCAGTCTGTGTACGGGGCACAGTTATACAAACCCAGCAGCATGAACTTGTTTAACTTTTAATGTTGAAGCCCGCAGGACAACCATCTGTGGCTGAGTAGAATGAACAGAAATTTAAAGGTGAAGTAAAATGCTTATTAAGGTGTCTTTATGTAATTGGCTTTTAAATTGCCAGTTTATTTTATTAGTGCTTGATCCAGCACTTTACAGCAGACCTATAAAAGTGTTAATGCTGGTACAAATGAATCCTGGTGTAACGAACCTACATCAGTTTAGAACTCCTGTGGTCATAATCAGACTAATATACAAGCAATTTGTTTTGATTCCATAAAGTTATCTACAAAACGGTAAAAGAAGCTGGTACTTTTAGATTCGTGCTTTACATTTTGATCACAGCACAGTTGCATTGTCAAAGCCTTATAGATTAGGTGACCATAAAATCTGTATCACTGTTTATATAATTCGTTTTTGGGTTTTTTTTTTTTCTTGTGCATGCATGGAAAGTGCTGAGCTAACGATTCCTCCCTCTTTCTCTCCCCTCTGTCACCCTCCTTTTGTTTCGGTGCAGGCTGAGAATGATCTCAACGAGCTGAGAGCATTGATGCATTCTCCCAATGCTATTGTGGTAAGCTCCCTTTGCCCAAACCTGAACTGGACTGAATGACAGTCAGTCAGTTAGCAGGTACAGCTGGAGTTTCCAGAATGATACAGTTAAAGAGCGGATTCCTGTTGTGGACAGCGCCACAAGAAGGAGCGAATCCAAATTTAGATTTAGAGTAATGTACTGGATACTGTTTTTAAGCAGAGTGCGACTCCACATTGCAATGATGTTGTTTTTTTTTTATATAGTGTCTTTACATCGATTATAACTAATCGATTTAAAAGCTATGTTTTGGTTTGATTCTTGCTACTACAGCTTTGTTTTTGGCAGATCAGTCAATACTGGGAGCAGATATGAGAGATCAAGAATTTGCATTACAGAACGTGGTTTAAAAGAATTAAATATGTATACATTTAACAGCACATTGAGCACATATCCATGTCATGTACAGTATTTAACAGAACAGACTGCAGTTGTGTATTTCTGCGGTACACAGTAGATCTAACAGGGCCTTTAATATTGAATACCACTGATCCACAAACATTTATTCCTGTGAAGATTAGTATGAGAGTAAATACTTTACAGTATTAGTTTGGTAATGAGACTCAGCTCAGACTAATTATCCCTAGCTAGCATGCTAATTAGCAACAAGATGAGCTCCAAAAATACTCCAGAGTCAAGTGCCTGCTGCTCTGTGTCATAAGGTTTCTAACAGCCATTCCCTGCTGAGTTATTGTGAAAATGGATGTAGCTGTTTTTTCTTTTTTTTCTTTCAGAACGCCATTTTAGTTCTTGAGTTGAGATTAGCGTTGTCATAGTCAACATGACATTCACAACAGTTCTGGAGCGCAGTTTGCTCGTGTCACGGGCCTAAGGGGGAGAACTCTGAGATGTGTGTTTCTGCCCTCTTTATTTACAGACTTATGTGGGTGGCTTTTGTGTAGTCGATATGAGCGTGCTTGCTGTACTTGCATACCTGAGATAGGATGGAGGCGCTTGCCACCGCAAATGACATCGCTGAACTGCAGTGATGTGTAAACACTTACTGATAACCATCCATATAAAAGAAATGATGATGTTAATATTACCACATGTGCTATGAATATTTGTAAATATATTCTAATAATGACAAATTAATTTTTTTTTATTATATTCTACCACCAGTTTGAGTTTTTTTGTATCAGTGTCATATATCCTAAATGAGAATGTTTTGTTTTTTTGCTTCCTTAAAATGTGGTACTTTATCCTTTTTTATGATAAAGTTATGCAAACTAGCTGTCATGATATATATGGTTAAAATCACTTCCTGTCAGTGACAAAACAGTAGTTTAAGCTTATTTGTCATTCTTTTATTTTCTCCTTACAAACAGAATGCCAGTACAGTCTGATAAATGGTTTTCTTTGTTGTGGTACAAAAAAGAAACATGTTTCAGCTTGAAGGCATTATCCACGTAATTCAAAACAACAATAAATGATAACCAGGTGAGCTTTAAACGTCACTCAGTAAAAAGAATGCATAATTGCTTGATAGGGTGAAGCACACAAAAGGCCTTTCTTATTCCTCAACTAGAAGTCCAGTATGATGTATGTTGCCAAGTATTTCAAGGTGTATGAGTATTGCTTCCTCTTTGAAGGTGTAGTCACACAGATGCATTTCTGTTATGGGGGGAAGCATATATGTGTTATATGTTACAATCTGAGGCCAAAAGGTTTGAACAGAGATCTGCTGTTGAGCCGTTTCTTACATTTTATTTATTAGTATTCCATATTGTCACTGTGCAGATGCATATGTCGGTGCCACTTATTTTTGACTTTGATTATAAAATGTTATAAAGAGCTTATAAGAGTTTATGCTATTGTTGGACAAGGTCAGGAAACTTCTTATTTTTGTTGGCGTGTTTTTCTGATATTATTTATCTGTATATTATGATAAGAATGTTACTATGGGATGGGGACGTCTGCTCTTGGGTGATAATGTGGCTTTAGCTACATGAGATTCCTAAAAAGTACTTTGCGACACAAAACACATATCGTAGTTTGGAACACCTCTGTGTGAGTCTTTATTCATTTATTATTATAGATGGTTTCATATTTTTAATCTGACTTATTTTCAGTTATAAAAACTGGATGGGGTTTCTGGCTCTGGCAGTCATGTTTTCTTCCTGAGAAATCTTGTCTTGCTGGGTAATTCATTTATTGATGCATCCTATCATGCAATTATATATTCTCTTTAATGTTTGATGTTTGAACCGTTTCCCAAAATTAGAACGAAGGCTTTGTTAGGCGGCGCCAGCCTTGTTTGTTTTGATATTTGCAGCTATGGGAGACTCGGTGCATTGAATGTTTGGATTTGAGTACTGTTCCTCCTGTTCTTTACTGTTTATTTCTTCCTCCTGTATGTTTTTGGTGTTATAGATTACCTTCTCTATACCTGTGCTTCTCTTCTTTCTACTCAGCGTATGAAGTTCCTGCTGCTGCAGCAGAAGTACCTTGAGTACCTGGAGGACGGAAAAGTCTTGGAGGCTTTGCAGGTCCTCCGGGGAGAGCTGACGCCACTCAAGTACAACACAGATCGCATCCACGTACTCAGCGGGTACTGTTTAATGTTACCTCTGGCTTATAGCCATCATCAGGATGTTCACCCTGTCTGCACAAATACACACCTACTAACCACCCATATAGCTATTGGAGAGTCCTGTAGATGCTAATGGTACGCCTGTTTGGTGATTTATTTGTACCAAAATCCGCACCTGTATAAATATTGTTTGCTGATAATTAAGGGTATATTAAATTGTCTTCCATTATGATGATTGGTTAAGCTTAAGCTGTTGAATTCACTGTAAAACTTCTATATGGTAAATGATTTTAGTTGTAATTTTCATAGTGCAGTTCTTGTTTTATCAAGTTCTCCAGTAATAAAACAATCATGGATCTTTTGCTTGATCTGTGAATGTTAGTCAGCTCTTTTTTTTTAAATATCAAATACCTGAATGTAACAAGTTCATCTTAGACCCTTCAGGATGCTGTATTTACCACATCTGAAAGTTATCAAAACAATTTTGTCCATTTCGCTAAATTTAGTCTAAGTTAAAATCTGTATTGTGTTGTCAGTGGTTGTAGTTTACGGCCATTCTTATCACTATTTTAAGCTCCTGCTTACTTCCTGGTGATAGGATGTCTTTTTAAAATTGTAGTAATCCTTCATGGATGTTATGATCTCTGCTCAGTGTGTGTTTTTTGCTTAAACTGTGTTCTTGTATGTTCTTTCAGGTACCTAATGTGTAGCCATGCTGAGGATCTTAGGGCCAAGGCAGAGTGGGAGGGCAAGGGCACGGCTTCACGCTGCAGGCTGCTGGATAAACTACAAAGTGAGGAGGCATTGCCATAACTGACCCTGTACAGCTAACAGATGTCTTATTTTTGTGTGTGTGTGTGTGTGTGTGTGCATATTCCATGTGCAGCTGTGAATCTGTATGATCCTTTTTTTTTTGTCTCTCTCTTTGCAGCATACCTGCCTCCTTCTGTGATGCTGCCCCCTCGTCGACTGCACACCCTGCTCCGGCAAGCAGTGGAGCTGCAGAGGGACCGCTGCCTTTATCATAACACCAAGCTGGACAATAACCTGGACTCGGTCTCTCTCCTCCTTGATCACGTCTGCAGCAGGTTGGTACTGCAAAGCTAGCACATTGCGCTCTCTCCAAGATGCTAGACTTTGCTAAATTATAAAACTGTAATATTTTACTCTTGTTGTTATGAAACTAAAATGTTAGAGCTCCTTGTGATTCTAAATTTTGTTTTTGGAGTGGAAGTCAGCTGATTTTTCTCTTTAATGACCTACTCCACTACTATGTCTCCACTACTTCTTTTCTTTTGTACCTTGTTGCTTCGTATATTTTAACCTGTTGCATTTTCTCTCTCCTATTTATTTGCTGTGTATTGTAAAATGTCCCAAACACCTGTAGCTCACCAGAGAATGGACATGCAGCCTCTGGGGGTGTCCTCTGGTGTCTGGAACTTTGACACTGGCAAAGGATCCTTTAAGTCTTTTGTAGTGTGAGATGGGGTGACGTTGATAGGTTGAGGGAGTGGGGTGTTTGGTGTGCACCAATGTTTAAGTAGATGGTACATATCAAAGCAATATCCACCTGAATGCCAGGATCCAGGATTTCCCAGCAGATAATCACTGTTGTTCGCAACCGGTCAGTGGTTTTACTAAGATTGATTGTTTTAACTGACACAATGAAGGGAAGATGAAATTCAAGTTCTTTAAGGCTCTGGTTGCTCTGTTGTCTTTGTTCACACACCCTTGGAACAATACGCAAAAGTCACGAACAGTGCCTTTGGATTGGCAGACTGGGGATTGACCTCTTTATAAAGGCCAACCAGTGGGTGTGTTATATCTTCAGAGGATCACAGTTCAGTGCAGTTGTGCTGGCGAGGAGAGTCTAAGCATTAGTTCAAACTCCGTTTCGGAAAGAACAATATAGAAACTGGGCCAACTGTCGATCTCAGGGGATAGTACAGGGTGTGTTGGAGTTTTCCCCATGAATCTACATGCATATTATGGACCTGGGAAAATGCATATGACAGCATCCCTCAGGGGGCTCGCTTCATTCAGTGGAGGAGTTCAAGAACTTTGCAGGCTTCTTCATGAGTGGGGCAAGGGTGGAGTGGAATAGATAGGAAGATCAATCAGAAACTGCAGTGATCTGGGCACTGTGACTGTTCTGTGTGGTGAAGAGAGGGCTTAGCCCAAAGTTGATGACTTTCTGGTAGATCCTACCCTCACCAGTGGGCACCAGCTATGGGTAGCAACTAAAAGATTAAGAATACAAGGAACAGAACCAAGGCTCTTTCAAAGGGTGTCCTTACAAGTGTAAGGATTAGCGATACCAACTGTTAGCTACAAAGTGATGGGCAACAAGCCAAGTGTTTTTCTTATAGGTGGGCTGTAGAGCTGGTGGGAGCTCTGTTTTGCATGAGGGGCTCAAAGTAGAGCTGCTGTCTCTTTGCAGTGAAAGGAGACAACCGAGGTGATTAAGGCTTAGACGGCTGCCCCGGCCACCTGGACCTGGGTTAAATGGATGACTGAATTAAGATTTTAACTTTTTGATCTTGTGTGCGGGGTGTGTGTGTGTGTGTGTGTGTGTTACAGGAAGCAGTTCCCGTGTTACACTCAACAGATTCTGACTGAGCATTGTAATGAGGTGTGGTTCTGCAAATTCTCAAATGATGGCACCAAGCTAGCCACTGGCTCCAAAGACACTACTGTCATAATTTGGCAAGTGGACCCGGTAAGTTTTGGGTTTTTTTTATTTTTTAAGTATTTTAATTTCAGACTTAAAAACAAATTGTCAAGAGGTTTTATTTTTTTTAAATTTCCACAAACAAGGGTCCAATCCATATTGTGTCTCAGTGTTTTTCTTTGTCCTCTTACTATCTGTGTAGGAGACCCACCAGCTGAAGCTGCTGCGAACCCTGGAGGGTCATGCGTACGGCGTCTCCTACTTAGCCTGGAGTCCCGATGACACCTACCTGATCGCCTGCGGACCAGATGACTGCTCCGAGCTCTGGCTCTGGAATGTTCAGGTAAGTTTGATGCACGGTGGCTTCACTTGTTAACTTTAATGCTATATTGCCTCTTCAAACAGCAGAGAACATAATAGTACAGTTGTGTAGAAAAGCATAGATGGGTGAATCTCAAAATCTTTTTTTTCTTTTTCAAAATGAGGAAACGTGTGCTAGATAACCTGCCTTAGATACTCTGTAGTGTGCTGTGTGTACTCAGTGACCTCTCTGCTTCACCGATCCCCTTCTGTTTCCTTTCCTGTTACTCATCCCTCCCCCACTCTTGCTTAATATTTCTTCTCGCTGTCTCCCTTCCCCCATTTTCTCTCCTCATGATTTGCACTCGGTCTGTCAATCCCCCCTCTTCACCAGACGGGGGAGCTGCGGACCAAAATGTCCCAGTCCCATGAAGATAGTCTGACCAGCGTGGCCTGGAACCCTGATGGCAAGCGCTTTGTCACTGGAGGACAAAGGGGACAGTTTTATCAGTGTGTAAGTGAATTAATGATTTTTTTTTTTTTTTTTTAAATCTTGTCTCTATGTTTAATGCACAGTTGTTTTTAGTTTGTGCTTTTGAAAAATATTTCACCTTTTTTTTTTTTTTTTTTTTTTTTCTTGAAAAGAATTAGTCATCCCAGCTATTTTGTTATATTTTTGTTGAATTTAACTTAAGTTTAAACTGCTGTAACAATTTTGCCAAGTTTGGTGCTAAATAAAGCATATCTTATCCTGTTATCATTGCTTCTGTTAATCAGTGCTGAATTCCTGGAATGCTTTCATAATGGCGTGCTGGGGAAGAGAGAAAAGGAAAAGAGATTTGGTTGTGTTAGCAGCTGTTAAACGTCTATTGAAATGCTGGGATGACCTTAATCAGGTTTTCAAACAATCATGGACTCTTTTAGTGTTGTGATTTTCTATCCAACTTACTGAAAGAGCCCATAAAAATATGTTTTTCACAGTTGATCTACAGCTATCTGTGTGTGCTTTGTGACTAAGCAGGTCTTTTGTGTGGATGATAAATGGTTGAAAGAAAAGAGAAGATTCTGTTAGCTCTTTCCCCTCCCAGGGAGGTTCCCTGTACCTTTTAATGAAGAGTTTTGACACCTTGATATATATCAATAAAGATGTGGTTTGACCATTGGAATAAGTTTGGGATTTTTCCCAAAGGTTTCCTCTCGTAAGCTGATTATCCCCACTAACTTCTGTTTCACAATCGGTCATTTTGTCCTGGAAGCAGGCCTGAAACATGACAGAAACCACTTAAACCACTTCACAACAGAGAAACAAGTGCTTCCCCTCGTAAGCGTCCAATGGGAGTAAGAGTTAAGTATGATTGCCGTACTATGCTGTTTCAGTGTTTCTCTTCTCTGATGTGTGTATTTCAGGACCTGGATGGCAACTTGTTAGACTCCTGGGAGGGTGTGAGAGTGCAGTGCCTGTGGTGCCTGAACGATGGCAGGATAGTGCTGGCCTCAGACACCCACCAGCGTATCCGGGGGTACAACTTTGAGGACCTTACGGACAGAAACATGTATGTGTCAGCGCTCCTCACCCGTGCACTGTTGTATACCTACATGAAATATTGTTGACATGTGCCATTTTTCTCAAGGGGCTAGTCCAGATGTAATGAATCGCTAATCATGGTAGTTGTTGAAGCTGATCTCTTCTGATGCCGAGCAGTGCTCCTTTTATAGCTATGGTTTCACTTTAAAACGGATCAATACCACAACAAACTGTTCCCGAATTTTAGGAACTCTACAGCTGTCTGTAGTATTTGCTCCAAAATATCACGTTATACTTATCAGCTACATCACAGTTCCTGACAGCCTGTGTCTTGTTCACATGTCCTTTACAGAGTTCAGGAGGACCACCCTATCATGTCTTTTACTGTTTCAAAGAATGGAAGATTAGCTTTGTTAAATGTAGCAACTCAGGTAAGCCACTGACCAATTCAGGCTCTTTACAGCATCAGCCCTGCTAAAATGCATGACTGCTTTGTTTTGCTAAACGGTGTAAAGTATCCTTCAGTAGTTACAGTCTGTTGGTCTATACCTTTTTGTAGGGAGTGCACCTGTGGGACCTTCAGGACCGGGTGCTGGTAAGGAAGTACCAAGGTGTTACCCAGGGCTTCTACACAATCCACTCCTGCTTTGGAGGACACAACGAAGACTTCATTGCTAGTGGCAGTGAAGGTACAGTCAGAGTGCTATGGGAATAAATGGCGACGTTTTGACTATGTTTAGTAGAACATGTATGAGTCTTCTTTCAGGGTAGTGTGTTCTGGTCCAGTGTCCTTTCTGCGTGTAGCTCTGCATGGCTTCTGATTACCATTATAGTAGTGACTTATTTGGGAAAAGTAACTTGAATGCCTTTATTAGGATAGTTAAAGCCCTCAGCAGCCAATTCCCAGCCAGTCTGATCCTTTGCTGTATTTCATTCCTCTGCTCCCTTTCCCCATATTCCCTTGTGAAATATGGAGAAATGTTTCTTCCTTTCATTCAGTTTCTCGAAACTTTCTAAATTCCGATCAGTGTTGTCTTTTACATTAATTCCCCTACAATTCGAACCCTGTTTTCCTCCACCTGTTTTATTGCTTTCTTTATCTATTGCCACAGACCACAAAGTATACATCTGGCATCGGCGTGGTGAACTTCCTATCGCTGAGCTCACAGGCCACACGCGCACCGTTAACTGTGTGAGCTGGAACCCGGCCATCCCAAGCCTCATGGCTTCTGCCTCTGATGACGGCACAGTACGCATCTGGGGCCCTGCACCCTTCCTTGAATCACAAGAGGCAGATGGGCTCAACGGTAGTTGTAACTGTTGGTTATAACACGATTTTATTTTATTTTTGTTTTTGTTCATGTTGATTTATGCTAAAATTCTCCTCAAATCACCATTTTGATCTACTAAATGTTTATTTCCTTCTCAGAAAACTGCAGTCACATGGACAGTTGATGGTCACTAATAGAGCAGAAACCGTGTCTCTAACAACAAACAACATCCTACAGTAAAACACAATGTTCATGGGCGAAGAAAACCCAGCATCCACATATTGCAAGAGAAGAATAATCAACAAAAAAGAGAAAACATACGGAAGAAAATTGTCTCCTGACTGGCCTAGAAAAAAATAGCGGGTGTGAAGACGGACCGAAAACTTGCCTTCATCTGAAATCCGATTCTGACATAAAGGCCTGATAAATGAGTCGGCGCCCAGCGGGCTACTCCCTGGAGAGCTGTAATGGCTGTTCTCCTCTTCCAAGCAAACCCTTCTTCCTCCATGTCCCTGCGTGGTCACCAGCCATGCCAGGTCCTCACAAGTTTCCCAGGAAACCCACCTCCATCTGGAGCTTGGAGCACATCAAGTCCCCGTGATGCCTCCAGACAGACACCGCAGATCAGCCGTCTGCTCACTGGACTACATCTGTGTGCCTGTCTGTCTCTCACGTTACCTGTATAATGTCTCCGTGGACTTGGGGTGGGGTCTTGCTGGGGGAGGATGGTGCATAGAGGGGGGATATAGCAACTATTCTGTATGTATGTTTTCCTCTCCCCCTCTTTCTTGCTATATTAACATTCAATCTTTTGGACAAAGGCTGAAAGTCCACAGTGGAAACATTGACCGACCAGCTGACACAGACAAAAAAAGGCTATGCTAAATGTTGGATTTTTTTATGATAGTCATAGGGTTTATTCTCATTTAAGAGGTGAATCTTAGCAAGTAGTGCCCTTGGAAAGCTTTAGTGTGAAGATTCCACTTTTTGTTTCTCAACATTAGGAAAAATAAAACCTTTTTATTCCTTAATTTAACTGCTAAAGGACAGTTGCTGTTCTGTTTCCAACTGACAGTACACCCCCCCACACCGTCTGTCAAGCTAGCTACCGCACAACTCCATTACATCTGCCTAAGAGGAGGACAGAGGAACTCACAGTTCACATATCATCTGCGAGGAGGGAGGGGTGGGTCATTCGTTGTTGATAAGGTGGCGTTTCCACTATCAAGACGTACACGTTGACCTTTCTCAAGAGACATGCTTTCAGATGTGGAAAGTGCAACTTTTAATGCACATCAGTGACTGCTGTTCCTCCTCTGTGTATGTGTATGTGTGTGAGTGTGAGTGAGAGTGAATGAGCGATTATGCATGCACACATTAGTATGAGAGCTGACGTTACCGAGTGCAGATTTAATTGGCGTGTGTGTGTGTGTGTGTGTGTGTGTGTGTTCAATTCGCACCAGCAGATAATCCCCCACCCCTCTCTCCAATTCTCCTAATCCCATGTTAAAATTGTAAAGAGGATTTTAAAACCAGTTCTGAGTTATCCAAAGCCCCATAGGGACCTCTATCTGTGGAACAAAGAATACTTGAGAGCCATTTTGTAAAAGAAAGTCATTTTGTTTGGGTTTTTTTTAATCTGGGGCTTTAATTTTTACATTCAGATTTTTTTTTCTCTTTTTTTTTTTCTCCTTACCACGTGGCATTTAAGCAACACTGAACCAGTGGCATCTGCTTTTTGTGGGTTTGGGGAGGAGAAGGAAATTTCAAAAGAGCATTTCGAGCGAGACATGTTTCTAAAAAGCTGTAAAGTGTTGTTATTAGCAAAGAGTCATTTCTTATGAGAAGTTAATGATTGTAATTAATGGACGTGTAGTAGGACAGCCCCAGAGAGGAGAGGCACCAGTACCCAGATCCACACTTCAAGCACACAGTTAGGGAGTGTTGTTGCAATCCTGGAAACGCACACAAACTGCCTTCCTGTTTATACAGTTGCACACAAACCTTCACTATGTACGGCAGCCCCCCGCCCAAACTGCACTTTGAGTAGTCTTTTCTGCTCTCTTGCACATACAGCATCCATGAAGTTCCCAGCCTTTATGGTTACCACATTTGCCAGTCAGATGGCGTAAAACGTTACATTGGTGAAGACACAACCTACATAGGAGATTGCTTAAATGAAGCGAGCCCTTACTATGCCTCTATGCATCTAAAAAGCAGTGGCTTGTCTTTGACTTTTTGAAAGCTCGCCCTCACTCTCAAAAGGCGTAGCAGCCTCTTCTCGAGGGTACCGCTGTTGGAGCTTAGAGAGAATTCAGCATTAACCCCCCCCCCCCACTTCACTCTCCAGCCAAGTTATTCAGTGGTCAGTGCACCATTCAAAGCTTTCTTCCTCCCTTTTCAAGGGTATGTAATGACTATTTGCTACAGACTGATATACAGTGAAATGTTTCAAAACAGTGCTTTTCTGTCTGTTTTTATTGGACTTTTTTGTTACTTTTTTTTTTTTTTCCCTTTTTTTGTTGTTCATATATCATTTTTTGGTTGATCTCTTTCTCTGTATGATCATATTAAAGTATAACCAGACATTTGGAGTCCTTTTTGTTTTTGTTGTAATCTTTATAACCCTTTTTAACTCTTTCATGTTTTAAATATATTTTGTTCATCTGTATTCAGTTGCATTTTATCTACCACTATCACAAAAAATAAAATAATATGCACAGTAACACTCATGCACGTAGGAGTGAGAAGAGTCATAGGAAGTGTGTTACGTACAATCAAATCAGGTTTGATCTATCCACCCCTCGCCTTTAAAGAGTTTCCTTCATGTGAAAATCTTGTTTTATCGCATGTCTGTGTATGCGACTGATCATCTCTCTCGGCGTGCCGTTGTAAATTGGCAGTGGCTACTTCTCTGACCCCGCATCAAAGCCAAATTTACTTGAGGCACTTGTGTATGCGTTGATCTGATATTCACACATTGGAAACCTCTCTCTTGACTCCTAGACCCTAGAATGGACTCCTCTTCCACGCCCTGCATCATTTCAGAAGACTTGAGACAAATGGTACACACCAAGACCCCAAATAAGAGTTCCAGTAAAGCCCATCATTCACCTGCTGGTGGCAAATGCTATGTCTGTATGCAACCTGGTGTCTGCTCTGTTCTTTTGTCTTGGGTTTACCAAGGGACTTGTTTCTGATTTAACTGTCTTATTTCTCAGAGGTAGAGGTGGTGGGTGGGGGATACTAAGGGCTTACAGTAGCATCTCTAAGTTCCTTGGGTTTGGGCGGGAAGGGGAAATGTGTGGATTTACGTTCAATGTGTTATTTACAAAAGTGATTGTATTGTTTTGTATTGTTGTGTAGGGAAAGTGTTATGTATGCATATTTTCAATAAAGCATTCAGGGTTTTGAAAAAAAAACAACAACAAAAAGAATGGTCCATCGCCGTTTGGTGGGGCAGGAAACTTAGGCACCTGTGAGATGCTTAGAAATCCACTCTGTCACTCTCCCATCCTTAAACAGCTCGGCACAACTCCACCCCGAAGTCACCAATGTGGCAAAGCATTCGTGAAGGTCTCTGTTTCCAAAAGAGTTGGTGCGCTGTGTAAATAAATACTAGAATAAATGGAATACAAGGAATGAAAATAATTTAAATTTCAAAAATGAATAATAGAAATGTGACTTCAAAATTATACATGTACTCATTCTGAATTTGAATCATGCTGAGATGGGGACGCCTTCACTCTTAAAATTTGTTGTGTAAAATGAAAACAAAGCTTCTCCATACTTGCTTCATTTCAATTGCTAAACAGTTCTGTGTCAATGTGTGGTTTAACATAGTCCTGCTGAAATAATCAAGGTGTGCTGCTCCCAATACCTGTGCATATCATTAAGTATTTTGGTGCCTTCGCCAAGGTCCCATCCCATGTGCATTAAAGCAGCCTCTCCTCTTTTTACACCCTCATACCAAGACTCCTGACCTCTCCTCATTAGTGTGACAAGTCGTGAGCGGATTTATTTCACTGTTATCAAATTCAAAGTGAGCATGCATTAAAAAGGCAATACTTGTGTTTCTTCATTTTCTTTGTACAATCAGATCAATAATTTCAATTCTGTTCCAATCATCTCAACCGTTACTTTTTCTATGGCTATAGTTTACAAAGCATTCCAACTTTTTGGAAACAGGGTTGTATTTTAATTCTCTTCAGTGATTTCTGAAAGATCATTAAAGAATGTTTGGAGTCAGACCTTCTGGGAAGAGGCTGCCTTTGATATCAACATGAGGAGACAGTAGAATAATCAGAATAATTTAAGTTAGGTGTTGTTGGCCATTTCAATACAAAGATGGCTATTTTGGGTTGTAATAAGTACACGTGGATTGGGCTCAAACTGCAATATTTTATGTGAGCCCACAGTGCTCAACATTTAAGTGCAAGTCCAAGTGAAATTATTATTTTAAACTAAAAGCAATATGAAAACTATTGGCATAGCTGCTGAAATTCAAAAAAGAAAAAAAAAGAAACAGGTTAAAATGACTGACAATAAACACCAGTTATGAAAAGGGGGACATCTCATTAAATACATTTTCATTAAATAAATTGTGATATTTTTGTTAAATTGTACTTTGATTTTTTGGCAATATTGTGTTAGAGACTGTCATGCTAATAAAGCACCTTTGAATTGGAGTTTGAAATATCGGGTCTATATTGAGACATGCAATTCTTTCATAATTTGCTTGTTTTCACCTTAGTAAAAAGTTAAAAAAAAAGTTGCCAAGCAGAGCTAAGTCGAAATGCCACATTATTGTCTCTCAATTTTGAGTTACCTATCTCAGAATATCCAAATTTCGAGATACAAAGGCAAACCCAAAATTTTGACTTACAAACTGCATTTGTTTTATTCTTTTCTTTTTTTCATGTGTCCCACAATGATAGGCGAGAAAGTAGTATCGTATACGACGTTGAAATTGTCGTGTATGTGCAAAGTCATTGACATGACATTTACTTGTTTACATGTAATTTACTCAGATTTAAAAAATAAATAAATAAATAAATAAATTGGGTTTTAACAAGATCTATGATTTGATGATTATGTCGTTGGAGTACTGGCCATACGACTCCAGTGATCACCTGCCAAAAAGTGATCTGTTATAAATGACTTCTTGTCCCGTAATCTGTCAACCATAACTCTCATGAGATCATTCCTGTCACAAGGTAAAAGCTGCAATCAGTTTTTATAGATTCAAAGATTCTTTATTGCCATGCAGTCACAGAACGAACTTCTGTGGTAGTTCTCAGCCTAAAAGCAGGCGGTATTTAAAACAACAGGGTAACAGTACATACAAACAAGATATAACTCATGAAAACAATATAGAAACACCGGAAACCTAATTTTTCGACACATGGATCAGTTTTTGGCACGACACCTGCCGTGTTTGTTTTGCTCCATGGAAAAGAGGAGGGACGTCGCCGATGACGTCACGCGGCTCAGCCCGCCCACCCCGCTTCTCCTCTGTGTCTCCTTCTCGCAGTCTGGTCGAGAGTCAAAGCCGAAAGCAGAGAGAACATCGACGGTTCTAACTGAACCGAGAATCCACGGCAGTCATGGCGGCGCCGTTAGCCCACTTTGATGAGGACTGGCAGGACTTTAACGAATTCAAGCCGTCCTCGGACGCGGTCGACCCATTGGACAAGCTGAACTCAAACGTGGGCGATTCGTCGGGCCTAGACGATTTCTCGGATCTGGACAACAGTTTCTCTGGGGAGATCTGCAGCTTCAAGTCGATGGAGGACCTTGTCCACGACTTCGATGAGAAGCTCACAGTGTGTTTCCGAAACTACAACACTACGACGGAAAACATAGCTCCCATTAAACCTATCACCGAGGATAATTACTTGAAAGACGACGAGTGAGTGTGATTTTTGTTTTTATTGCCAGTTTTCTTAGCGCTAACTTTTAATCTCCCGGCTAGCTAACCACTTTAGCCTCTCCAGGCTAACCTTACATTGGCACTATGGGAATCTTAGCTAGCTTCAATCAGTGCTATGCAATATTTAGCCAGAATACACTTACGATAACACATAACTGAACGTGTTAAACCCATTATCTGTCACCGCTTGACTCGTTAAGTTGGTCTTTAGGAAGGAATAGCATTTTACAAGCAACAAATACAAAAAATAAACAGATTTTTTGCTATCTAAAGAAGGAATCAAGAGCTATATATGTGTGGAGGACGTGTTGATGCCACGTTAACAGTGCTGGATTTCATGCTGGACTGTTTGATGTTGGCCATAAAACTGGTGATCCTTAAAGTGTACATTTGGGAATAATTGAATAGTTGTTGACCCCTGTGCAAATGCTCTGTCTCCTCCTGTTTTCAAATCGCCTTTCTCACACGACACAAAAGAGTTTCTGCTTTTGGCTTTCATGATGTTTCCTCTTTCTGGATACAGAGACATGTATTCATAGATTTTATTGCTGCCCTGATGTCAGCCTCCTTCACTGACGGTGGCTTATCAGTATTTACTGATGTACGTGCTCCTTATTTATCTGCTGTGCCACATGCACCTTGCACTAGATTAATGTTTGAAAACAGTGGGATGGGTAACAAAAAGAAGAAAATCCACAAAATGTCATGATAAATGAAAAAACTGGGTATGAAATAAGAATTTATCAAACCCTTCTATTGACTTCAACATCTGGGCTCACCATGGACTCTACATAGCCAGGTGTGAAACGTCCAGTTAATTGCCTTAAGCCTGCATTCTTTCTAATGGGAGCAGCACAGAAAGACAGGAAAAACCATCCCACTTCTAACTGCAGTACTTTTTGTACCTGAGTAAATGTTTCCCTCATTTGCTGGATAGTTGTCTTCTTGTATTGTCTTGTATAGTGGTCATTTTTATAAGTTGTGGTTCTGTTTAGGCTGAAATAGCTTATGCATAAGCCACATGATTCTGGAGCATCTGTCTTGTGTTTGACGATTGCTGTTTGGGTGTGCTTAATATCCCTACATTGTCACTGATGGTTCCAAAATTCCAAACTTTAAAGGAGGATTCAAAATGGGTGTCCAGGAACCCAAGTGGGTGATGTCAAAGTCACTCGGTGGTTTTTATCACTAAAATTTTTTCTATTTATTTATTCATTATAAATTCCACATGAAGGTACTTCGTTTATGTTGTATCTCACAGGCACACATACACATTTACATGAAAACCTGCTATTAATTCAAAGCAGCAAGTCACATCAGCCCTGCAGCCAGTGTAGTTGTCACTTTAACTACTAAGCTGTCTTGACTGCATGAGTCACTCTCCTCCTCCCTTTTGTAACTAATATTTCAACACTGTGGCACTGTAAGATGCAAGCACACGATGTGGGGAAGCTTTCCCACAGCCGACATGAATAGAACAGAGGTTAGCCATTGATTTCTGCTTTTATAGAGGAATTATAGAGGAACACAGTCAGGATAAATTGATAACACACAAACATAAGTGTACTTATCATGTCTTTTTTTTAGACACACAAAATAGTAGCACACAGTTAAGGCTGTAAAGGTTGCCGTACCCTTGTGAGCAACTTGTCCAAAAGTTACTTGGAGTGAGACGTACCCACTAAGAAGTTTTAAAATTGGAATTGCAGGTTGTACAGGTCCCCTTCCTTATAATTAGAGGCATCAGAGTCTGCTCTTTCTCAGGAAACGGTGGTGGATGTGTGACCCATTCAGAACAACTTTCCTAAGATTCAAAAACCTCCATAAACCTTTTCTAACAGTTTTTGACACAGACTGAGGGTCCAGAGGATTGTGCGTAGAATTATACAAAACTCTGCTTGGGCACCCAGTTTTGATTTTTATTCTTTTCTTTCTTTTTTTCCACTTCAGTGCAACACACAGACAGTTGTGCACATCAGAGAGCTTGTCACAGCAAAAAGAAGTAGCAGTCTGTCTCACTTAATGATCAGTGGAATCCTGTGGGGAAGCTGGCATGACAGCGGAAAGAAAACATTTATGGTTGTTGTAGGTAAAGAAACAGGAAGCGGGGAATGTAATAATTGGACAGCAGCCTAGTGAAGCCTAAAGAGCAGTGCCAGACTCGGTGAGAGTCTTTTCTGGATGACTGCACTTTTGCGGGACGTGCCTAGACGCTTAACGAGTTCTCTGGCAAAACCATGCCTGAGACGAACTGCGGGATGACAAATGTGTGTGTGCTTGAAACAAAGTGGGTAGAAAAATTAAATTATTAAATATATATATATATTTGTACCCCCGCAAGCATACATGTATTCTTAAAGTAATCTGGACAAATTTCCTCAGCACTGAGGTAAAAACAAACTAATCGAAAATTTCAATTGAAATAACAACCAGGCCTGTTTTTAAAATGCAAATGCATTCGGTGATACTGAAGCTAATGGTGCATTTTGGCACGGGCTCACGTGGCAGAGACGGCGTCAGTGCTCAAGGCACAAAAAAAAAAAATAGTTCCTTGCCAGCCTTTGCCCTATTTAGAACAACCCAACAGCCCCACGCTTCCCAAGCTGTGCATGAGCACTTCAGGGAGAAATGTGCATGTTATATAAACATTTGCCTGTGTGTGTCTGTGTGTTTGTGTTTCCGAGGATGAGCAAGAGGCTATGACAATGCAGAGCCATTCTGACACATGGGTTCACAGCATCCATCCTCTCTGTGCTCGCACATGCAGAGCCAAAAGAGGAGGGAAAAAAATGGACCTCCTGCATGCACACTTGAGTTTAAACCCTGAACTGATTTGATTTTCATGTCCTAGAGTTTAAAAAAACATGCAAAAGTACCCATGGGGGACTAGATGAAAGTAGTTTCCCGCAGTATTTATATAATTGAACCTAACCTTTATCCGTTTCACAAGAATCCTCCGAGCCTGCTGACAGTCTGTTAACAAATATGTTTTTACGCATGATGCTGGATTTGTGTTTAACAGTAACTTGTTGTGTTGAACAGACTCCGTGCCACCATCTGTTCGTCTCTGCTAAGTTGTCTGCCAAACTCGAATGCTGCACAGTATTGTAAACATTCAACAGTCTGTTGGTGTCACTGTAACGCTCCCCCCAATCACCCAGTGTTAGTCACACACTCAGAAAGAGCTCTAATAGTAAAAATTCTGAAAATAATTTGAGAACCAATGGTTTAACCAATGGTTCGTCACATTTCAGCAGACCCTGGGCAAGTGACGTGTTAGAGCTGTCGCATTTATCAGCGGCTTCGGTGTGATTCAGCAGCAGGAACGCGGTGAAGTGGTGAGGGGGTGGTCAGAGAACAGGACACAAAAAGTGCCAAGTAATGCTGTGTCACACTAAAAAGAGAAGGACGCTGTCTGTCCTGTGTACAGATAAAACTACGTTTCACCCGTCTTTCTCTGTTTTGCTCACTACTTGTCTTTATTTCTCATAATACCCAATCCTAACTGCGTCACGGATGCTTGTGTCTTTGCTCCAGGGTGTGGAACGCTCTGACGGATAACTACGGCAATGTGATGCCGGTGGACTGGAAGACATCTCACACTCGCTCCTTACACCTGCCTACCCTCAACCTCACCAAACACGAGGTACCGCAGAGGCACACGCGGTCCAATGTCATGTCTGATGTTTAAAACACACAGTAGATATACATTTCTAAAAGTGAAGTGCACAGATCGGTAATCAGTTTGAACCCTCTGCCTTCAATCTGCTTAACCACCTGTTTGTTGTCTCATCCAAGTTTCCTCTCTGTCTCTCAATCTCTGCCCTCGCTTCTTTCCCCTGGGACAGAAGTTGGATAACCAATCTTTAGATCTGTCTGACGATGAGGAGCTGAGGGAGCAGATGGACATGCACTCAATCATTGTCTCGTGCATCAACGACGAGCCGCTTTTCACAGCTGAGCAGGTAAAACATTCACACCTGAGCACAGCAGTGGTGTGTTTTGGCAGATGTTAAAGAAACTTTGATGTGGATAATTGGGCCTCAGTAGAATTGACATATTTTGCATCTTATGAAGACCAGAAAACACAGTCTATCTATCCAGCTTACAAAGATGCACTGAAATCCTCAACACAGTCACATTTGGCTAAAGATGAGTGTCCAATAGATTCACTTAGGAATGATGGCTTTGGGACAATAGTTTTCAAAAGACATGCTATCCTGTAGCTCACGTTTTTTTCGCATCCATCATGCAGGAACAATGGAGTGATAGACTATATTTTGCTCTCAAAAAGGTGAATAAACAGCTTATTTGTTTACTAAGATGTCTTAACTCACAGAAATCTAACACCATTTCAAAGTGAAAACATTGCCCTATGATTTTGTCTGTTTTTCTTAGAGATGCACCCAATTCATATGAATAAGGAGGAGCACTTTTATTTCGCTGCAGAGATTTGGATATTGGCAGCATAACATGGATGTCAAAGCAGCGTTATTTTTACGTGACGTTTTCGTCACTACAATAAAAAATCATCATGTCAATATAGATCAGAACAGTTGTTCCAATCGTTTTGGTCATGTAAACAAACACTGAGTTCTGCTGCTTTTTCTTGAAATGGCTCACCTTATCCCGATAATTGGGGACTGTAGGACTCTGATTTCAGCCAATGTTTACGTGAACTAGCAATAATGTTTTCTGTGAGGAAATGTGTGAAGCCTTTAGCACGGTGCTAGTTGTAGTGGGAGGTGAGGATAAATGTTTTTTCATTTTCAAAATGAATTTTTTTTTTTAACACAATTTAGTGGGCTACATGCTTAACTTAGACATTTTGTTTCTACCCCCTATCCTATCACACTAGTATCAATCCGATACCAGCGTTGGTATCGATACTGTTGATATTTGGATTGATCCGCCCACCTCTGTGGTTTTTTTGTACAGGTGATTGAGGAGATAGAGGAGATGATGCAGGAGTCTCCAGACCCAGAGGACGATGAGAGTCCTTCACAGTCCGACTTGTCCATGCTCTCTCAAGACCTTAATGCTCTGAAACGCTCCGGCTCCAACACCAGCTACGAGGACCGTGAGTATCACCGTGTACACCTAAATTGCAGCAACAGAAAGCTTTAAAGACGAAACGCTTTGATGGTGGCGTGCTCGTTCCTCATGTCTGCGCTGTCCAGTGCGTGAAGAAATGGTCAGGCACATGCACTCGTCTGATAACATTCTTACATAACGCATAACAAATGCGGACAAACAGCAAATGTGTTGCCCCAAAATGTTATATAATTACATATCTGCCTAATGCTGGACTGGGGTGGAACATGCATTTGTACACAGAAAGCCTTAAGGCCATTTTGTTTCAGGTATTTGCATCTGTTAACTGCAGATTCTAGTGGGTTTGGGGTTATTTCAAACACTGGAAACTAGGACTGTGAGTGTCACAATGTTTGTCTGCAGTATTTAAACATTTACTCTTATTTGAAGGGATAAAAATATGTAAAGCTACACAAGATGTTGCCAAAATACCTTCTTTTCTTTCTTCATTTTTCGCATTAAATTTGTTTAAGATGTAAAAGGTTTCGTGTAGGTTGTAAATATGTCTGACTTAAAAACATTCAAGTGTAAATTATATGTGTTTTTTCCCAACAAACACTGTATGGACTCAAAACATGGCAATCCATAATCTATAATTACTTGTGACCCTCTGGAACTATGTGGAGGTGTATTATTTCATGGCCTTCAGGATCTTTTTTGCTGAAACCTTCGGGCAGTGGGCGTGTAGCCCCCAGCCAGTATCAGCATGAGGGCTGCGTAGGCAGGAGTCTATTAAAAAAAGAAATGTTGCGACCAGGTTACATCACTGTCTCATGCTCTGCTCTCTGTCTGTGTCGTGGAAGTATAAAAAGCTCCCTCTATCGGTGCTTTCCTTTGTGCTGACTTCCCCCATATTGGATCTCCTTCTTGGATCTCAACTTTTCCCAGCGAGACCTAGAAAGACATTCAAGAAAGAGGCACAAAAACGGAGGATGCAAAGCTTCTTAATGAGAAGTAATCAATTCCACAACATCTGTGATAACTAGCGTCATTCTGTGCCACTTTTAGAAGTGCTGTATTTGTACGTCAGACCATCGGCACGTCCAGAAGCGTCCTCGCTTCTCATCTTCTTAAGTCTGGATCTTAGTGCGGTGTAAGATGTATTTTTTTCAATGAAAGACTGGGAGTCATTTCCATGTCATAAGAGAAAAAAAGACACAAGGAAGCTTAAGTTAGGAACGCTACGTTCAAATTCAATTCAGTTAAGTTTTATTCATATAGCACCAAATCACAACAGTGGTTGCTTCAAGGCGCCTTTATATTGTAACATTAACAAACCACAATAATAGAGAGAGAGAGACCCCCAACAATCAGATGACCCCCTATAAGCAATCAATTGGCAACAGTGAAAGGAAAAACTCCCTTTAAACGAGGAAGAAACCTTGTTTAAAGAGGCCATGCCTCCATATTTGTATGGAGGCGTGGCGGTGTTTTTTTTTTTTTTTGTGCGTTTAAACCTAACCTTTATCGAAACAATAGAAAGATACCAACATCTTCTCTGATTGACATGTTTGTTCTCACTAAAGCTGCGCTGTCTCTCTCTCAGCATTCGTGCTCTAGCTTGCTCAAACACTGCTGCATAATACACCTTTAAATGGCTAATGCCCCTTTGTCTCCTTTTAAACTGGTACAGCAGATGCTTGTAACATGGTTATTACACATGTGAACCTTGTGATAGCACTGAAGTCACTAACAGATACAATCTAAGGATTTTGTAAACTGCTGTTCATTGTGAACACCCGTCAACCCACGTACACCATCTTCACTCTCCTCCTTCCTCGTATGTTCACATGGTCCTCAGGGCTGCGTCACATGTCCGTGTCAGAGCTGACTGAGACTCTGGAGGAAGTGGAGGCGGCCATTCGTCGCTACAGTGAGGAGCTGATCCAGGCTCTGGCTCTGCGAGATGAATTGGACTATGAAAAGGAGGTACTTTGATTTATTTAATTATTTTTTAAATCCACAGCAAGGCAATGACGTTCAGGCTCAACAATGACAAATGGCGGCAAAAAAATAATAGCCTGTCAGAAAAGCTCTGTAGTACTTTTTTGTAAAGAAGCCTAATGTGAAAGGATAGTTAATCGATAACCTATTTGTTTTATAGCAGCAGCTCTCACAGATTTCTACAAGCCTATGAACCTCTGGCAGCTTTATTTTTAGCCTGACTTGTCATTGTCACGATTCTGTCACACAGTTCTGTCTGGTTTTCTCCTTGAAGCGTCCAAAAATAGATTTCTGGCATAATAATAATAATAATATTAATTTTAACGAGAATAGCAAAGGGTAGTGGGATCACAATTAAACCGTTTTTTTGGGGGGGGGGGTTTTTTGGGTTTTTTTTTTGCATGTATCCAGGTGAAGAACAGCTTCATCTCACTGCTCATTGAAGTGCAGAACAGACAGAAGGAGCACCGCGAGCTGCTGCGGAAGAAGAAGAAAATCCGTCACACGACTACGACGGGGCCCAATGGCCAGAGGACGACCAGCACGCACATACCCGGCACGGTGAGTCACGTGGTCACGCTTGTGGAAAAAGACATGCATGACTTTGATGAAAGTGTTTAAATTATGAGGAGAGATGCATAACCTGATAAACGGTCTGCATGTCTGAGAATCTTTCATCACAGCACCAAAGGTTCTGCCAGGCGCTCTCCTTCTCTTCGCACTGAAACCAAATCCTTCTCATCTCTCGCTTCTTCTATCTTCCTCTCGCTTCTTGTAGCTCCTCACTGTGGAGGGACTCTCCAATATCATTCAAAATGGCCTCCGTCAAACTTTTGGCAACACAGGAGGGGACAAACAGGTGCCCCTGCTCTTTCTTCTTTCCACTTCCACTGCAGATAAAATTCTCTGCTTCTTCTGTTTTTTTGTCCTGCTGCCATATTTGTTTCCTTTTGTGCAGCTGCAAACACATGCTCGCCATCATTTTAATCTGTCTTCTTCTTATTTATTTATTTTTTAATTATTCTTTTTTCCCTTCACTTTAGTCATTCTTATCTTTGTCTCAAATGTTGTTTTTTTTTTCCAGCATGTACGTCTCAGTCATCTGATATTTTTATTTTATTTTTTAATTTTTTTACCCTCACCTCAGTAAACATTTTCTCTGAACGGCTGCTGAAAGGTTGCAACCAGCAGCCAAATATTTACCACATGTTCATGTGATCTGCATGGCGCTCACAGATATCATATTTTATTTTTTATTTTTTATTTTGGCGTGAAGCGTGACGGTAGCTTTTTGTAGCTGTGTCATTGTATTTGACATAATTTATTTTCTTTGCAGTACCTGACCACAGTGATCCCTTATGAGAAGAAAGCAGGCCCCCCGTCTGTAGAAGATCTCCAGATCCTCACAAAGAGTGAGTCGAAATCCATATCAGAGGAAACGCAAATGTGTTTGCATTCATATATGAAATAAACAACAATTTACATTCGATGATTACAATCAAAACCTGTGTGAATTTTATCAGTTGGACCAGCACCAACCCAGATAAAATGACATTCTGTAAAATGATATTGTGTTACCAGGCAAACCCGGTGTTGCCGTTTGATTGGGGCTAACCTGTCAGTTTGTGTGGTTGTTTTCTAAATGTAAAAAGCTGCTGTCTTCATTCTAGTCCTCCATGCCATGAGGGATGACAGTGAGAAGGTACCTGCCCTCCTAACAGACTACATTCTCAAAGGTAAGCACTAAGACTTTATTATTACCAACTCTATAATTTGACTAAAAAAAGGGGGGGGGGGTCGTCAAAATTTTAGATCTCTAACAATCAGGTGACTTTATTCAGACATCCACGCTCTGTTTTGCTTTAAAAGGGGGAAACGCACAGTTCCCTTCTTTGTTTTTAAGGAAGCTGACAGTGCAGAAACGTAAGCCGCTGCACAAAGGTTACTTAAAGGAGGAGAGAAATGCTTTCCTTGCCACCCTTCAGTGTTGACCTGTACTTCCTTTGTCTTTCACCTGTGCCGCGTTGTCCTTTGGGGGTAGCTCTGGTATGAGAGCAGTGGAAACTGAGGTTTGTGAGGTGACCACAGATCCAATTCTCTCTCTGTGCGCATTGGTGACCTTAGCTATACCCAGAAGCAGCAGCCGTCCCCTCACTCCCTCCTCGCTACTGTGGTGCTTGTTTGCTGCACTACACTTCCTCCTAAAACACAGAAGCGCACCCATATTTTGCCTTTACTGCGAGCTTGTAGTAGTAGCTACGTGTTCATGTGTGCTTCTCACCTGTAATTATCATTTCCTCTTCACTCACTGGGTCCGTGCTGTAGTTGCTTTCGCCTAATGTGCAGCTCTCCTTTTTGCAAATAAAGTAAAGGGCGTTTCTGCTCTTGTTCTCTCCACAGTCCTCTGTCCCACATAAAGTCAAAGGCGACACTCCTGTTTCCAGAACCATCCACTGGACCATCAGAAGAGGGTTCTGGTAATCCAGGAAAAACCCACAAAGTGGCCCCCAGTTTCCACATCATAGACTTTCTTTCCTTGTGGTACTTTTTTAAAAAACTCTGTTGATCCTAGGATTTTAACTCTCCTTGACTCGTATATTCCATTGTAACTTTTAACTTTTTAATGCTTGAGTACTACATCCCTGCATATATTCTGACTGCATGATAACTTGTCTATAGATGCCAGTAATCAGTATTAGTCTGAACACCTCACTTCCTGGTTTGTCCGGGCTTTTGTGAACAGTCAGGAAAATAACAAGGTGTAACTCGCGTGCACCGTCATCAAGCTCGTGTGAGGCGAAATTTGCATCCGTGTTGTTCATGCCTGACAGGAAAAACACATCCGGGCAGAATCTGTGAATCTCAAAGTGCCAGGCAAGTCGTGTTATGAAGTCCTGTTTTGTTATTTCCTTGTTAGGAATCCATTGCATTAATGGCATTTGTTGATGGTTGCACATCATGACGACGTCTTAAGGTTGAAAACTGCTTGGTGAGGATCAAGGAACAAACCCTTTAATTTAAAAATGCAAAACTGTAGGTAGTGATGTTGTTGCATGTTGCTTTGGGGTTTGCACTCGATAGTAGCTGTTAGCTGAATGTTAAGATGAAATATTTTGTATATGATGAAAGAAATTGCACAGTTTGGGGAACTTTTTTTTAAATGGGGAAAAAAAGTGGAAAGACTCAAAGTCGTAGCTGGATGAACAAATATGTAAAGCATATTTTTGGATAAGGGGATGTTTTTAGTGAGATAAGGGACTTTGTAATCATTTTGTAAATCTAGTCTGTTGACCTCTGAGCCCTCAAGTAGTAACCTCCCCATCCCCACCAATGTCATCACTTCCCCACGAGGTGTCATTTCACGAGTCTGCAGATACCTCATGTGCTAAAGTTCAGCATTAGTGGAAACCAGTCTGTCTGATTGTATGTTAGCTTGGTGTTGTAGCTCAAATGAAGTCAGATTTGGTAAATAGTTAAGCATCTGTTATTAGTTGTGGCATTTTTAAATCAGTCTCTTACATCTTTAGCGCTTAAATTTTAGTGGTAGCACTTTACTCCGTCAGTGATCTGATCGTGTGCTGTCGTAGCACAGAGTACGTCTCAGTAGATTAGTGTGTGGTGAAGCTTAGAAAACAGAGCTGAGGTGAACAAAGATGCTAACATGCATTTATTTCCCAAGGGGCACTCCCCTGAGTTTACATTACCATCAGCTTGTGGATCATGAATCAACCAGCAAAACTGCTGTGTAATGTCTTCGGCGGCTCTGGAGAACCTTTAACATGATGTCACCGAGTTTATTTCATCCCAGGCTTGAGAAAACCTTCAGGATCTGCACTAGGACTAAAAGTCTGGGCTTTCTTCCAAGTCTTTCTGGAAGTGCAATACTTACTGGCAGGAGTTGCCCCTCTAAAACCAACCGCGTCTTCAGCAAGTTGGCACGCTAACGTTCGAAACACCAGCCGCTACAGGTGCACCACACACTGTCAGATCAGGTCTAGCCTAGCTCTCAGGTACGATCATCAGTGTTAGTAGTTTAAATCATCCTCAGAAAGTTGCTGACATTCCTGAGTCGTCTTTTAGCAGCTAGACTTGGAGCTTGGTGCACTTCTATCTTAGAAATGTTCTCATGCATAGCAGCCACTCAGCTGAACCCGCTCAGAATCATGTAGTACGCTCTGCAGTCATAGCAGCAGCTGTAGCGTAGGTAAAGACATCTGTAGAGGCTGCAGTAGCATCTGCTTGTTGTAGGGGTCTTCTTATAAAAGCATAGCTGTGGTTAACACGTCTGTCTTTTACTGGGTAAGAATCGAACGCCTCGCTCTGGAAAGGGGAGTGATGAAGATGATGAATGTCGGGGAAGATTGCACAAACGGTTGCTTAAATGAATAGGGGGCCATTTATTTTGTAAAGGAAGTCAAAAGCTTGTTAGTGCTGTGTTAAAACTATTTATATGTAACCTGTTTCTACTTTTGCCAGCTAAGAAAACATTCACAACCAAGCATGTGCTGCATGCACTATAGTGTTGCAAACACATTTCTTATGGTTAATGATTTGTCTGTTTAGGAGCATATGGATATTAGATTAAAGGGACAAGCAGAGAAACCTGTTATGATTTTAACTCTTAGAAAGTAATCTGAAGTCCTAAAATCAGAGGCAGCGAAATACTTAAATCATATCTTGAAAGGCGTCTATTGATTTGTCATAATCTGGTTAGTAAAGTACTTAAATTAAACTAGCTTTTAATGCCATCTGTGTAAATAAATTACTGATTTATGACACGGCAGTCAGCACAGAGGTCGCTGAAAGATCTCGTCTCAGGCCAGAGCCTCTCATCCAGCCTGCTCAGCAGACATATCAGTTCAACTACAAATTTAGAGATTTATATTTATACATGTACAACAAGCAATGAAATAAGAGGCTGCCTTTGTAAATGCCTAAAAATCTTTGTACAGTTAACAAATAACTCCTTTTTTTTAATGCAATATAATTCCCCAGTTTGGGGTTTTATGTTTACTGTCTCATGTGGTACTGCAATATATTAATTTATTATGTAAATGTTTGTTTTGTAACCATATTATTGACTGTAATGGTACAAGTGTTTTGTGCCCTCATTGCATTGCAACCCATTACAAAATAAAAACTAGAGTTACCTCCTCATGCTTGTTTTCCCTGTCAATTTGCAGGTTAGGTCTGTGCATGTCCATCCTTGACCTTTCAGATATGAAGTGTCATTTCTTAATCTTTGTACTCTGTTAGACATTTGTGCAAAGTCCCATCGTAATTATTTTCGTGGAAATTAAGTCACAAAACTTTGTATTCGAATATCAAGGAAAACCATTTTTGTCAAGTTTGTGTGAAAAACTTTCCAATATGATGTAGAAATTATTCACATGACTGTTTGCTTGATGTTGAGCAACTCGGGAAGTGTGGATGACGAAGCCCGATGTGGGAATCATGCATTGGATTTCATGGAAAATATGAAATTCACCTGAAATGAATGACTCATATTCACCAGTTTAATGTTACCACTGTGAAAAAATAGATGGGAAAGTCTTAAAACTAAGACAGTCTAGTGTTTTCCTCCATCACGACCATCTAATGTTTGTAAACTTGCAAGCAGCTCCTTCCAGGGCGACCGGAGCTTTCTCCCATGGCGAAAAATGATTGCATAGAGGCTGTTCATTCAGCTTTTTAAAAAACCTTTTAACAAACAAGTCAATTATATTTTACAGACCTGTTTCAGTTTAATAGCTGTACATTATGGCTTCATGAAACACACCTCAAAACACATTTCTATGCGTTTACATTTTTTTTTTTCCCAAACCAAATGGAGGAAAACAAACTTGTCATTTAAATTTCCAAAACAAATACCTTTACAGACCTAAATATGCAAGATGCAAAACAGACTTCCTGGAGACTTCACCAAGCTGTTGCACTTTGCTGACTCAAAGGAAAGACGGCCCCAACAAGAGAGCCGTTAGAATTATATAGTTCATTCAAGAAGGAAATCCAACATAGATTTTGGCAAAGGACCTTGATTGTTCCCTGTCGGCTGTGTCTAAAATCTGGAGGAAGTACAAACTTAATGGGAAGATTTATAAAAGAAAAACATGGATCCACATAAGATGTCCAAGTATGAGGATGAAATATAGAAAACAGGAGTTTATGTTTGTGACAGAACTGCAAGAAATAGTCTAGCACTAAAACATATAAACGGTCGCCTCAAGGTGCTTTTATTGCAATGTAAAGACGCTACAATCAAATGACACCCAATGAGCAAGCACTTGGCGACAGTGGGAAGGAAAAACTACGGTGGCCCTAAGAGGCCAAACGGACTGCAACTTAAGAAAACACCAGCAATAAGAAAAACGCTGCAAAAGCACACAAAACACAACGGAAATAGGAAAAAAAAAGAAAACAGAAATAGGTAAAAAACAGATTTCGAAAAGCACAAGCGAAGTGTTTCTGGGGAGACAATAACCCGACGGACCAGTTGCAGGAACCAAAATATGCAATAAGAATTGCGCTGGGAGACACTTAAAAGAAGTGGAGGATCTATCGGTTTTGTGAGGAAAGAAAAGATGAGAGGTAAGTGTGTTAGCCTAACTATTAGCCTAAAAATCCGTCATCAGTATTATATGAATCATAATAAAACACACCTACAATGTTTTGGGTTCCTGCAACTGGTCCGTCGTTTTATTGTCTCCCCAGAAACACTTCCCTTGTGCTTTTGGAAATCTGTTTTTTCCTATTTCTGTTTTCGTTTTTCCTATTTCTGTTTTCTTTTTTCCTATTTCCGTTGTCATTTTTCCTATTTCCACTGTATTTTGTGTGCTTTTGCAGCGTTTTTTTTTAGTGCTGGTGTTTTCTTAAGTTGCAGTCCGTTTGGCCTCTCAGGGTACGGAAGAGGATTAGGGCCACTGGGAAAAAAAAAAGTGGGCACGTCTTTTTTTTTTCTTTTTTTTTTCCCTGAATTCTGAGAAAAAAGTCAGAATTCTGACTTTTTTCTCAGAATTCTGGAAAAGAAGAAAAAAAAATTGTGCCCACTTTCCCCCCCCCCAGTGGCCCTAATCCTCTTCCGTACTCAGGGCCACCTTAAAAAAAACTCCCTTTTAACAGAAAGACATCTCCAGTAGAACCAGCCAGGGGCAGCCATCAGCCATGACCAGTTTGGGGGTCAGGGGAGGGAGGCACAACAAAAGACTCACTCTGGGAGAGAGCCAGAGATTAATAATACCTAAGAATTAATAGTAACTAATGAACCCAGGAAGGAAAAACCTTCTTATAGTGTAATGCTTCTCTTAATGACTCCAGATAGCTTTTCCTCTACTTCATCTTTGGAAGTGTTAAAGTTCATTAAAAAAATTTGAGATATGTTTATGATATATAAATATGGGAAAAACTGACATAAAAAGCTGAATGAACATGCCAAGGTTTAAATAAGAGATTTTTTTAACGGAGCATCCGAATACAGCATGACTTCAAAGGTTTTACAGCAGAAAATGGCAGGAAAGCTTTGATATAAATGAGAAAACACACAAATTCTGTGTGTCCAGTGGTGATGTCAGACGCGTCCTAGTTTTCCTTCCACACAAGCAGCTGCTTCCACCTTCCGCTCTGTAATGTTTGAATGTCAGAACATTTCCCTTCTCCTTCCTTCACAGAGTTATTCCAGTGTTCTTGTCGTGAATCCCATCGGGCTCCTCTTACTTTTTTTTCCCCTCTTTACTGCAGCTGTGGCTCATCTTGAGAGAACTGTTAGCCAGCTGCTATGACGCTTTAGCTGAACATGAAAAAAGGGTGGATTTAAGCATTTTAAGAGTCTTGTTCAGGATGTTGCTGTCCCTGCCGCTGGGTCACAGGTTAGTATCGGTGAACATGGTGTGCTCCTTCCTCACAGTGCTGAAACCTTTGATTGTATCTACAAATTCTTCATCATCCATAAACTGTAGAAGAAGAATGGAGATTATTAAAGGAAACAGTCACATTTCCAGTGATATGTTTTTCCTTATTAACTAAGTCTCTCTCCTGTGAGTGTTTAAATACCTACAGTTCTGTGGACAAATGTAAAAAATGTGCAGAGTGAGAAGGTCATAGGTTAGCAGCATATAGCGTACTACATTCCTCTGCTGTGACTGTAGCAAAAGGCTTTTAGTGCTTCCAGTTTAAACAGGCACAGCATACGTTTTTGGGATCTCTCACCATCCCACTGTCATGGCCTGAAATGTTGGGGTCCCACACGTCATCGTCTCCAGTGAGTGACTTCCCATCCATCACCTGGCTGACGCTGCGCCTCAGGGAGTTCACACTGAGGATGCCCAACTCACCCTGTGGAGGATCCTCATCAGCAGGCTCACATTTAGCTTCCAGCACTTCCTGGTAAGACAGAAAAAGTGCTAAATATCACTTGCATATAGAATAAAAATGTATTTGTATATGTAGATTAGACATTTGCTTTACCTCCATCTTCATGGTGAAGCCCTTGAGCGTTACGCTGTTGGAGAAGCCTGTTGTGTCAGGCACAGTATCAAACTAGGGGGGAAAAAGTGAATGAGAGAATTTTTCAGTTGAGAATAATGTAACAAATGTATTTTATGGGCTACAAATATTAGTAATCCTTTCTTATTTGCTAAATAGTCACCTTTTTAATACATTGTAACCTCTTTAATAAACTGGTAATAATAAATTTAAGCAGCGAAACTACTAAGAATAAATACTAAGAAAACACTCAAATGTTACCCATCAATTAAATTTGAGTGGTGTATGCTGGTAATAACTCAGATAGCATGGCATACTTCCTTGAAAAATATAGTAGTATTGATTGCCCATCAGTTCTTGTATAGTATAGTATAGACCAGCGGTCCCCAATCCCCGGGGCGGTCCGTGAGTTGTTTGGATATCGGGCCGCGAGATGAGGCTCGGGTGTGAAAACGTATGGTTTTAAGGGTTTTTATCATTTTTATCATTATTTTTTTATCGTTTTTATCGTTAACTCAGTTTCCCTGGGTCTTTTCCCGTGTGTTTTGAATAAATCTTCCTTTTTTTGTTAGTGGTACTGGTTTTATTTTGTTGTATATATCGACGACGCCTTAAAGGCCGGCCCATGAAAATATTGTCGGAGATAAACTGGTCCATGGCGCAAAAAGGTTGGGGACCGCTGGTATAGAAAATAAACAATATAATATACTATAGCATAAAATATATAGTATATCACACTATAGTGTAGTATAGTAGTATATACAGTTGTCCTGGCAAAAAGTCTAATCAGAAAAGTCATGAGTGTCATTCATAATATATAAATATTCGGTGCCTGGTGACCCCTGGTGAATAAGTCAAACACAGCTAGCTAGCTGCAGTCAGTAACCAATGGTTACTGAGAGACGTACAGTTTCACTTACAAATTGTAAGTGAAAGGTTGAATAAGCGATAAGACAAAAAGAAACCAGAGTAAATCTTCCCTCACCAACATAGAGTTGCTGGGTGGGTAGATAGCCATGGGACTCCTTTTCTGCATGGACAGGGCCACCAATGGAGGTCTCTCTCTGCTGAATGGGGGTTTGTTCAGGGCCTAGGCCATGATGAAGAGCGGGAATGGAAAGTTTGGTTTAGGCTGCTTTCTAATGGTTGAAATGATCGACCCAGTTGTCTATGATGCAGTTTATGCACATTTTTATTAATAATGGAAAGAGCAATTAGTACAATCAGTCTGTCGGCATTCACACACAGTAACACAGATGCTGTTTCTTACCTTATGAAGCACAACAGCTAGCACGATGGCCAGCAGCAGTAGGGCAATGCCTGCCATCACTACAATGAACCACAGTTCCCGGACAACTTGCCTCTCCTCTTGGCCTCCCTCTGCCCTCTCACCTCCCCCTCCTCCTCCTACAAGAGGAGTGGGGTTTGGTGAATCTGGAATGATAAATCAGTAAATACCATAAAGACACTATGTATTAATTTTGCACAAAGCTATTCTGTTTTCATGAGTCTGGTAGCCCTGGTAGGATGCTATCATGGTTGCATGAGTTTTTATTTTGCAGATATCATCTGAATATACAAGCAAGAATGATGATAAAATGAAAGATTCTCAGATAAAGTAAAAGCGTAGTATGCACAGTTATGACTTGTAGGTTCATGCAAGTTAATCCTGTAGGGTTTAGATTGCATGTCACAAATCAACACTTAGAGAAAGAAAGATGATCAGATGCTTGCCGAGGAAGAGATAACGCTGTAACTGGAGACACTCTGGCTTGCTTGGCCTAGTTTCTAACCTTCAGAGAAAGCAGCAAACACCACACTTTCATTCCATTTATACTTTAACAGAGACCATGACTGGCAGTGGATATTGGTGGATTAAAGAGCATATACTGCAGGTAGGCCCCTGAAGGCAAAAAGGTGCTGTATAATGAGCATAACATGAGCAATATTTCATGCAGTTTTCCAGCATGTTCCGACATTCAGTACCAGCCTATTTCTGCCCAAGATGTTGCAGACACTCACTGCAAACTGACAGCAGGTGAAAAATGATGAAGGGGTTGGTGGAAAAAGTTGCTGTGTGGGAGAAGTGGGACTCACCGGTGCTGATGTCCGTTGTTCGGCCTGTGGCGGGGGGTGCTGACAGCCCCTCGCTGTGTGACACATCGATCAGAAGGGCAAAGACCTGCCAGGCGTTTAGGATCACCACTCTCCACCCATCGGTATTTTACATCTGATACTTTTATTTGCTGACTGGCTCCCTTCAGGACTCAACACTCAATATTGCAGCCATGTCTTGTTACAAATTATTCCCAGACAGCAGGAGGAAGACAAAACGCCTAGTATCATAGCTCAAGAAGCCTTGAAAAAACCTGCATATGAGTCCTTCTCCACCTCCGATCAACCCCCCAGCGGTGCCATGGTAACAGCCAGGTGTCTGGTTTCAGCTCACCTGAAGAGGCATATTAGCATATCACCCCTGTGATCCTCCAGTGTACTGATAGTGTGAGTCATTTCTTATACAGCCTGTCTGTAAGTATGGACACTCATATCAAATGATGCCAGATGGAATAGTTATACAACCTAAACTAAGCTAAGCTACACTAAAAGCTAATAGTTGCACTTTGAAAATATATCTTTTTAATAAGAAACAAAAACCAGACTAGCTCCAACAGAAGAGCTAGTATGCGGACATGGAGTATGAACACAATATAGTATAAGACACAAGAATTTCTATAATCCAAATATGTAATCTGCTCCAGTTGTTTGTCTTTCTGCCTGTTTGTTAGCAGTTTGGCATCCACAGTTTTCAACCTATCAAGTTCAAATATTGTGAGATGGTAGATATCAGTAACTTTAGGTGAAAGATCAACATCACATCCAAATTAGTGTGAAAATCAGTAAAAACTTTATGTTACCTAAAACTTTTTATGGATTTTCTTTTAATTTCACAACAACATACTAGGTCTTGGGGGACATGGGTGCCTAGGTTGGCTAAGCATTTAAGCGTGACCTTAGCATCCTGTATATCATATGAAAGGCCACGGAGAGAGCTGTACAACACTTTTAATTTTCTCAGGATGATGCACTAAGACATCACAATGACACCATAATATTTTTGTAAGCAAGTGTTACAACTTATAGAATCTAAAGATTTCAGCTAATTCTTGTTTGTTTTTGTTAATAAAAACAGGCTGACATCATGATATTGTAATAAAAATATCAAAGTTTTATTGTAGGCCCTGCCCTTTGGGGGGAGTTGTGCGCTCTGAGTGCCCTTAATACTCCCACTAAGCATGCACAGTTAGCATGTTAATAATGCCTTTTTATTTTATCTGTGCTTCAAAAAAGGAACCAGTATGAGTTTAACTTGGTCATTTCTGTGCATCAAGAGGAAATTGTACATAATATTTGCTTAGTTTATTTTCAAGTGAAATCGGTCATCTTACATTTGGAGTTTCTCTTTAAATTTTGGGTGGAAAACTCACTTTTTCTTTATTGCTAAATAATAGTGACTAAAAAGAAACCCATCTAAAGATAAAGCTGTAATGTGGTAACTTCTGTTTTATCGTATGCCCTTTACTCCACTAATGCTACTCCGATCACTCAAAAGGAAGCAACTTTTGTCGGTGACTGATTTAAAGGATAACACACTGTCTTGCTCATAAGGGGCCGTTGGCCAGCATGAGTTTCAGTTACACTGTTTAACTGAATTTTATGCATCATCATGTTATTGCTGGCGCAGTTGAAAGACATGTATGTAAGGTTAACTGCTGATTTTAAATGGGCTGTAGGCATGAATGTGTTAGTCCTGCAACAGATTTGCGACCTGTCCAGCCCAACTGCATCCCTGGACCGGATATGTGGAAGAGTATGGGTAAATGGATATACTTATAACCATTTTTGGGTGAAAGCTAAAATATTTTTTATGAAGAAAAAACCTTGTAATATGAGCTCCAAATATTTCTGACAATAACATGAACTTACTGACCTGTGCAATATCCTGTATGACCACACGATGGCACTAGGCAGCTGCTACTGGCTTTGTCCTTTCCTGAGTGAACCTACCTCACACCCAGTCACAGTTTTTTATTGCACTGCAGTGAGATTTGGAACAGCTGCATATCCCGTCACATGTATGCTCATTATTTAAAAAAAACAATAATGATATTAAAAATCAACTAAACCCTTCAATTTGTGTGCTGAAGAAACTGGTGCACAAAGTCTTAAAGTGACCTTCAACTTTTCGGTTGTTCAGTCTGCTTTGGTGGAGGTGATGGGGTGATTGACAGTAAAGAGCTAAAGCAGTAACTTTACTAACAGTTTTCCAGAGGATTGCATGAAATCTTTAAGCTTGAGCCACTTTGGTGGAAGACCAGAATGATTTGAACTCTGTGGTCTTATTTTCTTCTTCCTCCTCAGAAATTCTACACGAAAAATGGTCCCCCGCTGTATCCTGGATGTATGCATTGATGCAGGTATCAGTGTCATCTGTTTTCCTACCTACTTGTTAAAGTCCTCAGAATGATCTGTGCACAGTCTGCCACAACTACCATCTGCTTTCACTTCATCTACTAAAGAAGGGAAATTTCTCACCTGCTCACCTTTAACATGTCTAGATAGATGATGATTATGTGACAGCGCAGGAAGGAACTCGTCACGGTCCAGTGACCGATCAGTTAGATAAAAGCAGTGCATCAATAATCTTTTTTTCACACTAAGAGCATTTGAAGAAAAACTTACCACCACTTTTCCCAGTATGTATCAGTTGTATCACGAAATCTTTGTTTTACGTCAGTTTTACCATTTATCTCGGAACAGTTCCAACATCCATTAAAAATACAGCTCTTTCAATGACCTTTGGATTATTCTGTCATTTTATTACGAGGACACAGAAACTAATTTTGTCTTTAGCTCGTTGTTAAGAAAGCGTGATAATTACTCTCCGTGAATTTTTCTTTTTAAGGACAATAACGCCTTAAAAACCATACCTCACTGCGGCCATTACAGAGCAACTATTAAGAGGAGCCCTTGCAGGGTTAGTTGAGTGTAAGACATTGCCTGTAATCCAACAATGAGGGACTTGGAATAATTACTCATTATTTACTGCTGTCTTTGTATCTGAAGCCATTGGGCCCCGGTTGTAGACACCATAGTTCTGTATCAGAGGGACCCTCTGCATTAACTCGCAGCTCATTTGATTTATTTTTACAGAGGAGCTCTCTTTCGCCTAATACCCTAATCAGCATTCATACCTTGCTGTGATGATTCGGGACAATGCTTTTTTATTGAGGAAGTGATCTCACCCTTGAGTGCCAGAATCAGCCTTTTTTTACAGCCCATCTCCTTAGAGCCTCATCCATCACCAGCACGTCTTGGCGACACGGCCACTAGACACATACTAACTCATTTAAGAAGAGGGACATACAGGGATATATCACTCAAGATCACTAACTCACTTACTGACGGCTGATGGTGTGAAAAATCTCCAGCTTGTTGCAAATCCCTCTGTGCGCGCTGTGAGTTTTAACCCCAGATAAATGAGGAGATTATTTGGCTTCTGCTGACAGACAGGGAGGGGTAAAGGACAAATGGCTTCACTTGGATTCTGATTTGTCTTTCTCACAATTCATCCATCTTTATTCCTCAGGTTTAGCGTTGCCTCCTCCTCGCTCGTTTCCTCGTCGCCTCTCCTTCTTATCATGTTACTGGAATTCTGATGTAATATTTGCACTCACTGGACACTTTGTTAGGTAACACTTCTTGGTGTCTGGTTGGACTTTCTCAGTTTCAGTTCCTCGAGGCACAGATTCATCAAGTTACTGGAAACCTGTCAGAGATTTTGGTCATTATTGACACAATAGCAACGCACAGCTGCTGCAGATTTGTCAGCTGCTCCATGATGTGAATTTACCTCTCTACCACATCCCAAAGTTGCTCTACTGGATTGAGATTGGGTGGCTGTAATGATTTGATCTTTGTGACATGACTTATCCTCCTGGAAGCAATTCAGTTCAACGAAACAGCACCAAACAACAACACTAAACAACAGTTGCGTCAAGGTGGTTTATATTGTAAGCTAAAACCCCTACAATAGTACAAAGAAAACCAAGAAAACCCAAACAATCATATGACCTTCTATGGGCGAGTGCCTTGGTGACAATGAGAAGGAAAAACTCCCTTTTAAAGGAAGAAACCTCAGGCAGAAACAAGCTCAGGGACGAGCGGGCAGCCATCTGTTGAGACCGGTTGGGGGTGAGGGGAGACAGACAGAGACAAAGACATGCAAAGCAGTCATCTAAAGATGTGCACACTGTGGTCATAAAGAAATGGACATGATCAAGAACAATATTTAGGTAAGCTGTGGTATTTAAATGATTCTCAAAGGGCCCCAAAGTGTTCCAAGAAAATATTCCCCACACCATTACACCACCAGCAGCCTGAAATGGTGATAAACAGTAGGATAGATCCATGGTTTCATGTTGTTAAAACCAAATTCTCATTCAACAAACTTAGATTCATCAGATCAGGCAAACATTTTCTGCTACTCTGTGAGCCAGTGTGACTCGGAGCACCCATTGTAGGCTTCTGCCGCTGTAGCCCATTTACTTCATGCATTGAGAGATGCTCTTCTGCATACTTTGGTTGTAACAGCTGGTTGTTTTAGCTACTGCTGCCCTCCTATCAACTCAAAGCAGTCTGGATATTTTCCTCTCACCTCAGTAAGACATTTTCTCACAGAGAACTGCCACTCACTGGATATTTTCTCCACCCAAAGTCGCTTAAATCACCTTTCTTCCACTTCCGGGTGCTGGTTTGAACTTCAGCAGATCGCCTTGACCAAGTCTGCATGCCTAAATGCATTGACTTGACTAGATATTTGTGTTAACGGGCCATAGAACAGCTGTGTCTAAATAAGTGGCCAGTGAGTGTATATCAGTTGTGCAGCTGTGGATTTGGCCGTCACACACCTAATAGACATACTTTGCAAGGTGAATCTAATAGACTACACTGTAAATCTAGCCTAACCTTATTTTTCCTGCTGTATTAAATGCTTAATAATGGAAAGTGAAACACTGTTACAAAAAAATAATAATAATGAGTTTGTTTTGTAAGGATCATAGTATGATGAAGTGAGTCAAATGCCTCTACTTCTGAGTCTCAACAGGCAGCTGATGACCAGCACTCTCTGGGGCCACTGTTAGACTTCATTACATTATGGCTGTTAATTATAAATCTCCTTCCAACTGGGCTCAGATGGCCTAAATGTGCCATAATGGGCCCAGCTTGAAAATGACAGTCCATTGTCAGACTGCACGGAATAGACCGCACCCACTTACCAGCTCTTAATGAATTTGTTTCAAACCCCTCTTCGCTTTACCGAGGAAGAAGGGGACACACGGATAATATGAGCTTTTGCATTAAGGGGATCATCTTTATTGCCCAAAAAAATCCACCTGAGAATGAAATAGCACAGTACAGCTCATCCAGACAAAGCTTAATTGCATCTTTAGACATTATCTGTTGGCATAAGACGTGATGTATATACAGCAAGTCATATACGACATACATTTAAACCGCCATTCTGCTGCTACATCTGTTTTTCTCATCACAAAAAAAAAGCACATTATAGTGTCACAGTACCTTGAGTTAAATAAAGAGCAAGACTTGGACATTTTAATTCCATGTACTGAGGTTCCTTCCCGAGTTTAATCCCTTCATTTAACAGGTGCAGAAAACAAAGACAGAAAAACGACTCTTCACACAAAACACGCTAACAGATTAACAGAGCGCCATCACCAGTTTCCCCAGACTTTATGGCTAAAAGGAAAAGTAGTGCACAAATTTGATCCTACACAGACTTCTATCATAGAAAAGACATCGAGCGCCTCCTTAATCCAGATTATACAGTATGGCAGCCATTATTTATTTTTATTTTTGTATTTTTTACATAGTTAAAGTTATATCTATGGGTCTACACAGCTCTACGACATTATGATCTTCAAGTACAGACTCCACGTTTAATCACGTTGTCTTTCATTTTTGATGATATGGTATTGGTATTAGTGCTGTAGCAGAGAAGCTGGTAAAAAATTATCTTACAATGATATCATTTAAAAATCTTTAAAAAAAAATCATTATCCACTGCAATTGCTCATTAATGCCACATTTAGTAAAAGAAAAATAACAAAAGAGCAGAGCCACTTTCTAAATAAATATCACTTCAGTTGCATCATGATATACTCTTTCCCTGAAATTTTCTCTAAACTCCAGATATCAGTTGTTGTTGTATTAGGTGCTGATCGTTTAATTGCTTCACTTTAGTCACTGATGTATGAAAGTAGTGATTATTTATATATATATAAGATATTTTTGCAATAAACCACAGAGCAGGGATGAAGGTTTATGTGAATGCCTTACAGGCCACATCATATTACTGTGGATATTTGCTGGTATTATTCAATAATATGAGTCTCTACTCTTTGGCAAGACTTACTCTAGTACCTCCTAGGACATGTATACCTTTTTCTATACAAAAAGGACAAACAAAACCCAAGTCATAGTAGGTTCTCTAAATGCACTAGAATGCATATTTTACAGGCTTCAAGATGAATAAAGTAATCCACAAGGATTTTCAAGTATCATGTGGTCTTTTGAGAAAAGAAGCTCTAAGTTTGGCATGTAACCGTAGATATCTCTAGAAGGCGACTCTTCTGCTTTTAACGCCACCTGTCCATTTGTCTTCATCCTTTGAAGCGGGTCAGCACGCTTAATTCGGTGTCACGAACGGCAAAGACGACAACGGCCTTGTCACTGAGACACAGCTTGCCAGTTTTACAGCTTTCTTTTCCGCTTTAATTTAATATTTCATTGGTAGAAGGAAGGGTGTGGCTTCAAAAAAAACGTTCCTGCCACTTGCAAATTTGAGACTTTACTGTCAAATGCGAACTGATGTGGACAAAAAAACATGGCGTGAAACCCCACGATTACCCGTTATCCTTCACTTCCTCACATGCTAACCCCTGCAGGACGAAGCGAATGGCTGTCTGCGTTCAGGTCAGGCTTTAGCCTCTAGAAGTTCGAGGAAGAGTTTGTGCATAGGCACACGTCCGTCCTGCTTGATGCTGCAGAAGTGCTGGATGGCACGAGCAGCTGTCTGACGGAGAAGTGGAAGGGTCATGATCATTTTGCCCGCTCGCCGAGGATCCTCTGGGTGGTGGATGGTCTCGTAGTCCTGCAGGGCTCCGTGAAGGACATCCTGGAGCCTCTGCACTGCCTCTGAGTCCTCAATATGCATCGAGTCTATTAGGAGAGATGAAAGTAAGATTTTAAGGTATGTCAAGAAATTGAAAGGTTTTACTGTAAAAAGAAATGCACAAATTCAGAGGCCAATCTTCATAATAGGAAGCTTCATACCTGAGTTAGCAAGTGCAATAGCTTTGAGTACCACAAACTCCTCCTTCTCTAGCCCCATGGCTTTGTATTTCTTCACCAGCTGCAAGATAGCATTGTTGAGGTCAAGCAGGCCAGCTAGCTTTGACTGCTCCTCATCCATGATGTAATCCTCAGCATACACAAGCTTGTCCTCCAAGGCCAGCGAGCGAAACACCACTCGAAGAATCAAAATCTCCATCCAGCCGCTCTGCAGCAGACTCATCTGGTCCGCCAGAGAGAGCGAGGGGAAGCCTGAAAGGAGAGAGAATAAAGAAAGATTTCCCACATGTCAGCTTACATGTCATGGTTAGTCTTACAAGGCCTGTACAAGACAAGGAACTTTCCAAAGTCTGTGAAAATAACTTCTTTGGATGGAAATTGAGACTTGTGACAGAAAAACCTCAAAAATGAACCTCCTTCATAAACTGAGTGTTAAGCTTGAATGAGGAGGGTATTTAACAAACAGAGAGGGTCTAATGGAAGATGCTATTAGGCTGTGCAATGGGAAGTTCAGTCCTGTCTCTCTACCCTCAACCCCAACTGGTCATAGCAGATGGCTGCCCCTCCCCGAGCCTGGTTCTGCTGGAAGTTTCTTCCTAAAAAAGGGATTTTTCCCTCCCATTGTAAGTGCTTCACCACAGGGCGTCATTTGATTGTTGAGGTTTTCTCTCTATTACTCTTGGGTCTTTACCTTACACTATAAAGCGACTCGAAGTGACTGTTGTTGTGATTTGGCGCTATATAAAGAAAACTGAAAATTGAATTGAAGTACAGGATCCAGAATTTTGAAAGTTTAGCCTGATCCATCCTTCCTTTGACCTTGTCCTCAAGTTTTTTGGAAGGGCGGCTACTGGAGTAGTTCACAATTTCCTTTTATTACTCAACCTTAAACCACTATTTCAATTTTGACTTTCCGCATTGCGCAACATGTGACAGATCTCTTAACTCAAACATCTTAAATCCCAGCCCTAAATACAGAAATTGCAGATCATTGTCTATCCTGAATGCACAGATCTCGGCCATAACAAAATTTCTGACTTTAATGAAACCAGTTTTATGAAAACGTGACTTGAATCTGATAACACTGACTTGCATCGCTTTAGCTTAGAGGGTAAAGCGGGTCACTGGTTGAAAGTCCAGCTCCACCAGTCCTTGTGTTGAAGAGTGCTTGGGAATAAGACTAAACACCAAATTGCTGATGCATCAACAGTGTGAGTATGTGTCCACATGATAAATAAAGCTTGCATAGATTAAATCCCTGTATGAATGTGTGCATGAAGGGGTAAATGTGGCTTGTATTGTAGAGCTCAAAACACTACATCTATTTAACATAAAGTTCACCGTGTGGTTCTTACTGTCAAAGACAATTCTTTCCTGTGTCCTGTTCTGAGCCTTGACGCGCAAAAGGACTTTAATAGGCTACAGTGGGATTAGGCTACTTATGGGAGTTCTTGCAGTGTTTTCAAGTGGGTTCTTATTTCATTAAACTAATTCAATTAATACATAATAAACCACCTGCAATGATAAATACCAAATGCTTCTTCTCATGTCTTTAGAGCTCCATGCCTATTATACATCACTGTATGGTGATGACACATTGTTATATTGTTATTAGACAAAGCTAACACCTCGTTTATCGTTGTCTCTTAGTTATAAAGTCCTAGCATAAACCGGGTTATCCATGTTTATTAATATAAGCCATGATAGAGAATTTGCATACAACAGAATGATTTTACACAAGGGAAGGCCGCACAGCAAAGGGCATTACAAAGGACACAGGGAGCAAATAGGTGGTGAATCTAATTACTCTCTGTAGGACGCACCTGCTTTGATTGACAATTACACCCCACAGGAGTATGATTAAACCCACCCACAGCCCCCGCATAAACCTACATTTACACACATGCTTGCACACGTTTACTGTAATTAAATGAATGAATTTACAGAGCGAGGGAGCGGAGTGGGAGGTGTTTGTATTTTTGACACCCCTGGTGATTGTTATCAGGATCCACTTCTCTTTACAATCAGCACAGGGACGTCAGTGGTACCCAGTTCCCCCCTACTATCACTCCCTGATTGATTGGAAAAGCTGTCTGTGCACAATTTTATTGGCCAATAGGGATCAGTATTCCGGCGCAGGATCATCGATCAGAGAGAAAGACCAGCACGAGTACGTGTTTGAGCCTGCATGATGAAATCGCAAGCAATATATTGATAGATTTTGAGGTAAAGTTAAACCATCAATAAAAAGAAAAGATCATGCATTAAATGGACCAGGCAAACATTTACTGAGGGCAACAAGGAGGAGAAAAATCTTGCGCGTGTTTGGATCATATCAACAACAGCACATGGACAGTCACACTACAGTCACCCTTTAAGCATATTCATTTGACAGCCAACTTGCATCGCTGACTCAAAAAGGCCAAAAACAAAGAGGGCAGTTGGTCTTTAGCCAGCTCATCTGCCAGTCCGGCCCTGAGACTTCAGACCACATCACTGTCAATCTGCCTGATAAGAGCAGACAGGGAGGAGGGGGAACAGCCAGGACAGTAGCCACATCACACTCACCTCCCCCTGGGCAAAGAACTCAGATGGCCCGGGCCACTTTGCCCAGGACCCCGATTCTCTCAACAGTGGGGGCTGTGTGTCCTGCCACTCACCCAGAGCTGATGTGACATGGCCATTACGCTGCTAGGAAAGGCCAGTCTTTTTTTAAATACTCGTATTCTGAGTGCATGTGTCTCTTCAATCTACATTTTCTCTTTGTTTCCTGTCAGCTGAGCTTTCTTTATATCTTTTACACCCTCAACCTGTTCCTTAAAAGATCCCATTGTCATGTCTGTTCTTCCTTTTTTTTTTGTCTCTTATTTTGAGATGCTTGTCATATCCTCTTTTGCCAATCTCATCTGTAATCTGCTTTTTTCTTTATCACCGCTGTGATTTTGATGCCTCTGACACGGTCTAGAAGGCTGAGCACTAAAGGGACAATGTTTTTAGATAACAGAGTGGTGTCCAGGTAGGGACTTGAGCAGTAACTTATTTTATTCACACTTAAAAATATCAGATTGTTTTTTGAACAGGTCTCACCTGTTTCCACTCTTTATCACTGAGCTTGGCCAACTGGCTCCAGCTTTAAGTGGAAGTAGCATGGATCAATTTATCTAACGATATGCTATAGCGAGTGAAACGTGTACTGAATACATAGCAGCAGGTTGGGCCTCACGAGTCTGAATTCAGTGAAATGCCATTTAAAAAATATAACATAATAATAATAATGGAGCCCATGTATTATTTGATTTAAGATAAAATATATATATACATATTAAAGGTTATATGACACTAAAGTAGTTAAAATATTTTCACAGCTTTTTTGTGACATTTCAGAAGTTTAAGATGTGCCTGACATTTTGATTGAATTTCAAAAATCAAAGCCCCCCCCCCCCAAGGTATGTGTGCACCGCTGCTCCGCTCTCCCAGTAAACCTTCCACTGGCAAAAGGGCCACAAATACACCCATCACTCGGACTCCCATCTGTCTTGACAGTAAAGAGCCAAACAACGGGAGAAACGCAGACAGTAGGGGCCCCGGGAGGTGAGAAGTGGGTGGGGGGAGGGGGTATTATAAGAGAACAATGGAAACGCTGATGACGGACACCAAACACCAACACACACTCAAATGATTGCTTCATGTTCGCTTCGTAGGGGCAAGCATGGAGGCGAATGTAGGTGAGAGAAGTGTTTTTGTTTGTATTGTAAGCATTTTAGAGATGAGGCATCAACAAAAAAATCCCAGGTGTTTCCCCTGACATGTTTTGGGTGTGGATATATATATATGTATATATGTGTATATATACATATATGTAAGAGCAGAATCAAGACCAATGATGAAACTCTGTCTGAGCTGGTGTAAATAATGATTCAGTTAACCTGCAGTTTTCAAGAACTTTTCACCAAACTTGTGAAATATTTAAGCCAAGCATTTTTTCTGTGACTGCGTTTTTCCACTGAATGTTAATTTTCCACCTTCATGAAGTCACTATGCTGTATTTGCACATGTCAGGACCACCACTCTAACTTAAAATAAAGTAAAAAAAAATATGTTTCACTGCAAAGCATGGATTTTTTTGGATGAATGTCCAACTAGCAGGCCTTATCCTTTTTGTTAATAAAGTCAATATGAAATTGAACAGACTTTTCTGTGAGTCACTACCACTTTCTCTGTTTGATCGCAAATGGAGCATCTTTTTTTTTGGACTGATGATTGAATTTTGAAGACATTAGCTTTAATGGTCTTTTTTTAAATACAATTTTCTGACACATGAATTGAATGACTAAATTAAATACAATCAATACTGAAAATAAAGCCTAAAATGCCGTCCCTGTTTTCCACAGTTATTACATTTTCACTTCAGCACCAATCTAAAGCAGTCTCCATACACTCTGATAATGAAAGTATCCCACTCTTGAAGACGCTGCAGGATTAGGAGAACTCATTTCACCAGTTTGGAGCATCTTATATCTAAAGGTGGTCCAAAACAACCACTCAAAGTATGTAAACTGCTTCTGAATGGAGGTCCTTTTATCATTCCTGGGTCTAAACCTGCAATATCAAAAGCAGATCCACTGTGCATACCTCTGTGGCACATGATTACAACCATCAACAAAGCTGTATTAATCCCACTAAGCTTTTAGAATGCACTTCCCCTCTGCTTTCTACCCTTACATTCAAAGAAGGAAGAAAAAAAATCTCCGGACATCCTTCTGCTTTTCCTGTGTCAGAGGAGAAGCTAAGTGTGCTCCAAGTGCCAGGAGGATTTCCATAATTCAGACTGCACAGGGAGACGCCTGCGGCCCAGGAAATGAATTAAAACTTCCAGGTGGCCGCGGCTCATCTGGCTGATATATTAGGAGCACACTTTGGTCAGCAAGGGCACAGCGCGTACACACACACACACACACACACACACACACACACACACACACACACACACACACACAGGAGGTTGACGGACAGATAACACACAGCCAAGCCAACATTACCGCCCTCCTCTGGGCTTCCCGTGAGTGTCTTGGCTGCTACAAGTCAGAACAATCCTTCCACTGATCTGATTAGAGACTTAATGGAGCTAATGTGTGCGGTGTGCTTGTGCGAGGAGAGTGAGTGAGGCAGGGGAGACCAGCCGGAATCATACCTGGGATGTGCTTGGCCCAGCCGATGTTGACCACCAATTCTCTGTCAGCCAGGTCGCACAAAGTGGTCAGAGCCTTGATGTCGCTCTCAGGTACTGTGGGATCCGGCATGGCGAAGATGCCCTCTGGCTCAGCGACCAGCAGCAGAGATACCACCTTGTTCTCCACCACACCACCTACAGAGACTAAAATGAGTTGGAGTTTATTAATATCATAACTTTTGATCATTATATCAGGATTTCCTTTGAAGAGAAGACACAAAAGAAACACACACTGATGCAAAAGTCAAAAAAAGGTGGGGGAAAGTAGAAAAAACAAGCATTGCATTGTTAGAGATACCTGAACGGTTCTACCTCGCTAAGCTGAATCTTTAGTCTTTATTTGTTTTTAATTCAGTTTAGTTGAAGTTAGTTTCTAAAATGGGTCTTCTCACTTCAATTTAGGTTTAACTGTTTGAAAATGTTTAGTTTTAGTTTAGTTTTCATTATTTTTTCTTTTCTTTTTCAACGGTTATTACAATATAAAGAGAACTTTTTGAAAGCAGTTGACTGTAGACATCCAAATTTTTAATCAAATATGTAAACAAGATTAAAAAAGAAGTCTAGTTTTTATCTGTGTTGCTGTTAACTAAAATGTTTTTATATATGATTTTAGATTTTAGCTGAGTTTAGTTAGCTAGAAAAACCTAAAAAACGCTGTTTTTTCCTTGCTTTTCTGGCTTTACTAATGGAACACGCTTGTGTCAGGAGTGACGTCACTCGCAGCTCCGACATCTGACTTCAGAATGCACTGCTAGCCTAATGTTTGAAAATGAGGTAGCTTTAAATAAGCGCTTAGAATAAGACATTGAAAATTAATTGTATTATAAAGCAATAAAAGTTAATTTTGTTTGCTTGTGCAGACAGACAAGATGACAGAAAGCATTAGTGGACTATTTTGGCTCCCAAACCACAACTTAAACCGTAAGAAATGACTACATTAACACTTATTATAAAATTTTATTTTTACACTTACATGTTTTTTTCTGCGGCAAGGCATTCTGAGGGTGTAGATATGGGCTGTTCTCAGCGTCTATTCTTCTCTTGTACTTTTGTCTGCCACCTCGGACCCGGTCCAGACGCACACCTACATAAACACAAACAGAGGACAATGATGTTTAGCATAGCCACAAACCAGTAATCTTAGAAACTTTCCCAAGCCCGGATATTAGAGGAGGGTTTTGTCATGAAGGGCATCCGGCGTAAAATCTTGGCCAATTCAAACATGTGGATCATAAAGAATGACAATCATGTTATAAATATAGACGCCTGTTTGTCCTTTTATCACCCTAATGTCCACTCACTTACACAAAATAAATTACTGCTATTTCATTTTGAGTCACATTAAGTGTGTTTGAAACAAATCCTTGTTTGAACTAATGCTTTGAAGGCATATAAATGGCACAGGTAGCTGCTAAGTGTTATATTGAGTTTCTTAGCATTATTTCACCTCGACCAGATGCTTTTGGTAGCCACCAATAAGCTAGTAACAGAATTCTGACTGAATATTTGATCACTCTTCTTGGCACAATTGGTTGGAATCCAATTGTGCTCAAGTTTTAACTGTCTAGTTCTTAAATTTAGGTTAAATATTTGGAGCTAGTCTTCCTTCTTCATTTTTCCATACACTTGTGGACTGTACCAGTCCCACTGGCAGCAAAACAGCCCCAGAGCGTAAACATACTACTGCCTAATATTGTCAAATAGTTCAATCGTTGTCTTTTCTGACCATAAAACTTTTCTCTAGAAGGTGTGAGGAGCTGCAAATTTCAGTGGAGCTCGAAGATGTCAATTTTAGAGGACTTTTTGTTTTGTGGTTGGCACCGTCTTCGTCCATGGAGATGTAAATCTTGCTTTCCGGTGGCTTGGAAACACTGGTGTTCCAGCAGTTTTCAATCTAAAGCTGAAGACTTGATTGTTCCTGTGTTATTCTTGAACATCATCTCATCTGAGGATGACTGGTTTTCTCATGGACCTTGTACATACATACAGTTGTTTGAACTAATCATCCTGGAATGCAGTTATGTGCCCACCTAGTGTACCAAAAATACTAGAATTAGCTGATAGCCTAGCACTAGAACCTCTCACGTCAAAATAAAACAAGACAGACTTCATTAGCATCAGTGCTGAAATTTCAAACTTCATAATAGTAGCTTCGAAACCAGCGGTTGATGTCATGGTGGCTATGTCCATCTTTTTATACAGTTTATGCTCAAATAGCAAATGAAAGTGTTTCATGATGACTAAGTTAAAAAAGTTGGGATGTCAGGAAAATGCTTTTTTGCCAAACCCAATAAACCCTCAGGAAGTTGGTCAATCACCAAGCAAAATATACTGACATCTCAAGGAGAATAGACAGGACAAGTCTAATGCTGGCACCGCAGCATGCATCCTGTAACATGACACTCAACAACTTTAGAGCAGCTGGTGACAACTGCTCATCTTAACAAGCACTATGGCAATAACCTAGTCACCATGACGATAGGGATTTAAGTGTGTGTGTGTGTGTGTCCAAAGGAGGCAGTTCAACGAGGGGAAACTGATGGGGTTTATACTCGTGGAATCGCCATGTGTCTCTGCAAAGACGAAGCATGCATCCAGTGAGGTGAACGTGACTCAGGAACCCTTCAGTAGTGGTGTTGGATTGCCCAATCTACACAGTGTAAATAGCTGTAGTAGCCCTGAATAGATACATAATGGCACTGGCATCAGTAAGAGACACACCAAGGGTATTTGCTCACTTGACACCTCACAGTAATACCCCACGCCTTTGAGCCTGCAGCGTTCTGTACTTAGCCTTACTTCTGCAGATATTTATGTACCGCTTACATCAACATTAAAAACATCAAATAAGGTTCTCTTAGTCAGACATGCAAGATGTGTTTTGCGGTTTTATCAGTTCCATACCAGTGGTTTGTAAAGCTATTTTATAGGTGTGATTTACTATAACATATAATTCCATAGAATTTATAGAATTTCTACTTTATGAGTTAATGTACCATGAAGAGAGACAAAGCTGAGCTAGAGGAGAGGTTTGTGCATAGCAATATGCCGGTAACCTTTACTGTAAGCCAACAGGATATAAACAACTATCATACTGCTTGTGTTTATTTCCACTTTTAAAAAAGTGGACATGTCTAACACACAGACACCAAATCAATATGTACTCATCTCCGCAAATTATATCATATTACACAGTGCTTATTATTCAGTCAGCCTCTTTACATGAGTGACAGGCATCTATTTGTACATAATATTCTCAGCAAATATATCAGTAATTAATACTTCACAGAAGCCATTTGTGAGTCAGAGTTTTGCTGTGTGATTTGCTCACTGCTTTGGCACCAAACAGGGTTCAGCAATATTTGCATTAAAATCAAAAACCAGTGTAGGGTTCCCAGATGTTTTTTTTTAACATATATATATATAAGCAGCAAGTCCAACCACACCCACATAGTCCTGTTTAAGTGGTTAATTTTTAAAAAACAGTTTTTCTAATTATTAATATTAAGATGATAGCCAAGGACATTGTTTTTTGTTTTGTTTTTTAAATTTGTATATATATATATATATATTTTTTTTTTAACAAATATGTAAACAAATTTTAAAAAAACAAAAATGTGAAGTGCTTTATATCTACCATTTGAACGAATTAAACAATACCCAGCTGTATAATACAAAAGGGATTTCTTATTAAGTTTTAAGCTAAATGAATAGTTCTTTAGGTGCTACAAAGAAGTTTTCAATATCAACTACTCAAAAGAAGCTGTAATACATAAATGACCAGCATCCCTGTAAAATAACTTACATGTGCAACAAAAATAGCATCCAACCATTAACCTAAAGTACAGAATCACGGGGTAATCATACTTTTAGACCGCACATAAAATATGTACACAGCCACTGTGATGTAACCTGCTTATCTTGAACCCTTGAGCTGAGCCATCAACATCTTACTGTTGTGAAGACAAATGCAAGTGACATGCAAGGGAATACTAGGTAGCTGCTTCTTAAAACAGGGATGGGCAATTCATTTCTCAATGGGCCACATGAGAAACTGGGACTGCTGTGGAAGGCCGCACAAACACTAATATTGGTGAAACTAGGACTGATGAGAAGAGCCATATCCCAATATTGGTGAAACTGGGACTGTTGTGGAAAGCCATATGCCAATACTGGTGAAACTGGGACTGTTGTGGCAAGCCGTATGCCAGTATTGGTGAAACTGGGACTGTTGTGTAAGGCCACACAGTAATATTGGTGAAACCGGGACTGCTGTGGAGGGCCACATACCAGTATTGGTAAAACTGGGACTGTTGTGGAGAGCCATATGCCAATATTGGTAAAACTGGGACTGTTGTGGCAAGCCACACACTAATATTGGTGAAACTGGGAGTGTTGTGGAGGGCCACATAGCAGTATTGGTAAAACTGGGACTGTTGTGGAGGGTCATATGCCAGTATTGGTGAAAATGGGACTGTTGTGGAATGCCACACACTAATATTGGTGAAACTGGGACTGTTGTGGAGGGTCATATGCCAATATTAATGTGCATCCAGTATTGGCACAACAATATTGGTGTGCAGTCCTCCAAAACAGCCCCAATTTCTCATGTGGCCCTTTGGGGAAAAATTGTTAATGTTTGTCCTAAACAGTATTCCTGCCTATTATCTATTGCACTCAAAATGGGAATGTAAATTTTGCAAATTCTTACAAAATGCAAATCATGTTGTATTAGGTAAGACCTGAAACCTATGATCGGGGCATGAACCTAATGAGTTTACTGAGGTCATAAATCAAGTGCAAAGTAGAGTTATTTTCCCCTACCCTTCTATATATTCTGACTTTCCTTTATAACCAGGCATCGTGTTCGTCTTCATTTCATTTTTTATATACAGTCCATGGTCATACTTTTAACATACTGTGCTTCAGTACAGTATGTTGACGTTTTCTTTTAAGAGCAAGAAAGAAAACGTCATATCAATATAGATGCAGAACAACTATGACATACTAATAATTTTAGATCACGTGTTTGCTAAGTTTTAAGATTCTGAAGACTCAGGAGTTAAAGCTGAAGAAGATGAGCAGGGTATAAAGGAGAGATTAGCTGTGGAAAGTTAATGCCCCCTGACCTACTGGTGATGTCATAAGGGGCGAGTATGGATTGGCTGGAAGAGGATGTGGGTGCCTCCTGTGTGTTGTCATTAGATTTAACACTGTTGGCAAACATGTGATTATTCAAACACTTGTTTGTGGCTTGATTTGTAGAAAAAAGTGAGCTTCATGCAGGTATATTTGTTTCCACTCACATGTGAGAGTTACAACACACATCAGAGCTGAGTGTAAGTTTTCACAGTGGAATGTGCTGACAACCAGAGGGCTAAGAATAGCTTTCGTGGATAACAAAACAGATATTCACGCACACCTCCTTCCTGTTCCTCTGAACAGCCCATCTCAGTTTGATAAACAGGGAGTAGTCATATTTATTTTTTGCCTCTTACATCAGACCATCTTCCTTTGAAGGGATATGGACTTCCACATGAGACACTTTACAGGTTCCTAAAATGCACCCTGCATACAGGTGGTTGAGAAACAGAGAAATCCAGCAGCTGATCCAGACTGATCCTTGTTAGCGTGGTTTAGTGTTTAGTATAAACAATCCCACGCTCCTCAGATATTGAGACAAATGTACACATGGTGCTACTAACAGCACTATGGCGTTATCTTTCCTCTGTACTGATGCCTTTCTCAGAATGCTGAATAATGCTGAATGATTAACACCCCTAAGAAAAGGTAACTCCAGCCGGGAGGAAGTAGAGATTAGACAGTAAGACAAAACAGAAAGGTGGGGGCTAGTCATGGAATTGTTGCACCATTGGCCATATTTCTTAGAAACATAAACCATTAAACCATAAAAACACAGAATCACATAGTTTCTGCTTTATAACATCTATTTTCAAAATACTTTTCACATTTTTAAAAATACTAATTTTTACTGTTCTGAGTAGCACCAGCAACTGTAGAAATGGGGACTAAACAAAGCTTAATCAAATCCTGCATGAGGTCTATATGTCTTTTAGCTGTGTTTTTAATATGGCTCTGACTCTCCCCATTAAACCTCACAGCTCCTCTGTCTCTTGCTTTACTACGGCCTCCCCAGGGAAGAGCGGCATTACGATACACGATGAAGCGCATTACGAGGGCGCTTACGGCCAGAGTTACGAGGGGCAGTTCACATTTCACGGAGGTCCAGGAGTCCCACAAGGCATCTGGAGGAATTTACGAGGGAGGAGGGAAAGCAAAGAGAGGGGGGGCTGAGAGGTAGACTGGGATGCTGCTGATGCCCCCCTCCCCCGCCACGCACCCACCCCATTAAAAGCAGCTAATTTAGAAGAAGGGCAGAGACAGTCCTGCTCACAAGAACACAGTGGCATGAGCATGAATATGGCTGCCGACTGACATGTTTAAACATAAACATGTGTACCTGCTACTATTCTGTGTATCAATAACTTACAGGCACATTTATACATAGCTGCAATGACCAGATGCTGTTGTGTGCTTAGTGACAAGGAGGTGGTATTAAATTATCATTGCACTTCATTGCAACCTGACCGATTGTTACCCATTGTTTCTACTGGTTTAGCATTAGACCAAAAAAAGTAGCTGGAGTCATCTGAGAAGTTGACAAACCAAACCAAACCAAACCAAACCAAAGGAGAGGCTGACTGAAATTATGATAATCTGTCAGCAGACAGGCCATAATATATGTTCTCTAGGTTTTATATGATGGACATATAAAACCTAGTTCAAAGTCTTGAACTTTGTGAGACAGCGTACATCACGGGAGAGTAGAAACTTGTCGGGCTACTTCCTTATTCCCAGCAGATGGATCCACATATTTGATTTGGCACAGATTTTTACGCAGGATGCCCTTCCTGATCCAACCCTCCAAGGCGTTTGTGTTTCGTCAAGGCCTCAAACTTGGGACATTTCACTTGTCAGTGAACAACACAATGAGCTATCTCTCACTGCTCATGCTCACTGAATTTGGGATCTAATCATTTATTTTGCAGACAGAGAAAGTTAGATCCACTTTTATGGAATCTAACAAGAAATTTATATGAAGCCCATCAACCTGCAAACTGCGTTTAACATTCAGAGGAGGATTGCATATGCACAGAGGCAACGGTGTATCTGTTGCAACAGCCATAGTTGTGTTATGAGCCTATGTTTTTGAGACATAACTCTGAAGGAAGAAAAAGGTCTTTAATTTTTTTTTTTTAAATATGGTAAAATCAATATAGAGATGAAGTGAAATCAGAACAGTGCTGACCCAGAAGAAACATAACCTTTACTAAGGAAAAAACAAACGCTAAGAGCAATAAAGCAGCATGGTGAGTTTTTTGTTAGACCCTGCATGCTGCACAGAGGTTGACGTGCCTCTGATGCTCAGGATTGTCCAATCCATAGAATGAGTTTTCTGGGGACCCGTGAAGATAATTCAATGGGTAGCTACGTCCATCTTGTATTCTGCCTGTGACCGAAACATATTAAATGAGAAAATAAAGAGAAAAAGCACGGATTCAGAAAGGTAGCTGACACTTCCCTCGCGTCTTCCACTTTTTGAACTTTGACCCACATGCCTTTGAAGATTAGAACGCCATCTTTCTAGCTTTCATTGGTGGAGATTAAAACGGATGAAGCCATCACAACTGTTTACCCATCTGAATTAATCCATAGTTTGAAAACACTGAATAAAGGTTTTTGAATTCAATATGGCTCTTGTGAATTGCATGGTGTGTGATGCTGACAACAATGCTTAATAATTCTATTTACTCTCTCCTATGACTTGGATTTCACCCGGCACCCACCCACTCATGCATTTCATCAGCTCCCCCCTCTCTTCCTTATCTTCTCGTGGACACACGCAGAAGGCAACAAGTGGCCGGTACTGTAGGAGGTCGCTAATGTTTTCCTTTTTGAGTCACTTCTAAATCTGGATAATATGTCACCACGCAGGCACACAGTGGCACTGAAGGAGCACCTGACCACTGTCACAGATTACCTCAGGAACATATTTGCCACTGTCATCTCATGTTTTTGAGCATGTATGATGAAATTTTGCAGGGTGGACCTTAGCTATAGAAAAAAGGCAGGAACATGAAAGCTCATTGCTAAAATTATTTGATGTATTGTATTGTAGTAGTATTTAATAAGTATAAATACACTTTAAGGTGACTGGGATCTGTTAGCACAGATCCTATAATTCTGATGTAAAAAGTGGCAGAATGTTATTGATTACTGCAAAACAGCAGGCTCAGTAGGCTTTAATAGGTAACTTATCCCATTCTAGTTTAATTTGCCCTTAAACTCTCTTCTGTTTTACATTTGATGCAGCTCACAGCGTGCTCTGTTATCTTAATAGCTGCTGCAGCGCTGCTCACACACCTACACAAGCTGGCACATGTCCAGAGGCTATTTCAGAGGAAGACTCATGAAGCAAAGACTGACACAGATGAGCAGTTATTAGCTTTCTCCTCCCTCTCTAAGACACAGCTCTGCATTGTTCAAACTTGTGTTTACCACACATACAAATTACCTACACACACACACCTCGTAGCCGGAACAGAGGGCTTGAAGTTTAACTGTCAGAAGTTTTAGGTTTCATTTGAGTTTACACAACTACTGTCAAGGGTTTACCAGGTTATTGTTTAGAGGAATGCACTACAAAGTATTTGCAGTCAGACTTGTATTAGGCTTCACTCTCTTTCTCAACTGTCTGAAAGAGGAGATTTGAACTTCTGCCAAGTCCACCGACTGATCGATCTCAGAAAAAAAGGCAGCTCAAGTAAGGTTTTGACACGGGTCGGAAAAGGATTTTTTTTAGTATATAGCTGACCTTCTCTCAACATGCCCACTGCCAGACATTTCACAAATCGACAAGCCTGGCAAGATTTCCGTCTTCTCTTGGTGATTTCACATTCATTGGATGCTGGGCAGCTGTATTCGATGTTACCTGGAGGATAACAAGTGAGAAAGTGGGGGGAAAAAAAACTTAGTAATTGCTTTGCAAACAATGAAGCAGCAATTCAGTATTACTCATTGTCACTGCTCAATGTCTGAGAAAATGTTGAGATTACACAGCAAACCTCACTGGCATCTGTAAAGGATCTAAACTGAGGTACTTTTGAGAAACAGAATTGTTTTGTTAAAAGAAATGTTAAAATCTAAACCAAGGCTGAGATACGCTGACTTTAAGGTTTTAGTTCTTTAGACTGTTCCTTATTTGCACCATGTTGGATCTCAGGTTTTCTGTTGTGTATTTGTGGTCTTACCCCATAACTGACTCTGATTAACCTGACAAGTTAATTTCACTATAAAGTTGTGGTAAATTATACCAGAGGGTTTCTGTAATGTATTTGTGGTCTCGGCTTGTAACTGACCCTGATTACCCTGATAAGTAAATTTCACTGTAAGGTTGTGGTAAATTATACCTCAGCTTTTCTGTTATGAATTTTTGATTTCATCCTGTAACTGATTCTGATTACCCCGATAAGCAACCCTGATTACCCTGTCAAGTGAATTAAACTATAAAATTGTGCTGAATGTCCAAATAAAAAAAAAAAAAACAAAACCATACATGTTCTCCACAACCCAAGGTGTATGTTAAGTCTGATGGCTTTCTGCCAGTTGGGGGTGCTTTTAGCTGCCACCCTTGATCAGCGATAGGAAGTATCTGATGAGCCAGATCTGCTTGTCTGATGCGACAGCCAGAGAAGCTTGCTGTGTGAACTCATCTAGAGTAGCCAACTTCTAGAGGCCTAAACTAAACGCTCCCTGTCAGGCTCCTGACCTGGGGCAAGAGGGGGCAAGCTCCAGGACAATCCCTTTAAAACACACACAAACTGCATGCTGCCGGCTCTCCTTTGCTGACTTCCTTCAGGGCTGAAGCGATTGCGCACACATGTCAAGCTTTAAACCTAAACTCAGCGATGTTGACTATACACACAGTGGTCTAAGTATAACCGCATATCAGCTGCTTGCGAGCAGATCTTTATTTAAAGCCTTTCTGCAGTTTTGAAGGCGGAAGCTGTGAGCTAACTGATCAGGGCTTGTTTTTCCCAAAACAAATGATCAGGGAACATCTACACCTTGTTGCTCCTAAAACAGGTTTATATGATGCAGGAAAGCATTATCAGCCATGCTAATCACAATAAACGCGGTTACTGAAACCGAGCATGTTTGTGAATGTGTGTTTTATATACAGTGCCAGTCTCACCCTGGATGGTCCTCTTGAAGAAGGCCTTGCAAGCTTCACAAGAGGCCACACCATAGTGGTAGCCAGAGGCCACGTCACCACACACTAGACATAGGCGCTTGGCTACAGAGCCCAGCATGAATTCGCACTTGACTTGGCCTTCTTCCTCACCAAATCTCCTGGAGAGAGAAAGGAAGAGTAAAAATAAGGGGAATATATTGATATAGTAATAATATCATTTCACATACAAAATGGAGTAAAACAAATGAAAAAAAGGAGAATATGACACATACACCAACCTATTTGCTCCGACATTACTGGCCAACCCCGCTGTGTGACTAAAGAGGCCTGGCGAGTCCTGCCCATTATTGTGATTGTGGCCTTTGGTGAGAGGACCGTAGCTGGAGTTTGTGTCCGAGGAAGAGCTTCCAGGACTGGGCTGGGCCGGGCTGACATCACCCTGAGAGCTGGGACTGGGGCTGGAAGGCTCACGCTTTATAGAAGAGGGACAGGTGGGGTCCAAGCCCCTCACTGACATCCTGTCCAGATGCCTGGAGACAAAAAAAAAAGAAGAAGAAGACAGGAGGAGAATTTAATACATATGATGTGTGTATGCATCTTATTTTAATATATATTTATGTTGGAGAATTTGAAGTCATCTTTATTTAATGAGTCACTCTGGTATTGCTATTAATATTAATATTTGCGGTTGACCTTCAGGTCAGTGGGCTTTGATTAGTTTTATATTAGTTTTATTATCATCTACACAGATAGCAATCGTGTAATGAATATACTTGATGTATGGGTTCGCATCTCTTCACAAACACAGGTATGTATTTGTTGGCTAAAAGGTTAAAAAAAAAGAATGAGAAAGGCCGTCATTTCTGTTGAATACATCAGTTTTTTAATTTCACAAATCCACAACACTTCAACAACACCACATACCAGTCTCCACATCCATCTGAGTGTTACAGAAACCAGCCGTTTGTGATTTCCCCCATATGCAAAGCTGCTGTCCATTACACTGCTTTGTTTTCAGAGAAGCGATTGCTTAAGCAAACCTAGGAAAATAGCTAAACCAGCAATCATCCACACCGTCATGTTCAATCCAAATATACTCACATTCCTTCCACTTTTATTGCCTATTGTCTTCAATCTATTTTCTCTTTGTTTCTCTCATTTATCATATTTGACCTGATAAACTGCCTGAAGCCTACACCAGATACAACAACTGAGCAGGCGTTTTTTGTAAGAAATATAAAGTGGAAAGTACAGCTTTTGTTAGAAGTCAATCCTTAACTAAATGAAAGAAGGTATTTATATATTTAAAAAAAAACCTTTCCATTATTAGTTATATATATAAAAGCTGGAAATAAATCTTCTCCTAGGCCTGCATGTTAAAGTGTGTATCATGGCTCTATTATTGGATTAGGATGTGACCACAACAGACTGTCTGTCACCATGCCGAGGAGAAAAAGCATTTGAAACCAGCTGAAGTATACAGTAGGCTCGCAGGCATGTGATCTGCGCTCACACACCTGCGCACACGCTCGCTCGCATTGTGGCGTCAGACTTTCATGCGTGGATGTAAAAATAAAAAACTTCGCCGCATACACTTCAGATTCCTACGATCGGGAACACACTACACCTCCTGGCACGCACACTCTTACGGACACATTGTCAAAGCATGTGTCTTCATAAACACCCTAACACTTACATTGCATGCAGCTCTTTGACGCCAGGCCTAACTTCCAAAAAAACAAAAAAACAAAACTGCTGTACACACACTCCACACATCATCTGTACATCTCTCCCACTCTATTCTTGGCTTGTTGAGGTTGAGGTCCAATTCAGTCGGTTTCCTGCCATGTAAATCAGCAGTCTTCCAATCACAACTTATTTGGTAGGCAAAAAGACTGGCTGCTTTTAACCACCCACTGAGTAAACCATGGCCACGCGCTACTGACCCCTCTACAAGCCCACAAAAACATACACGGACACGCACAGTAAGGCACGGAGCAAGACAACTAAGGTCTTGATAGGAAAACCAAACAACTGTACCAATGTTATCACAGCGACTGCTGCCTTCAAAGAGCTTGGAAATCAAAGCTCAACTGCTTTGGTACAGTAGAATAAATCCAAAGCACCAGAATCAAAAATGTTCGAGCACCAAAAACTGTGGCTGAGCTTTAAGTTGCCTTCTGTTAGGAGATTTTTTTTAATCAAATTAATTCAGTTTTTTTTGCCAACCTTTAGAAATACTGTTGCAGTTTGGCAACTTTTGCCAATTTACATATCAGAGTAACATCGCCGTTCATTTGCGATCCTGTTACTCGCATCTTCCAGCAGATAAAAAGTCTTAGATACACTCTCCTCTGAGCCCAAGCTGCTTTGCTCTCCCACAGCCACCTGCAGCTGGAAATGACCCCACATGGTGCTGCAGAGTGGAAGAATTTTCACTGCACTACTTTTCACAAAAAAGTGCTATTTTTACAATAAAATACTGTTGCTTGTGGTGCCTTAAATGTTTCATTTTATCCCTATGATGCCATTTTGCTCCTGCGCTCCCCGCTGCTACATCTCCACCCTCTCCAATCCAATTCAAAGACTATAATAACAGCACAGTGAATAGATTTCAGTTTCCTTTTAAAATGACTCACTGGTAGTCTCAATGGCTATCCATCACAGGTGTCCATATTGCTGTGTCGAGTCTCTGACAGGTACAGAGTGAGATATACTTTGCGCTCTCCCATTATAATGCATCACAGGGGGGAGTGTGGGGGGGTCGTAGGCATTTTGCTTTCATAATGAAATTGCATTAGAGTGGGGTGATCAGATGTGATGTGATATTCACTCTGACAGATTACTAATCTACAACTCCACATAAAAGCCCATCAAAAGACGGTTGGTGCAGCTTCTACAGCTAAGTGCAGCAGGGATAAATCATTGTGTGTGTGCGTGTGTATGTTTGGTTGGGGTGGGGTATTCAAAGTTATCATACCAGTATCCAAAACAACTCTAACTGCATCTTGGCAACAGCAACAAGAAGACAAAAAGACGGAGAGGCCGACAAGAGGCGGGAGGAAATTACAAGGGAGGCAGACAGATAGAGGGAGTGTGAAAAAAGCAGAGAGGGACGGAGAGAAAAGGGGGGCAGTCCTGAGGCTCATTAACCTGAGGGGGTGTCAAAAGGAAAGGAAAGGAAGGGGTAAGGGGGGGGGGCACTTTCTTTGAAAAGGAGCAAAGTCATAATGCAGACAACAATGACCCGGCTGCATGGAGGGAGGGAATGAGATTGAGGGGAAAATAGGGAGGGAAGAAAATCTCAAAAACTGATCACAATACGCTAAGAAAATAGAGCAAAATAGATTTATTTAAAAACCTCGAAGGAAGAAAAATATTTGTTTAATATCGCAAAACCTCCCCAAAAGCTTCAAGGGCCTGTTGACTAACCTTTTAGCTCCAAACCTTAGGAAGAGCGATTGAGGTCAGCGGGGTCTCAGCAGTGTTTTTATTACTAATGAGCCAGAGATGAGCAGGGATCAGAGGCACCCCGAGCGGCCGTAAGAGCCTTAGTCAGGCTTTGGATGAAGCACAGAGATGCGGCACCCGTGGCTGGAGCTTGGGTCTGCGGGAAACATGGATAGCGTGCCATTCACACGGATCATCTGTGGCCGCCATCACCTTTTCTAACGTTCCTTATCCGGTTGCTTGTGTCACAAACAATCAGGGAAACAGCACGCACACTTGTCTGCTAGATTTCTGTCTTCGTTCCCGCTCTCTCCCGAGGAATCTTACTCTAAATCCCCAAACATTCGATCACATTGATTACGCCGCCGTGATGATAATGAACCAATTTTTTGTGTTTCTGTTTGTGATTACAGACAAAACAAGCAATCAAAAAAAACCCAGCAAACTCGCAATCAAACAGCTGCTTGGTCCATTTTCTTTTCCCATTTGCATTGTCCTTGTGGAGGATTTTTTACCAGCCTTGGATGACACAGGCCAGCACTAGTTACCTCTAACCTGACCTTGCCTGCTTACCCTCACTATCAACAAACAAACAATGAACAATGGCTACTGTGATCAATCCAAACAAACCTTCATACTCATAAAAGTTTGATCTGAACGTACCCAAGGCACATAAAACGTTAATGAAAGTGTTCAAAGTGCCAAAGAACAAGAGCTGGAAAGGACTGCATGCCTAAATTAACATGAACATGAATTCAAATATTTACACAACATCATGTCAAAAGAAGACAAGATGACACAGATAAGGCTGCTTGTGTGTGCTTAGGTGTATTCTTCTGAACAGAACAATGAGAACAAGGTAAATGATCAAGACAAAATGAGCAAACACCGTAGAAATACAAGCAACTTCCTTTTCTTAGTAAACAGTAAACAGTGATGATGCTGTACCACAGAAAACACTTTTTTACCCCGCCTCGTCACCCTCTGCAATAAAGATTGTCACAGGCCACGTCTGTTTTGCAATAATGATTTGAGTTATATTGCAAATACAGAGAAACAGTGAGTCAGTCGATGTGATGAAGCAGCTGTCAAGTATGGCGTGAACACAATCCTGGCTTCTTCTGCACTTTGTACTGTTTGAGAGGACACCCTTCAGGTTCTGTGGAGTCATTCTGCTATAAGACAGTACTTACTCTGTGTCAGAGTGGTAGGTGAAACACTCCGGGAGGTAGAGGTCGACTAAATCCATGTGAACTCTGTCACCATGCTCTGAAGAGGAGGAAATGTTCTGTCCAGGGACGTCTGCTTCTGCCTGCCTCCTCCTTCCCTGGATCTGTCCTGTCCTTCTGCTCGACAGCTTTTATCCGCTATTATCTATCACTGCACCGTTTTTCACTTTCTCTATATTCAGCCTCAAAAGTTTGTCTCCATCTACTGCCCGTCCCTCTATTGTATCACACTATCAGCTCCACTCATTGTCCCTGCGTCTGTATTCCTGTCACTCACTCTTCTCACCAACAGCCTCTGGCTGCCTTTGAAGTCCTGACTGTTGTGACTGGTAGCTGTGTGTGACAAGGGTCTCCAAGTAAAAGCCGGCCCTCAAGAACACCCAGCCACACAATTTGAATGGCCATCCCCCAGAAGGTTGAGCTTGCAACTGATTGGCTGCCCTCTAAGCCAATGAGAGACATGGCTACTGGGGCAGGTGGCTATATGGAGAGGATGACTTTAACATGTTTTAGTTATGAGAAAAATCCAAATATGTAACAGGTATTATTTACTGTTGTATTGCTACTTTATATTAAAAAAGACACTAAATATATCACAAATCTCCAAATGTGTGTATTAGTGTACATCTTATGGAATAATCTTTATATGGTTTTCTCAAAGCACCGTAACAACAAAAACTACAGATAACTACAGGACATTCAAATTGCAATTTAATAGTGTGTGTCCAGTTTCTGCAGCTTATCAGATATATTTAGTCTAATTTGGTTTGAAGTTAGAATGAAAGAAATATGATCAGTAATTGGTTTATGTTTTAAGCAAAAACGTTATATACATATTGAATATTTCTAGGTTCAGGAAATAAGTAGTAAACGAACACTGAAAATGATTTTTAGCTGCTGCATTACTCATATCCATTTTGTTTGAAATCTATAACACAGTAGGTGGCACCAGCCATGTAAAATAATTTATAAATGCTGAGCTGAAAAATGTCTTCATTCCCCTCCATCAATCAAAACAGGCAAAGCAATAAACAAACATATGAACATCCACTCACACAAAGACATTTGCACGATTTCTACCTTGCCCTTAACTGACTTACTGCTGTTCTAATGAGCTATACCTGGAAGCCTAACGTGATGGCTTTCGCTCGCTAAGCACATGTGCATACAAGATAAGAAACACAGTAGTTGTCCAGCACAGCCAAAGACAAAGTTAAAGGATTATATGGTTAACAGAAACAACACAGCACAGTAAATACAAGAAGAGATTTAACAAAAAAAACAAAGTATCTTGATGTTAATGTCAGTGCTCTGATCATGTACAGCTGTGGTCAGAAATGTACATACACTCATCATGGGCATGAATGTTGTGGTAATTTACTGTTCTTTGACCCAGGTGTAACAGGTGGATTTAGTGAACAAGTTTTAACTTATTTTCTATAATGCACAGAGGGTCAAAAGTATACATCACTTTTAACTTGACAAGACCTTGTTAACTTGGGCTTGTTAACATCTTGTTAGCGATCATGATTGACTACAGCCGAAAAGGATTTGTTTGACATCACTCATTGGATTGACCTATACCCAGAATGATGGGAAAGTCCAAGGAACTCGGTGAAAATCTAAGACTGAGTACTTGTAGATTTACACAAGGTGGGAAGATTTCTTAGAGCCACTTCTAAACTGCAAATTCCAAGATCATCAGTTCAAACAATTGTATGCAAGTACAGGTTATTTGGATGTGGCAACACAACCCTCAGATGATAGGAAATTGGATAGGATGTTCAGAAACAACCCAACAAAGCTTAAGCCTCCCATGAACTGGAAACTCCTTAAACCCCAGTGTCACCGTATACAGTGAAATCAGTTTACCATTACCATTGACTGAGAGGATGCCGACCGAGAAAGAAGCCACTGCTCCAAATTTGACACCTTAAAGCTCAACTGAAATTTTGCAGGTACCCACACAGCCAAATGGCTTCTGGAGAAAAGTTTTATGGTCAGACAAGAAAAAGATTGAGCTATTTGACTACAATGTATGCAAGCATACCTACAATGTGCGTATGCTTGGTGAGGTAAGGCGAGGTGAGGTGAGGTGAGGTGAGATGAGGCTTTCAAACATAAGAACACTGTACCAGCTGTCAAGCATGCTGGTGGTAGTATCACGCCCTGGTGCCAGTTGTTTCAGTGCCAGTGGTACTGGTACACTGCACAAAATAGATTTAATAATGAAGGACGACTATCTGCAAATTCTTTAAGTTCAGCTCAATTCAACAGCTAGAAACTTTGACATAGTTTAGTCCAACAGGACAATGACCCCAAACACACATCAAAACTTGTTTTGCAATGGATAAAGCAGGCTAGCATTAAGCTTCTGGAAAGGCATTGCCAAAGCCCCGACCTCAACCACATTGGAAATTTGTGGACTATGCTTGAAAGCTGGGTTTGTGCCAGAAAACCAATCAAGTTAAATGAACTCTACCAATCCTGCCAAGACGACTGGTCAAATATACAGCCAGAATTATGCCAAAAGTTGGGGAGTGGCTACAAAAAGCATCTGATCAAACAGTAACTTGTTAAGGGAAATTTAAGCAGATATGTTTGTATACTTTTTAAAAATCATCATCAATCATTCCAAAAAGTACCATGACGTTCATGCCCATGATGAGTGTAAACTACCCAACACAAGTACATGATGTAGCATGATGCTATGTCAGAAATCCAACACAACTTTGCTTTATATTGTAAGTTTCTGAACAATGCAATAATCAAAGTAATAAAACAGTCAGTCCTCTAATGAATCCTGCCATTCGTCCTGAGAGAGTGAAGCTACTCTAAGTAGCTCAAGGGTTAGATGGGTCTTATGCAACGCATGGTAACTACATCCTAATCCACTTTAACGACAAAAACACACATGAAGGGGTCAACAAAAATCCCTCTATGTGCAGACACACAAGCACACGTGTAAACGCAGACATCTGCCGTGAAGTGTGTTTGGTTATGCTGCGAGAGACAAATTTCCTCACAGTCAGGATAGAAAGTCATCGGTGTTAAAATCAAAAAATGTAATTTTAACATTGTAGTGTATTATACCGTGTGACCACATGGTTCCAGTTCTATCTGATTAAACATGCAGCAGTTTAATGTTTTCCAGCAATGCACAACACAGGTGTTGAACATGCATTTTACTTTTCCTGACCAGCTGATCTGACCTTTAGGTTTGAAAGGAAGAAACAACACAAACTCAGATAATATAAGAAATCTACAGTTGTCAAAAGGAGCTTTATATTTCCAAGCAACAGAATGTCTGCTTTTTCTCTGGTCAGTCTTGGCCCATCTTGTCTTCTCTGATCGTCATGATGTCGTGTTAGTGCTCTGAGCCAACCCCCTGCTAAACTTCCACAGGAATGAAATCACCTGCGCTAATCTGTAGCTCAGATAAAAGGCCAGACAGCAGACTGCATGGAGTGGGACTTTATCTCATTATGCACCACATGAAACACCCAGCCAACGCTAACACACTCTGCATTAAAGCAGCCTCATACACAGATATGTGTAAACAAACATATCAATGCAAGCGCATGCAAACACAAAGGGGAAAGTACATAAGAAAACCTGTGAAGGATAAAGAGTGTGATTTCTAACATAGACAATTTTATCACAACCGTAAAACACAAAAAGCCAGACAAGTATCACGAGTCACATCTCCTTAAAGCTGATGTAAGAGATAAAACATTTTTACACTGAGAAATTATCTTCTATAAACCATTTAGGAAACTTAGAGTTGACATTAAAACGATTTTTATCTGTTTAGTTTGGCTCAAAAGGGGTCAAGATTTTTTCCCATATAATAAATGCAGAAGAATGAAAAGTTCAGGTTGAAATTAAACAACAGATTAATTATTTTATCAGCAGTTAATATTTTCCTTGGCAACAGCCGACCATTCTCGAGACACTCAACAACAATAGTAGGGTACGCCTGAGCCAAGTCATAGCGGCGTCAATTGAACCACTTGAAAGAGAAATGTTCAGATAATTTCCTTATGACTTTGTGCCACTGTAGGAAAGGGTTCTGTTTTTTCACTTTGCAGTTGATGTTTTTAAGTTAGACAGATAAGATGTGGCACTCATTAACTTCAGTCAGTTGGCTGAAAAATTACAATCAAACAGGTTTAAAGTAAGTTCTCATTCAGGCAGCAAGTATTACATATTTCTAAGGTAAAATAATATGTAAGCAGCCGACCTTTCCTCTGTAAATTGTAAAAACTGAACGTTAACTTTTTAACTAATTGAAAATCTTATTCTATCCAGTATTTGTCCAAACTCCTTTTTTAAACAACACAAGTATACATCCCATTTAAAACATTCACCGGTCAGTCTATTGAGTACACCTGTGCAACTGCTTGCTCACACAAATATCTGACCAGTCAGTCACATGGCAGAAACTCAATGCATTTGGCCTTGTAGACGTGGTCAGGACAACCTGCTGAAGCTCAAACCGAGTATCAGGATGGAGAAAAAGGTCATTTACATGACTTTGAATGTGGCATAGTCTGAGTATTTCAGAAACTGATTAGTTACTGGGATTTTCCCCAGACAACAATCTATATGGTTCAAATGGTCTTAAAAGTAAGAAAGAAAGAAAGAAAGAAAGAAAATATCCAGTGAGCAGAAGTCTTTAGGTTAAAAAAAATCCCTTCTCAAAGGTTAGAGGAGAATGGCCAGACTGTTTGGACTGATAGTAATAACTACTCATTACAACCGAGGTATACAGAAGACCATCTCTGAAAGCACAACATACTTAATATTGATGCAGATGGGCTGCTGAAGCAAAAGACCACACCAGTTGGCACTCCTGTTATATAAGAACAGGGAAATTGGAAAAAAGACTGAAAAAAACGTCGCCTGATCTAATGAGTCTCAATTTCTGATGTGACATTTAGATGGTAAATGTGTCTTGAACAACATGAAATAATGGTTGCTTTGTTGCTTTGCACAAACAGTTCAGACTGTTGGTGGTGTAATGGCATGGGAAGTATTTTCTTGGCTCACCTTGGGTCCTTTAGTACTAACTGAGCGTAGTTTAGACACCACAACCCACCTGAGTGTTGTTGATGACCATGTCCATCCTTTCACGACCACAGTGTCATATCGGCTCATATCATCTTAAACTGGTTTCTTGAACATGAAAATGAGTTCACTGTACTCAAATAACATCGGCAGTCACCAGAATCCAATCTCATAGAGTAAATTTGGGATATGATTGTCATGGATGTGAAGCAACTGTGTGATGTCATCTGTGGACCAAAATCTCTGCGCAGTGTTTCTAGCACTTTTGTCAAAAAGTCAAAAGGGGGTCCAGCCTCTTACTTGCAAGGTGTACCTAATAAAGTGGCCAGCGATTGCATTTGAGTGTGCTTCATTTGAAAGGATTTTCTTTTTTGGACAAAAAAAAAGGAGTTATTTTCATTTTAAATATATATCTATATATATATATAGATATATATAGATATATATCTTCAAAGCTATCCCCATTGCTCTCAGTTGTACTTTTAAGCTTTTATTAGCAAATGTTAGCACCAAGAAGCTAACACAGAAGCTAAACATACCATCTTTTTCATAACCAACAGGCTCTTTCTCTGCATACACTGTTTTGGTTGTTCATTTTCAGCTAAACTATGGTAATTCAAGAGTTAAAAGGTATGCTCACCAGAAGTGACCGTGCAGTTTCGCTATCAGATCCACCCTTGGATCATCAGTCCTATTTCAAAGCAGCAAGATGGTGAAAACAGCTGGAGGCTGGAGGCCTCATAAAGGGACATTAAGGTGGGTTATTCCATCAGCATCAAGGCTAATTTATCAGTTTCTTGGCCTTGGGCTATTATAGCTGTCGCCTTATTTTCCATTGAGGCATCAATATTAATAAACTACATCAATGTAGTCTATGATTCATCAGCTAGTTAAACAGCTAACTATTAGCCAGGATTTAAAACAAAAGCAAGAAGTGACTAACAAAATATAACTAATGTTTTTTTGACCCATTTGCCAAGTTTGGGCCCTTTTTAAGTATTTAACCAAAAATAAACAACAAATGACAAAACCTGACACTGAATAACAAGCTAACTGGGCAAACTTGGACAACGACATGAATGGAAGTAAACTGCAGCAAATGAAACCAAACACGCTGGGCTGCAGTTAAACATCAAAAGTATTTTTACACTGCTGAGCCTGAGCCGACGACAGGAGCTCAATATCTGCTCTGGAGGGATGCTGCATGTAACAAAGCACCCAGCTGTCAGGTATTGACCCCTCACACCAGATGCATCCAGTTTGTCTGAGAAACAGGAAAAAGTACGGGTTAAACAGGCACACTGCATATGCGTGTATGCGTGTTCTTCCCAAAAATCACAGCCACCGTCTCTCAGCCTCTGGGTCCAGCTGTCGCATTGACTTCCAAAACTGGACAGTCACTCTGCAGCTCCAAACCCCTCCGTCATGCACATTAGCATCAGCCCTCAGATCTAGTGAGTGTAATCTACTTAGTTTATATCTGACTCACAGTCATCCATCAATTACTGAGACAGTGGGAAAGACTATTGACACTGTGTGCAAACCCTGATGTCCCGCTGCTCCGACACAGCACCTCTCCGGCACTTAAATGGGAGAGACGCATGAAAGTCAAAGGAGAGAAAAACAAAAGAGAAATAAGACGGAAAACAAATAAAGGAAACTACAATGTTAGCTCTGCCATGTGCTTTGCAGTCAGATGCCTTTAAATAGATGAATGGAAGGGAAATGATACATAAAATGACAGATTAAGTGGCAGACGAGCATTTGGAATCGGATCACTTCACTGTATTGATCTGTGGTACACTGCACAGGGATCAGAGGTCACACACACACACGCATACATACATACACGCGCACACAGGCTTATGCCAGAAACCTGAGAAAGCCTCTGGGAAAAGCTAAAGCTACTATAGAAATGTCACTTAGAGCTGCTAGAACCTGCTGCAGCTATCCTTAGTGGGTCAGTGGTCTTCAAATGTTTTTTTTCACTTATCTGGAGATGTTAAGTCCCTCTGGGAGGGTGGAGGGGGTGAGCCATTCTGGGAAACATACACAGGAAAGCTTTCAGGAAGGCAGGATTTCATTAGGACTAATTTAAGAGTATTTTATGAATATTTGAGACCAAACGCACTGAGTAAGAGCTTGTGTTATTGGTTAAATGAATTGACTAGATTACCCCCTAGTGGAGGGATTGTGTGTGACATTTATAAAACGGGACACAGCTTTTAGCTGAACAAGTTTGATAAGGGATGATTATTCGAAAGCACCGTCAAGGTCCATCAAGGCGCGAGCTCAAAGTCAAATACGTCACTGGTCCGCCGTCCCGTCACCGTGCCATGTTGTCTTCTGGCATGAGCCCATCTGGAGGTTCTTAGGGTGATTATGTAACCGAGCTTCTTCTAACAACATAATGTGGATTACTACAGCAAGTACCCTTTCATATTCTCAACAAGCAGCAGCCTATTGGATTAACCGCTCAGCTTCTGGCCTGTGGTCAGCCGCCTCTGTTTCTGTGTGCTTTCCACTGAAAGGGGAAGAAAACAGAAAAAAAAAACAAAAAAAACAAGAACATCTCCCGTCCCTTCTCCTTCGCTGTACGTAATGCCCTTGAGCCTCGAGTCCTCCTGTGCATATTATCGAGGAGGTTTGGTGCATAGCGTCATTTAGAAGTTACTTGACGTCTTCTCTAAATAAAGTATGCTTGGATTTCATTTACTTAATATGATCATTATTGAAATTCTGTCCTTGGAGATTGATTCTCCTCTTTTTCCCTGTGTTTTTTTAAACCAGCACCACAAAACCAAAAAGCTTAAAGTAATTAAATAGATTAAGTAGGGAAAGCTTAATTCAGAAAACGTATCCACTTGAGCATTTGGAGTTTCTGCATTTTTTTCTTACTTTTTGAGTTAATAAACTTTTTTTTGTAAACTTTAACTTGAACTATTTAACTCTCATCCTACTGACACATTTAAATCACATGGACTACCGACCTATCTCTTACTATAGCACTATTAGCTATATGATTAATTTCATCTAAAGGAAAAAAAATAGATTGTTAGTTTTGCAAAATTACAATTAGCTTTCATATTTCATTGACCAAAAATCTAAACCTTTCTTTAATATAACTTGTAGCTTATATCCATGTTATTACTTAAAAGCTTATTTACCATCTTTTGACTCAGATATCAATTTCAAGTAAACATTATTTGTGTTGTATTTCATTACACCAGTCATTTTGATCCCAATCAAAAATTGAAATAACGCACACAACGAGCCAGCTCAGAGACTTAATTTCTCCAGCTTGTCGTGGGTCTGCCTCGGGGCCTCCTCCAGGACATGCCCGAAACATCTCACCTAGAAGGCGTCCTAGCCGGATGCCAGAACCACCTCAGTTGACTCTATTTGATTAAGAGGAGTAGCGGCTCTTCTCAGAGTCTGTCACTTGTATCTGTAATCTTATTTTTTCAGTCACTACCCACAGCTGACAGCCATGGGTGAGGGTGGGAATGTCGATCAGCCAGCTTCACTATCAGCTCTAACGGGCAGAAAACAGAGTCTACTACAGTAGAGGTGGGCAGATTGATAGATTGAGCATTGTGAGGGGATTGATACTTTGTTTCTATCCTGTAAGTTCAGTATGTAGCCCAGTGAATTGTGTTACATGGGTGAAGTTCTTTAGAAATGAAAAATGCATGCAGCATGTTCTGCACCAATCTACCACTTCCCTCTCCTCTTACTCATAAAAAAAAGACTCATATGTATATATATATATATATATATCCACTTAGGACAGTAATCTTTTCCTGACCCGGAGTGGGCACTCCACCCTTTTCTAGCTGTGGACCGTGGCCTCAAACTCGCAGGTGCCAATTCTCATCACGTCTCCTTCACCCAAACTACAAACTGCTTTAGCTGGAGGTCATCATCCAATGAAGCCAACAGAATCACATCATCTGCAAAAAGCAAAGGCATGTTCTGACAACTTTCTGTGTGAAACCATGAAGGTGATGAATGCAGTGATGGAGTCTTTCCTGTTTAAAATGCCCGACAGAGTACCATGACCCCCAACTGCATGCTGTATTTTGCTTTAATTCAGGACCCATGGCAAACATGACCTGTGAATAACTAGCTTCATTTATTAGAACTGCATAGATGGAATTTGGTCCTTTTGAGTGGAGGCACGTAGGGCAGAACTACTGTGGCATCATTAGGATCAAATTCATTGACAAAGCCGTAAAACATTAGAATGATAGAACAGAAAACAACCCTGTGAGATATGAAAAAAAAAGAATAAAATACGACCACAAAATGCATAATTTTAGTGATAATAATAATAATAACACGAAGAAGATAAGGAAAGCTTCAAAATGCTTTTTCAGTCCGACATTGTTGACATTAAAATTGTTAATAGGAGTAATGTTACCCTAGAAGACTATAATACATGTAGCCCTACATTGTTATTAATGTAATGACGAAAGGCAGGAGAAAGGGAGTAAAAGCAGGCTAATCTTACCTGTTTATATCCCCGAGCCTTTCCTTTAGTAGAATTTTAAATGCAGGATTTTTGCATGTATTTTCACTGTTTGGGACTTTTACTCAAGAGTATTATCTTTGTCATTGGTGCTTTTTCACAAGTTGTTAACCCTCCCTTTACACACATGCACACACGCGGTTACCCGACCGGTCTCTGGTGAGGATCCACTGATGCGGGACCGGGGCACATTAAATCCTGGGAATCAGCATCTCACACACCTAATGCTGATGTCAGGAATTATTATAAACATTTCACATACCCACACACACACATACACAGAAACACCATGCAGCCCATCTCATCATCTCACTTTTATCTCCACAGGTGGCAAATTTTACCCTCAAGCTCAATGTCAGCATGTCTGCATAAACAAATCAACGCAAAACGCACATAGACTGAAAGAGCTTATCCTGTCACGTTATCTGTTTTTTTTTTCCCTTTACCACAGCTTTATGAATTCACCCTCTGACTCTCCGTTTATCTGCCCATCCGCCTCAAACCCAGCCAAACCCATTTTGTCAGCAGCTCCACAGGTGAGCCCGTCTCATTTCACAACGGCGTCTCGTACCACGTCGAGCTAATGCCAGGTCTCTTCCTTCAGTTATTTCACCTCCCTCCATTCATCTTTCAATTTTCTTCACACTGTGCTTCTGTTCTTTCTTTCCCCTTATACACCTCTGGGATATTTCAGCTTTTGAGGTGAGATGTGACACTATTAAACGTCTCCCCTTCCTGCCCAACTCTTTCACCCGGCGTTGGGGGTGGGGTCCTTGCGGTGACCCCACCTTCCGGTCATCCCCTCAGCCCGCTCAGCACAGCGCACTTAATCCCGGCCGTGCCAAGGTAGACCAGTCAAAATGTAATTTTCTGCAAGATTACACATGATAATGACTCGCTTTGGAGGCCCGCCATAAATAATGACTTCCAATTATAGATGCATAACTATCGATCTGTCAACAGAAGCACCGAGGAAGAAGAGAGAAGCCCGGGGGTTGGGTGGTGGTGGTGGTGGTGGTGGCGGTGGTGGGGGCAGAGCTGGACAGATGTTGTGTTTACTGACATTTTTTTTTTTTTTTTTTTGGATAGCATGCAGACAAAAAAAACAGAAAAGAAAAAAAAACAGAGGACGCTGCCGCAGACACACTTAACAACTGCCCAACCGCTTTACAAAGTCTTACATGAAGGCTCAGAAGCAAGTGTTGATGTGAGCCAATAAAAATAAAAATAAAAAAGCCTGAGAGATGAGTTCACCTGGGATCAGAGCAGACCTTCACCTGCTCTGGCACACACACACACACACACACACACACACACACACACACACACACTTCTGCTCCAATTCAACACCACACTGGACTATTTCGAAGGAACAAAAACAGAAAACACACACACACACAAAACCACATCACCACCACATTTGCTGCAATTAAAAGAAACCTCGCATCTACTTCTTCTTCGTCCGCTCAGCCTTATTGCTCTCGCTCAGTACTCACTGTCAGTTTCATGCACTGGCTGGCTGGCTGGTCCTCCGCTCTACAGCTGCAGTCAGTCAGTCAGTCTCAAGGACAAACGCTCCAGCTCTCCTCGCCTCCGGTCTCTGTAGCTCAGCGATGCAGCAGCACGCGCACGCACGCACACACACACACACACACACACTCTCCCAACACACAAAAATTTCATAAACACACACATTCCCCTCACCCTCCCTCCCTCTCTTTCTCTTCTCAGCGTCTCACTCTGCTCCAGTGCTGAGTTTACCTGCCTACCTTGCTCGCAGGGGGAGTCCTGAGAGAGTGTGTCAGACAGAAAGTGTGTCTAAGAGCAGGGGTGGGTGGTGGGCAGACTGTTGGAGGGGTGAGGGAGAACACAAGCCAGCGTACCCTTATATGCAGAGGGAGGAGGTGAGTAGGAGGGAGGGTAGAGGACACACAGGGTTCCTGTATTCCCACAGATACAGAGGAGGGATTTCTATTGCAGCCTTGCAAAAGATGGGAGAAAAAGAGAGGAGCGAAGAAGACGGAGAGAGAGCGCGAGCATCATATTTCAGTGATGTTGAGTCAGCATGTGCATGGGATGTGTGCGTTTATAGAGTTGGAAATATTTTGAGGCCACGTTCTGATTTGCAGAAAGCTCTCTTCATCAAAAGGGAGCTGCGACTGTGCCGTCTCAAGAGCAACCAGAGAAGAAAGTTGTCCTGGTTTGTATTTAAAGGGCTCACATCCTGATCGGAGTAAGTTGCCTCACTGATGATGTACGTTTTACAACTTGATGTCAGTGTCCTAAACCAGCGGTCCCCAACCTTTTTTGCCTCACCGCCCGGTTTATGCCCAACAATATTTTCACGGACCGGCCTTTAAGGTGTCACGGATAAATACAACAAAATAAAACTAGTACCGGTACCAAAAAAAAGAAGATTTATTCATAACACATGTGAAAAGACCCAGGAAAACAGAGTTAACGATAAAAACGATAACAAATTAACGCTGAAAACCGATAAAAACCCTGAAAACCATACATTTCACACCTGAGCCTCAACTCTCGCGGCCCGGTACCAAACGACTCACGGACCGGTACCGGTCCGAGGCCCGGGGGTTGGGGACCGCTGTCCTAAACGACTGCCGATCCTGATGCTCTGTTCAACCAACTTTAAAGCCTCAAAAAATATCGGTTTAACTCCACAGGACAACTCTCAAAATTCAATCCCGTTGTTGTTAGTATGGGTAAATTAATAAAAGAAATTAAACACTTAAATGCTGCATAAACTGCTGCTTTATTAAACCACTAATCTACATAATACTATGCAAGTAAAAAGAGCCCATCATCAGGCCGAAAAAAAACAAACACAAAACCCATCAAAGTTCTACAGGCAAAAAAACATAAAGAAAATCAGCAATTTGGTACATTTTGGTGTAAGGAAGGCGCTGGTCGAGAGAAAAAGGCCTGAAAAACAACAGAAGAGAAAATTTGACAATCACAGAATTCCTTTTCCTTGACAAAGAAAAACCTTTTCACAATAATCCAAGACAAGAACACTCTCCAGGAGGTAGGTATATCATTGTCAAAGTCTACAATCAAGAGACGCCTTCATGAAGGGAAATACAGGGGGTTTACAACAATGTGCAAACCAACGTTTACACTTCAGAACAAGAAGCCCAGATTAGACATTTAAAACTATTAAATATTTTTTTTAAACAAACAAAAGAAATAGATGTCCCTAGTGGAAACAGTTGATTTATGGCGAAGATAGGAAAGGCTCATTATCCACAACATAACCACAGTGTTAAAGCATGAGCATGTATGGTTCCAGAAGAGCCTGGTTACTTGGAGTAACCTGCTGTAGTGATGATGATGTGGCTGCTCACAGAAGCAGCAGGATGAACTGTGAAGTGTACAGAGCAAGAGTCTCTGTGCAGATTCAGCCAAATGCTGCAAAGCTGATTGGACAGCGCTTCACTGTACGGATGTATAATGACCAAAACATACTGCAAAAGTAACCCAAGAACTTTAGGTCAAAGAAATGTAGTGCTCATAAAAATGCTGAGTCACCTTAACCTAAGTAATCAGGCTTTTTTTCCCCCCTTTCTTCAAAATCCATCCTCTACTTGGGGCTGCAGTAAAAATGTAGAGATTTATCAAATTACAAAATCTCTTACAAAAAATAGGACAATCTAAAATCAAATTAATAAACAATTAATGCGTTAGTCTTTTTTGCTTAGTTTCAGATTTAACAGTTTTGGTTTACCGAGGCTAAATTTCTACTGTACACGCTTTTCTTCCACATCAGAGCTCCACTCACATGTCTTTGAACTGTCACGAGTTTAATGAGGTAAGTTAGGTCCTAAGGTTAAAAGCTGTTCAGAGGAAATACTGCTACACTTTAAATATCCTGCACCATTTCTAATCAACATCTTTCTATTTTTTTCTGGCCCCTTGATCTCTCAGCTGCACTTAAATTTACTTTAGCTATATATCCACAACAATCCGCTGTGTCTGGCCAATATGCTAATGGGGTTAAATTACCCAACAGCTGCATAGTAAATAATACAATTAGGTAAGCAGCCCAACTTATTTTAATAAATGCGTCTGAGTTCCTCTGTTGTGCCGCAGGTGTCTGATTAGACGTTAGCCAGCCCGCACTTCCCCACAATCCTGCGAAAAGGTCTAATCAAGCAAATTAAGTGGAAAGCACCGGTTAAACACAGGTTCCTTCCTTTAAGTGTGTGCACGGAAACGCCAAAATGCTCGTATCATACCGTGTGTGTCTGTGTAAAGTCACAGAGCGTGCTTACTCTTGGCTACGTTTACAGCAACACTGTTTAAAAACCTTAAATAACGTTCAATAAAACAAAACAAAAAAAAGCAGGGTGTGGTGAAACTTCAGGCTTCGTGTGCAAATGTGTGCATACTGGTGCTAAATGAAGAGAAATCTGTAACTTGGATTTTCAGCCTTTTTTTCTTTTTCTTTTTTTTCGGGGGAGAGATTAAAAACATTCTCATGACAAGATTTCTCCAATTAAATTAACAATAAAAAAAGGAATTAGGAGGGGAAAACATCCAGATATCCAAACTTACATCAATAAAGCGTACCCTAAATTCATTACAATTAAAAAATAATTAATCTTGAGGTATAGCCTTCTCAAACAGTTGATTTTAAAATTCTTGTGCAACATCAGACAAAAACCATTTATCATTGATTCACTAACCAACACAGCCAACTGAAAAACCGTTGCCGTCGTCACTGGCGACCTGAAGCAATACTGTTTATATGTAGTCAACAGCACCCCAGTTCTCTGACCAGTAACACTGGCATCTGAGGTAACGGATGAGACATCACATCACTTTCTCCAACATGGAGTTTCTCAAGAAGACGAGTTTGCCAGTCTTGTCTGTGGATCACTTTCCGTCCTTTACTTTTACATGTTAAGGAGTCTGTGCAGAGATCTCAGTCTTCTTGCAGTTTCCCCAACGTGGGAAAGGTTATTTTTTGTTTCAGCTCAGGCCATTTGCTACGATGAGCAGCGTCCTTCTCTCGTTGTTCGTGCGCCTGGATTTTTCCAGACCTTTGTTTTTTTTGTATAACCCTGAGGAGAATTTCATCTCGTTCCTCCTTGGTGGGGTATATTATCCTGGCCTCATTCTGGATGTTCAGCTGAAACCCAAACCCGTGCCTTTAGGTCTCTGGGTGGCCCGGATGGGCTCGGTAATGCCTCTTCCCTCAGGACCCAGGCCCATCCCAGGACTCCAACCCATGGTTTGCAGCATGCGGTTCCCCATGTTGGTCTCCGGGATTGGAGGTGCGTTCTCCCCGACCACTCCTGAAAACAAAATTCACAGATTAAAGAAAGCTAATAATTTCTGTCCACACATCCTCACTCATACCATGGTACACACTATGTACAAGCGTCAGCTATAAAGGAGATCTTCAAAGCAGTTCAGACAATGTACGGTTGAAATGAGTAGATAATAAAGTTAGTTTGATGTCATGCCCCACAAACAGTTTAAATACAAAGCTAGAGACACTTATAGTGCCGTAAACAACTTAACATGACAGGAAATTCAATCACAGGTAAGTGGTACATAAACTCTTCTGATTACTTTCTCTCATCTGAAGATCGTAGCCATCTTCCCAGCAACAAATTTTTTGCTCCCCCAAATAAAGTAAGGTAGACTTGCCTTTTGTCCTTAGTGCCTTATTGCTATGTATTACTATTGATATGTCTGTGAATGCAGTTTACAGTGTAAGAAGTGCTTTGAGTACTAAGTCAGAGTAAAGAACAGCTATTTATATAAATTTCAGTCCATTTAGCTGGGACTGTACTAGAAGGGAAAAAAGTACTGGTGGCTGCCAGTGCTACCCTCTCAGTCTCCTGGTAGATGTGCCTATGGTTTGAATTTGAAAAATGTAGGTGACATCTTTGTTATCATGGTCACAAGACTTTCAGGAAACTTGACCTCTAACCATAATCTTAAAAATAAATAACTGGTTTACAAAACGATGACAAGATACGTCAGAGCCAAGGATGCACTGAATACATGAAATTCCTTGAACTACACAGGAATAAATTGGCACCAGAATAATGTTAAATAACTACTTTGTCATAGTACTATCAAACTGCTAGCACTTTTTTTACTCATATAAATCAAGGACAAAACATCTGAAATGTATCCAGTGGTTGGAATATTGTGGCAAAACACCTGCTTTGTATCCATCTTTTTTAAAGTTGATATGTGCAAAACAATTAGCTCCATTATTAGATCTGTTATGTTTTAATCACACAGGCTTAGAGACCATGTCAGTGACAAATGTGTACATCTCAACCAGTTGGTGGCTGTTGGCTGTAGCCAGGGCAAATCAGTTGCAAATAAGGTTTACAGTGCAGCACCGTATAGGTCTTTACACCTACTGTCAACCTACTTACAGCCAGCAGCTACTCGCCAACCTTTTTTTTTTTTTTAACATTATAACTTTGAATTGTGGCAAAACATTTGATACTTTTTCCACACTTTTAAAGACACTAAAAACTGATACTTGAAAAAAAGGTTACTAGCAGTATTTTTTGGATTTACAATACATTAACCCTAAAACATAAAAATCCTTTTTCTTGTTTACAGATCTGACGTTCTGTCTATCTGGTGGTTCAGCTTTAGTATAAACATAACCATGTAATTGACTTGGCCACATTTTCAATGGTGTAACAAATGCAACCAGTGAAGGGAAGCTCATCCGTGTCTGTCTCAGACAGTGATCATTTTGTCCTCCCTCTTCCTGGAAGTTCCCAGTCCAGTCACAGAGTGCAACCTATTACCCTTTTTAATCCTCCTTTCATTTGTATGCAGGGCAGAGTAAAGCTGCAAGCTCATTTGCAGACGCGATCGTCTGAGGGTTCGAGCACGCCAGGAAGTACGTCAGGCCTCAGAGTACAAATATATGCCAAGTGAGTGTCAGATATGTACACAATGCAACACTGAATATGCCACAATGACACTTTGGTAGCCCAGTAGACAATGTTTTCAATGTGCGTGCTGGGTGTTGCTGCCCTATTTAACTGATTTTATGCAACTTTTTAAGCAGGCAGCCTGAAATAAGGATCTCATAGAGTTGATATTAATGTTCGGTTACACTTTTTTTTGTCTGCACAATTTCTCTAATGTGCGCTCCATTTCTTCTGTTTTTAAACACAAATGCTTACCTTTCTGTTGGTCGTGGGTATAAATTAAAGAAGCCTGCACCTGACCCAAAGCATGCATGACTCTTTAACCCACGACCGACAGCCAACTTAATCTCATAAAACGCTTCAGTACACTAATGTGGATACAATGTCAGCGTTTAGGTATAAATTACAATCAAAAACAAGACATTGCTCCAGACTAAATAAATTACAGGGCCAACATTAGCATTAACTCGTCCTTCCTCCTCCAAAAGGATAAACTGGCCCAGAGGTAAGAGGAGTAGTTTTTTTGGAGGAGGTGGAGGGGCTGAGTGGCTAACGGCTAATCCAGTATCTCTGCTGTGGCAGCGTGATTTAGCCAGCTGACTCTTGTCCAGCAAAGCTTAGGAAGGAAAGGGCTTTATTAATGAGAGAAGGTTGTGCAGGAGGGAGGATATGAAGGGAGAAAGATCCACTTTCTCAAAAAGTGCACATTTCATCCCAGTCCGTACAGCAGAAGGTGAGGAAGAAAGCTTGGACACATTGAGCTCAATGAGGGGGGACAGAAGAGAGCCAAAAATACAATAAAAGGAGCAGTTGGTATAAAGTGCCAGATGGTGTGCTAGGTGAAGCTAGGTGTGCATCCAATACCTGAGGGTGCAGTGGAACCAAGGGGGGCTGCTTTCCGCCTCCGCTTGATATCCCCTGTGCAGAGTGAGCCGAGGTGTCCGCTGGTCTGTCTGTAAAACCAGTCAAGACACGCAAAAATATGATAGCACCCATTTGATCTTAAATAACAACAAAAGTTCTCGTCCCTTTAAAAAAAAAAAAAAAAAAAAAACCAACAAAGTTAAACTGCTCTCACCTGCTTGCTGTTTTTATTGAGCAGGTCCTCCGATGCCCTCTGTCTGAGAGTGGGTCCCAGTGCAACTGAAGGGGCAATGAGGGAGACACAAAAGAGCGAGTTACCCCTGGAATGAACTTTGTATTCTGCATTTTAAAGTCATTTTGGAGGCTTTTTTAGCCTTTTTTAGGTCGGTGTAGAGAGGATAGGAAAGGTGGGGAGAAAGAACAGGTGAGGGAAGGACAGGCAGTGAATGGCCTCTGAGCGGATTCAAACCCTTTTATTCCACAATAAAAGGAATAAAAAGAAAATTAAAAAAAGAGAGACAGCTCACCTGTCCGTGTTCTCTCCTTGAGCCTGAGCTGAACCAAGGCCTGTTGGAGATATTATGGTATCATTACACAGAAACTATTGCTTCTCTTCTACCACAGAAACTAGTACAGATCCCCCAAAGAAAACAGATCTTATGGAGATCTTTCTCACATTAGCTAACACACAGGCAAACGCTGAATGAGGTCTCATCATCCTTCTCTGTTGTCAAATAAAATGCCTTTATGATGTCAGTATAAAATTGTAAAACCCAAATTTTGATCATATCCTGCAGGTTTTTAAGTTACGTTTATTAACTCTTCTACACCAAGGCTACTTATTTAAATAGCATCTTTCATAAAATGGAAAAGGTGATCATGCAGAAAGAACTCACTCGTGGGTGTCCTGAGTTTGTCTGCTCAATCTTTCGCTGAAGCCCTGACTGGAGGGCCCCTGGAGCCCTGCCTCAGGTGCCTGATGGTTGCCGTGAAGGCGGCTCAACCGGGCTTGGAAACCTGACAAACACCAGCGCAGGTTCATCATCATTTAATCTTACGATACGATACGATCAGTGAAATCACTCAATCGGTTGGGTCAGGAACATTTCAAGGTAGCAAAACACTGATACATCTTTTGAAAACCCAGCTTATATTTCAACAGGTTTGTAAACAAAGCATTATGCACTGGAAGCTGGGGTAATCTCAATATGACGTACGGTATTCAACAAACTTATTAGACCACCTGACAAATTAAATAGTTCTAATTCACACATAATTACCAAAACGCTTCATTTTTATGGCCTCCTTTGGAGCATTTACAGAAATAGAAGCACAATGGAATCTCCACCATAGGTGCAATGCATCTAGCATTGAAACATTCTGCAGCTTTTCTTGGACATAAACACAACAATGCTGACCAAGGAGTTTAAATTTTAACTTTTCCACCCACAGTACCTTATTCCAGTCATCTGCAGTCCAGTGTTTGTGCTGCCTGGCAATTTTAAAGGCAGTCCTGGATGTTTGCATGTCTCAAAAATGGCTTCTTAGCAGCTAGCCTTCCCTTTAAGCCTCGTTTGTTCAGTCCTCTGCTTATGGTCATCCTGAAGACCTTCACATCAGCAGTGATTTTCTTTCTGTCTTTAGTACTTAAAACTTTGAAGGACTGGACATCTGCTTTCTGCCTCTTCCTTGGCACATTTTCTAAGCATCAGTCTTAGCAATTGATCGGTCCACAGCATACATGACCACACTGTGAGAATAGTTTAAGTCTTGCACAATTTTGTCACAAAGCATACCCAGCATCAAGAAGTGCTTTAACGCAGACGCATCGAGTTCTCAACGATTTACCATTTTGAAAAGGATCGATGGATTTCAAACTCAATTCACTAATTTTTCTGTTTAGGAATTCAAGTGAATTAATTTGGCATCTTACTATTTTTTTCTATGTTTTTTTGTAAAACAATACATTTGAAAAATCATGGCTAAGAACAACAATTATATTTTAACAATCCTTTTGATTAAACAGCTTGCACATACTGGTGGATAATCCATTGCAGAAACAAAAAATGGTTTTGGTAATGACAGTACCTTTAATTTAGGGTGGCTGTGGCATAAACCTGTGGTCTAACAAATCTGCAAACAAACAAATCTCCAGCTTTAAGTCCAGCAACTATCCTGTGTGATGTGGGCTCCAGCTTTTGGGCACTGATGTGAAGGTAATTCTAAATTAGGCACCAGCACCACATTGGTTGGAAAATAGGTAGGAGATGATATGTCACGACTAACAAGGTGTGAAGGGGGGGAGCTAGAGAAACACTGGAGGACACGAGTTAAAAGCAGGTAGCAAAAGGCAACTTCATGCAGCAAAAGTCTGAAAATGTTTCTTTTCGGTGCTGAACGCTGCAAACAAAGCCTTTTTTAAGAGATGTTACTCTCTTATTCCATACATCAGTTTATTGCTGTAATGCTGATATGTCAGTGTGAACCGTTTGCCTCCTAGTGGCCTGTAGTGAGACTGCAACAACTTTTCACTACAGCATCTTCACTTTGCCCCTCATACTAGATATTATATTACGTAATACATAAAAACATATGTTATGAAGCTACTCCTTCCATCTGCTCCAGCTAGGGGGCACCACAGGAGATCATCGGTTTCCACCTAGTCCCCGTCCTCTGTCTGTCAAACCAACCACATTCATAAAACTCCTCTTTGCCCATCCTCTTGCCTAGGAGCTTCATCTTAACATCCTTTTCTCAATGGAGCAGCATATCCCAGTTCTAATCCAGCTCAGAGAAATTCAGTACATGCTTGTTTCTCCCAGTGGAAATCTGAGCATCTTTAAATGAGCTAATGACTCCTTACATCCAAACCTACAGTCTGTTCTTCACCCCTCTTTAGTGCCACCATTGCTGTGGATGGTTGACTAAAAAGGGAGGAGGAGAAAAAAATTGCCATCGTGTCCAAGTTTCTAAGTGATTATAATGTGACTCTGAAAGCAAGCACATCCACCAAGCAGAAGCCTACCTCTCTGTGCACCAGGGCTCATGAGTGGGAAGGATCCAGTGAGAATGCTGTTAAAGACGGGGTCCGCTAGATCTAGCTCCTCTGACCCAGTCTCCCTCTCCCACCAGGGAACAACTCCTGCTATCCCACAAGCACCCCCGGGCCCCGGACCGGAGCCCGGCTCGCCCTCGTAGAACCAGTCACTCTGCTCATCGTCACCTAAAAGAAGGAGTATGAAAAATGGGACCTCACAGAAAAGCTGCTTAAACTCATATACAAAAATGAAATAAAAAGCAATTTCACCATATTTAGAAATAACTGGGCAGTTTAAAAAAGCTAGCAAGATGTTTGAGAGAAGTGCTTTTATGTTGTTTTTACACCTGTGCTGTTTTTTTCTGTTTAAACTGTACTCTGGTTCATTTTCCCCCACAGTCCAGTTCACTTATGCAGGTGTTAACAGGGTAATCGCACTCAGGTACAGATCAAACAACCACACCGAACGCTTTTGGAGGAGGTCTAGGTCCGATTCCAAATGGTGTGTGAATGCAATTTGAGTCAACTACCAGGTGCATGCTGCAAGTCTGAACTAAACATCTTCACATAGCCAGGAGTGCTTTGCATTCTGGGGTGCGGCAGAGTACCATAGTTATTCACAAACAGTACACAAACAGTCAGTGTGGGTTAGCAACTAGCTGTAGTAATGTAAATTCCCCATGTTGGACACTCAGCCAGAACACAGCACCTTCTTCCTGTACTTACTTTTGTTGCTCGCGCTCCACACACAATAAGCGAACTAAATGTTCTTACGTGGTTTGTACTGATGCATTTTGGTTCACTTTGAGTTTTTTCTGTGTCAATAGAAACCAAACCACGGGAAAAAACTAAAGGTTACAAGTACAAACCAGAGTACATGAGTCTACCAGAGCCCAGAGTACATGAACTACTATAGGTGTGAAAATACCCTAAAATTAGATTGTGTGCACTTCCTACAAAACACAACCCAACACAACCACTGTGTCCAGATGCGGCCCCTTACCCTTTCACAAAATCCTCACTTCTATGTGCACTTCTATGCAACATGCCAGACAGTTTTAGACACATCTCAGTACATACCTTGCCTCCCCTCATCATTCGTATAGAGGCCTCCATCACTGCTGTTACTCACACTGCTGGTCTCACTGAGAGAAAAGGGTGGAAAGGGAAATTCAACCAAGTGTTTCTCCACTGCATGACTATATCACAAATCCACATACACACAGCTCCATGCATTTACAAATAACATAAATGCTAATAAATGATACCTTAGACACTTTGTGATAATATATAACAGAACAGTAACGTAAACTCCTCCATGTTGAACTACTGCTGGCAACCTTAATCTTTCCTCTGCTCTGCAGCCTTGATGAGCTCAGCACAGCTATCCACCTGGTGGCAATTTTTGTTCGAGTCCCCCTTCAGCTCACAAAGGATCTTAAGAGCAGAACAAGGACTACCTCTGCCAGCTGCAGTTCATGATGGGAAAAGACTGTCTAGCCCCAGGATGAGAGACTCCAGACAGTTCATTACCATCAAAGCCATAACGATAACCTTACCAGCCCTACAACAAGTAGGGAAACGCGAGATGGTAGTTAGCAAATTAGATTTAGATTTTTTTCTTCTTTTTTTTCAACAATTTTTCATTCAATAAAATAAGCTCCCAATACGTTCTAAATGAAAGCAGCCATCAAAGAACAAGCATGAGAACTAACTAGTCTGGAACTGGCAACATTTCAGCTTTTAATATTCGCTTCTTTTTGGTGATCTATGCACCAAACACATTTCAGACATTTCAAAAACATAAAAAAAAGATATTAATTTTAGACAACCAGCCCCAAACACTCCCTTACCTGCAGTACCACAAACTGACACTCAGAATCCATAAAAATCGCACACAGTAGCACATACAGAGGGAGCTACAACATCGGGAATTACGAGGCATAAAAAGAAAGGCAAAACACTAACCACCTGTCACTCATGTCCTCATCCGAGCCCTTTTGCTCCTCCAGCTCCATCTTGTCTTTGGACCCGTCTGTTGGAGAACAGACGGGGTCTTCACTCTCCACCACAACCCCTTCATCCGCAGCTTCCACTCCCAGCCGGTGTGTCGCCAGTTTCCTCTTTTTTACTCTGTTTTTGTTTCCACTTGGCTCTACCAGTCCACCTCCGCAGAACTCCATGGCACCTCTGCCCTCACTTGCACCCAGTCTATGTGGCTTGCCACCAACACGGGCTTTGGGTACAGGCGGTGGCCCAAGCATAGTGGAGGTGGGAGGTTCTGGATCTATGGGTGGGTCCACAGCCATGCGTTTGACCTTACGTCGTCGCCTAAGGCTTCGAGTCCCCTCTGCTGAGCCCAGGACACCCAGGTCATCCGGCCAGAGCGGCCGTTTACTTCGCCCCATGTCGGCTGTGTAGGGGATTCGCCGTTTGGGGCCAAGTTGCTCATCTGAGTCACTGTTGTCACGGGCATGGCTATTGGCAGCAGAGACAGCTCCTGTACTGGCACGGTAGTCCTGCAACAAATGACACTGCGGTGAATACCAGGCTGTGACGCCGATGCTAAATTAAGACACTTGCATCAACACGAATATGTCAGCTAAGACAGAAGCAACAGCAGTGGGGCCAGATTTATGAAACACAGACACATTTCTACCCAAATAAAAATGTTTGCTATTGTCCAAAACGCCACACTATTTTAATATGTTTTGGATTTATTCCCCCCCCCCAGTTACATTTTCTCCTCTTCTCAAAACAACTACAGCAAGCCAGACAACTACATCCTTAAATGTAGTAAAACTGGCTCAGGTGGTCTTAGGGTAAGACTGTTGACACAGGGTTTCAAACAGATGTGTCTCGCCCACAGTCCCTATTCAATTCACCCTATCTCACCTTATGTTCCTCCACACTGGACTCTGAACCCTCACTGAGGTGGCCCGTCTCCCACGGTGGATGTGGGTTGTCTGAGCGTCGTTTCCTACCCCTCCGCTTCCGAGCCTGTCTCTTTAGCAGACAGCCCACTGCTAGTGCATGGTCACCTCCATCACCAAAACCACCACGGGCAGCTTGCTCTGAGCTCTCCTCCAGCGCTGACACCAGGTCATGGACCAGCTCGTCCATCGTTCGGCGAAAGTGCCTGAGATGAAGCAAAAAGGAAGGTGGATACCATTTCATCTCACACCAGGAGTGGACAATCAGATATCTAAAGCACTTACAAACACTAAAGATTTCCCGTGTGCACAAGTATTGGTATAGAGTATAGGTATATCACATATGTATACATATACACTGCTTTTTATTCTATCTATTTATTTATTTATTTATTTTCACCCTTATTGTATATTGGTTTCTCTTCTTCTTATTTTAGCACCTTTGTGGTCCAGCTACCCAATTTCGCTGTGCAAGAAACTGCACAATGACAATAAAAAGCTCTAAGTCTCCAAGTCTAAGTCTAAGTATGTAGCCATTATGTGTAGATTCCTATTGATTGGCAAACCGCAAGGAAACTTAAGAGACGACTGCTGACTAGACAGATACAAATTGAAATGCTATCACGTCAGCTAGCTGTCGATAAGCCCAACTGACGGTGACAACTTTGGACATGGGAGTAAGCTAGCTGTAAAATATCTGAGACTACAGCCTGGTGATTATTCACATTACATAACGTCCATATCTTCTCAGCAAGCAAAGCTAGGGCTAACACACGATGGGTGCACTGCTGAAAAACAGTATTAACAAACCTCAGGCGATGCTATTTAATAGCCCGCGATTGCGGTTGCAAGGTTCTCTAAATCGACGCTTGCTTTAGTTTGCACTTTAAGTTGTTAGCTTCGAGGGCTAACGTTTTCTTGCTACTTAGCCAAGCCCTTCCAAAACAAACGTTGAACTACAGAATTTAAAAGCTGACCAACTGCTGGTACGTAACAGCGTTAACCTGTAATAACACTCACGGCATTAACTTATGCTTAGTTTAAACAAGCGCCGTCAAAAAGTAAACAACAAACACACCCTAAAATATTCAGAAGAGCTTAGCTGCTAGCCTGTTAGCGCAGCTAGCCTTCTCTCTGCCTCTAGCCGGCTGATTCACGAGAGTGGAGTGGACGTGAACAATATGTTACGTCTCCGCGGTTTCAAACACCACCTACCAGCCAGTTCCCGCTTTGCCGATGGTTTTTAGATTAGCTGCACGGAACATGAAAGCCACCAAGTCCCCGCTATCCTTAGCCAGAAACAACGGACAAACACTGACACGCCACTGAAACCATTCTGGCACAAAAGCTAGCGATCAGCTAACTGGATCAATATGCGACAAGAGGAGGACACCGTGAAAGCAGCAGCAAGGTACTGTGTTGCCTTTGGGTGCTGCAGAAAATTGTACTACTAGCATTGCTATGGAAGAAAGAGATCGTCAGAACATAATAATATTAAAGAGCATTATAATTATTCGATTTAAATACACCAAAACTGGATATAATATATATATATATGTATGTGGTTGATAACAACATGTCGTATATATAAATATTTGCGTACCACTAACTGTCATGTATGTACACAATAACTGAAAAGCTGCTGTTGTAATGATGTACGTGAAGGCAACATCCGGCGCTTGACTTCCACGTGTATTGAACACTAGAGGGCGGTGTAGTATAAAACTGGATCCTATGGTTGAACTCTGTTGGGCTATGAAATACACACCGATCAGCCATCAGCCAGCAAACATTAAAACTGGTGACATTTGAAATGAATACATTTCATCTCTTTAAAATTAAATGTGCTGCTGGGAATCCTTGGCATTCGTGTGAATGTCACTTTGACACATAACACCCACCAAACAGTGTTTTAGACTAAGGAACCCCCCCCATTCCCCACCCTTTAGACTAACAAAGGTCATCAGTTCAAACACACTATGTATAATAGTCTAATATTAATTACAGTAATCACTGGAAGAGTCACTGGGTACTTGGGAGTCTTGGATTTCACCCAATGCAACAGGTGGTCTTGTCTCAACGTGATGCAACAACACTATATTGTCAACAAAGGATCAACACCCACAACAGGTGGCACAGTCTGAACTAATGAGACATTTACATATTAAAAGGCACTGTCGGGCATGTCTTATTAGGTAGATCTCTGTGCCAGTGCAGCTTATTGTGTCATTCTTGTGTGATCATGTCTAAAATGCTATCAAACAATCCTAGCAGGTGTCCCCCTCATCAAATGCCTAAGAAGTCAGAGGGTCTGGTGCATGATGACCACTCCAGACCCAGCTCAGGTTTCCAACCAGGGGGCCTAGGTAAATTTAGTAAGACGCTGTTTACTTGCACTCAACAGTCAGACACTTGACATGCGCGAAGAGAGTAAGGATACAAGTTATTGAGCAGACCAGACTCATATCTACCGAGAGGTGGCAAAGACCAAACATCTGCCGCTGGGATTAAACACACTATGGAATCATGATATCAGCAGAGGATGGAGACGAGTTTGATGAGGCTGCTCAGAACTATGCCACTGACACCACCTGGAGCTGGGTAAAGTGATTTAAGAAAAAAAATCATCTGCATGTGTGGAAAAAAACACAAAAGCATGAATAACGCTTAAAGCAAGTTATACCCGTTTGTGTGTTAAAGCATTTGTGCAACGTGAACATGAATAAAGTAGTTACGACAACCTTTCAAAGTCATGCAGAAGGTTCTCTGAGGAGAAGCAGGGAGAGCGGGGTTGTATTTTTCCATAATCCACCAGTGTAAGACTAGACGTTACCACTGAAACTGAAGATGATGGGCTCAGACTCATTAGGTCAAGTAAAAGTTACAAGATACCCTATAGCAGTTGTTATCAACTATATTCACAAATGCATCCACAACACCGAAAGACAGCAGATGTTTTCTTATTTGTTTTCTGTATTTGCTTGAAATTTTACAGTTAACTTAAATTACTTTTTAAAAACAATCTGCAACCATAAGCCCTGGAAAAGCTCATTATTTTTCCTTTTAGTCTCTGAGTCAGAGTTTAGTCTTTTCAGCCTCTGTCTCATGATCCTCAGGCCAGAATAGCCTCAGCCAATCAGAAACCTATATTATTTTAACAACTGACTCAATTAAAATGACGTTTAACAAGAATTGCTAGTACCTGAGGCAAACTGTGTTGCGTAAGTCCAGTTTATGGTGGAGTCATTCATAAAAAATGACTGTCAAGCACCTTTCGTTGCATTTTTTGCATGTATTGAAGTGCATGACCAGATCCATGACATGACAAGCAAACATTTTACCTGTAAATCAGTAATTCATGAGTAAACGTGGTTAAATGTAGTACGTTGTCAGCAGATTGGACAGTGTGCTATAACACCCTTACATTGTAAGTATGTGATCACTGCTTAGGAAGGCAGTGAACTGACATCTCACAAGTCACCACTTCCTCCTCACAGGGTGTGAGAGCACAAAAGTAAAAATGATTTCCTCTTAGCAGGGCTGTCCTAAAAGAACAAGAACAGCTTACATGTTCACCAGTTGAGGTCTGTTACAACAGTGTAAATGCACCGAGTAGAAAATTTGAAGCTGATATTTTTCTTCAGCTGAGTAGGCAAGTGAGACTGTCACATGTCAGCAGGTTTCTTGTAGCCTGACACAGGTCACGTCTCTGACCATTCATGTTGAAAATTACACTGCTATCATGTGCTTTTTTAATGTGTACAACACTGGCTGAGTTTGCCTGGCAAAACAACGTGTTCTTAGAAACATGTCGGCAGCTGTGTGGCTCATGTATCCTCGGAGCGCCCAGTGACGCCAGCGTTTGTCACTGACATAATGTGTGGCCCGCCTGTTTACGTAGGCACTCTGGGATAGGCTTACCGATGGTACAGATATACATCGGTATGTGTAACATCAAGTGTTTAAAGGACAGGGTGTTTACTGCAGATATTCAAAATAGTTTATGTTAAAGAACATTGAAATTGTTTTGGCATTCAGTTTAACTTGCAAGCATAACATGTTTTACACTGATGAGTTGTTTTGACCACTTTTTTAGGTACACCTGCTTAAAAGGCTTGTTGCTTAAATGTAATCACATGGCAGCAACTCAGTCCATTTAGGCATGTAAACATGGTGAAGACCGCCCACCAAAGTTCAAACTAAGCATCTGATTTAAGTGCCAGACAGGCTGATCTGAGCATTTCAGAAACTGATGATCGACTGGGATTTTTCCATATAACCATTAGTAGGGTTTACAGAGAATGGTCTGGAAATGAACAAACATTAATTGAGGCCAGTTCTCTGGGTGAAAGTCTCCTATTGATGCCTCAGGTTTGAGGAGAATGGCCAGGTTGCTTTGAGCTGATAGGAAGGCAACTACAACTGTACTAATCACTCATTACAACCAAAGTGTGCAAAAGAGAATCTCTAAATGCTCAACACATCAAACCTTGATGGAGATGGGCTACAGCAGCAGAAGCCCACACCAGGTGCTAGTTCTGCAGCTAAGAACAGGAAACCGAGGCTACTGAACTGTGTTTAAACACTACAGCTATTGTTCCTGACTATGTCTAACACTTTAGGACCACAGTGTACCCATCTAGTGATGGCTGCTTCCAGCAGGATAATGCGACATGGCTCCAAGCTCAGATGATCTCAAACTGGTTTCTTCAACATGACAATGAGTTCACTGTACTCAAATAGTCTCCATAGCCACCAGATCTCAAGCCAACAGAGCACCTTTTGGATGTAGTGGAACGGGAGGTTCACGTCATGGATTTGCAGCAACTGTGTTTCTAGCACCTTGTTGAATCTGTGCCATGAAGAATTAAGGCAGCTGTGAAGGCAAAATGAGGTGCTAAGAATGAATAAAGTGGCCAGTGAGTAAAAATGACCATAGAGTGTAATAAAGTAAACTTAAGTTCTCCAAAAGGGAGATTAAAAGCATCCTGATCAAAAATTTGCATTGCTTCCATTTGAAATTTGCATTGAGGAAAAAATGACTAAGAGCGCCTCATATTTCCTGACACCAACCGTCTGAATTTGAAAAAGGATGGTTGCGAAAGTGCAAACCTTAAACAATAAATGCACATTTTAAGATGTGATGAAAACTACTAATGAAGACGCACACTCTTCCCCTTTCTGCCTCACAATCTGGAAAAACAATTAGATCGTGTTCACTCAGAGACACATTTTGCCAGACACACAGGCTGAGCTTGCTCTGGTTGCAGAAGAGCTGCACGTGAGGCTTTTGTAGCGTGTAACCCCGTCCAGTATTTGTCCTGGAGCATGAGGGGAGAAGGAGTCTGCTGTCAGGATTTTGGGCTCGAGACACAGAGATACAGACAGAGTGGTTTTGGCAGTAATGTAATTGCACCATTAATGAGAGTAGAGCCCTTTTTTATATAAGAAATGAAATTAGGTGGATTTACATCATGACTTCGTGTCCTTCTCGAGTATCTTAGTCTTTGCAAACTGAGTTGACTCAGTGTTTGCATCTTTCTACATTAAATACCCATTTTTGCTTACGTTTAGTAACCTAATCTCACTAACCACGAGCCGACCACATCCTCTTTGCACAGTCTCACTAGAGGGTCTCGCGCTGTAAGCAAACATGACATGTGCTACTAGGAAGAGCTGTGATTGGCTAGAAAGATCACCTCACAGCATCAGACCTGGCTGACAGACTGGTGACTTTAAACGCTTACGTAGCTTCCACTGCTTCCCGCTGTCAAAGATTTAAGTAAAGTGAGATGTCTTGCTGTAGATTTATTTTTTTGTTATCAGGGTTGCAAGTTTAATGCGACTGGATGTAAACGGTAACGAAAGAGCATAAAGTCACTCTGTAGGCACAGAAGAGCTCCGACAAAGTAAGATAGAGGGTAATTTTGTTGCCACTGTGGCAACTGAAGCGATTTTTTTCTTTCTTCTTGGCAACTCAACAGCTCGACGCTGATTGGCCAACTAACGGGTCGGGGTTTTTTTTGCAAGTGACGTTACTAGTGACAGGACTCCTGAGTGAGAGGAACAGACTCGCTTAGAGAGGGAGAGTCAACGCTTTAACTTAAACGGTAGCGTTTTTGCTCCATGCTCCCAGGAGCTGCATCCGGGCATCAGACATCACCTGTATCGAGGAACAGGAGGTCTTTTAAAATGTTTCGTTGTTTCGTTATTCCCGGTTGATGAAACGCTCGTCTCCCGTGTGTTGGTTAAAAGGCAGCCCCTCAGCTCGAACAGGTATGTTTTGGATTGTTTATGTATATTTGACTGCACCTGCCTCTGAGATGAAACCGATGATAAACTGGCTTTATTTACTCTGTAGATGTCTGTTATAACCACGCTGGACACTTGTCTGTCTTTTATCTGTCTTTACGCTCATTAAGCTATTTTCATTCATCACAAAAAATTCCCTTTTGCCCTTTTGTCAGGAGGTATATGAGTCAGCTGTTTACCATATCGATTAGATCTTATTACTCTTTTAGGTATTTGAACATGCGTTATGGAAGCTGATTTATCACATGCATTATCACGTGTCGGAGTTTTTTGTTTAAAAAAATTAAATAAAGGAATTTCCTTACATGTAGAAGGTTTTATTTTCTTACATAATCAGGAATAGTTTGCATCTTGTACTGCGTGTTTCTGTGTATTGATGTGGGACTGAACACATTGTCTGCTAAGCTGTTCAGCCAGACTCTTCCAAATGAACATACCACAGCTAAACACAAGTCGATGGATGGATGGATCCTTTATTGATCCCACTGGGGAAATTATTTGGTCACAGAGCAGGATGTGCCACAGGCATATACTGTGAGCCTTATACTACGAAAAAATTTGCACACAACGGTGATAAAAACAAACAAACAAACAAACAAATATAATAAAAATGAGATTAAGTTGAATAGTAAACAGTAATCGTACCAGAGAGTAGTGCTAATTACATTAATGAATAGCATCCACACTATAATTCTAAAAATTAATTAATTAATTAATACAGTTTAAGGTAAATAAGGATTATTTTCAACTGTGAATAATACTAAGCTACTCTAAAGGATAAAAATGTGGCGCTGAAAAAGTGCATAAAAGGTCTTCTTTAGATGGAGGAGTTGTATCCATTACAGCTCTTTTTCTGAAACCCAGCCCGAGTATTTTGCCAGTGTTCAGAGACACTGAGATGAAACAAAAAGAGGAACAAACACAAGACATCTATTTTTAGATTAGGCTGCACTGTACTGTGTAACAGTATTTTGCACTAAAAGTCCTCTGCTTGAAAGTCAACAGTGTCGTAACACAACGCCCCGGTGGAAAATTCAGTTAATAATTTAATACAGCAAAGGTAATTTAGAAGAGATCTTTTATAAGATTTAACAGTCAGTGTCTCTGTTCTTCAGACAGGGCCTCGTCTCTTGTTCACATGTCCTCAAGGGGTATGATATGTTGGCATTTTTCCAACATATTTAAGCCCATCTTTCCCTGGATCACCACCTCCAGCACTCTCATCCTGTCTGTTACAAGAAGCTATACAAATCATAATAGTAGTCAGTCTTTACCCTCTGTAGCCTGCTTATGCCAAATATAAGATGCTAAATATGTTCCAATTTTCACCATCGCGGGGCTAGAAATGGAAGCTGAACTATTTATAAAATGTTTCTATTTACGTTTGTTTTTGTTTTTTCTGCTGGTGTTGAAAGGTTGTTTGACTCAAATGGGCTTAAAAAAATACATAAGGGGGTGGATGGGGGTTTTATGCATTGAATTCATGCTATATTTACTGTATTACATTACATACACTTGACTTGACAGTCTGGTCTAACTTAGTCTGTTCTTTGACCTTTTGATGTCTGAATGGAAAACAGTTGTAAGGCTTTACAGACTTACAGTATGAGGCCCGAGGGGGTGTAAGAGGACAGTAAGAGAGACAGTAAGGTCAAAGTGGTAACAGGTTCTTTGTACAGTTTGTAATTACAGATCAGGAAATAGCTTCAACTCCTTCTTTATCCTTTATCCATACAGAAAGCTTATTTTACTTCAGAGTGTTGGAATAGCCCACCCTATTTCCAGCGGGGGGACAGTTATGTCACCAGTGCTTTGATTGACGGGCTGAAGATTGCTACGGCAGATACCCACTCATAAGCGCGTCCACTTTTGAAAGTTGACAGAGTTCAGAAAGAGGTGACTTATGCAACTCATTTTAATCCATTCGCTTGCCCCAGACCCGTCAAACCATGAACTTTGTGGGTCAGTTGGCGGGCCAGGTTTTTGTCCAGGTCAAAGAGCTGTACCGAGGCCTCAATCCCGCCACCCTCTCTGGCTGCATCGACGTCATTGTTGTGAGACAACCCGATGGCTCCCTGCAGTGCTCGCCATTCCACGTGCGCTTCGGCAAGCTGGGGGTCCTACGGTCCCGAGAGAAAGTGGTGAGAAGATAAAAAAACAACAACCACAACAACAACAAGGGCATCTTTAGAGGAAAAGTTTAATGTTCTAGTTTGTTCAGCTCTCACCCTCTCTTGTCTCACCCCTCTGCTTTTAGGTGGACATGGAAATCAACGGAGAACCGGTAGATCTCCACATGAAGCTCGGGGAGAACGGCGAGGCGTTTTTTGTGCAAGAAACAGAAAACGATCAGGTAACGATCGTGAGCGTTTCCGCGTAGCATAATGCTGTCTGCATGTAGTGATATTTTGATTAACTAATTTGGCCAAATCATCTCAACTCATGTGTAATAACTGCTTAAATGAACAGGTGAGAAAATGACACAGCAGTGAAGAACTTTATATAAAAAACCCTAAAAGACTGTTATACTTGTAGCTATTTAAAAGGCAGTACGTTTCCACCTTTATGTGGCCTCCTTGATTAAAATAAAACCAAGATTCAAATGATAACACTTTATTTACACCCTGCGCTCACACACTCCCCATTTGCAACTGAAAAGCGTTATCCAAACTTTCTTTTTCCTACTCGGAGTGATAGTAGTTTGAACAAAGTCGCACTGTGTGCAGAGTTGGCACAGCACCCAGGAATTTCTCCACTTTCCTTTTTTTAAAAACAGACTGCCTTTGTTTATCAGCGAGCAAGAGCCGAGAACGCAGAATTTACTGACCCAGGCTTTAAGACCTGGAAGTATGTCAAACACTGGGAGCATGAGGATAAATCTGGAAACAGGAGAAATATGCTTCTGGAAATTTAAATGTTTGAGGTATTGCAGTATTTGTGAAACTGGCTTAAGTATTAGAGAAATTCTCAGAGCTTGGCGAGTTAAATATTTGTCAGAATTCCTCCAGTCTGACCTACATTTCTACTTTTTATGTTTACGAAACTTCATGGAAAGCCGTTTTTCCTCAGTTTTTTGGAAAGTCAGTGTTTAATTTGGTTTTGGTTTTGCGAGGTTCAGTTGCAGCCTGAAAGAGCCCGGTTGCATGTACTCTCATTTTCTTTCTCTTTCTCTTTCTTTTTGGCTTTGTATGCATACGAGGATGCATGCAGAAAAAGACAAAAACAAGCACTAAAGTACTGAAGCTTGGGGCTGGCTGTAACGAGGGAAGTGTCTGATTTATTTTCCCCAGGGTGGTGTCAGATTCTCAGGCTTGAACGAGCAACTAGGGGAGGAGCGTTGTTTCTCTGAACCCATTTTCTTGGCTCAGGGAAGCAAAACGTGAGGCATTGTTGTCAGACCACAAATCATGGTGTTATACGTCAGTTTGTCTTCGCTTTCTGTTTTTCCCCTAAGTCTGCACACACATATTTATGTTCCCCTGGATGGACAGCAGGAGACCTCCTGGAAAACTCTTTTCTTTTCCTAGAAGGAGGGATCATAAAAGTGACTCTAAACTTCACAGAACTGAGAAACAGAGTCTGCTTCTGCTTTGGCAAACCCTTTCCTCTGTGGAGGTTTTTGCAGTTTGGCAGTTAATTGCAAACCTATGTCTCAGACCAAAGTCATGCAATACACTATGGAGTGGGGGGTTTATTGCAAACATTATAATCTACTTTTATGCAGAGTGTTGTCATCTTTTTGTTTCTCAATGGATGACATAGCTTCATGTCAAAGCGGGAGATAATAGCTGTGCAGGTTGCACAACCACATGTTGTTCTGCATTACAAAAACCAAAGTGTGAACAGTGGGGGAGTCAGCAAACACTCCTACAGCACCCAATTTCAGTGCAGACCTAAAGCTTCGACAGTAAATCCAAACAGATTTCCTCATGTGGATAGCTTTTGGTGTAACGTTCAGGCTCTTTGTCTGCTCGGCTTTGTTTCACTCCTGTTTTCTGTCTTAACAGGAAGTGGTTCCCTCCTACCTGGCCACCTCTCCTATCCTATCAGATGGACCCGTTTTGATGGGGAAGACCTCCGGGACACCCATACAGAATCTGTGCTCCGTGGCAAGCAATGGCGAGAACAGTAGCGTGATGATGAAGAAAAGGAGGAAGAGGAGGAGGAAGGCTCGGGCGGACAACCTGAGGAGAGAGGAAAGTGGAGACTACTCTGCGGACGAAGACATGTTCCCCATAGACATCAGTTCGGATGAAGCGGCAGAAATGGAGAGCAACAGGTAAGAGCTGGGGGTGAGGAGTGAAGGGAAATGGTGAAGGACTAATCGAATACGCATGCAGAGGATGAGGATGATCACCTGACAGTGTAAGAGAGAGTAAAGTAAACCCTGACTAACTCGTCTTTGTGTACTGCAGGTCTTCATCTCGGGATGTCTCTAGAGAGGAGAACACAGTTGGTTCAACCAACAGTTCTTTCAAACAGGCTGGCATGTACACTCGTTCAGATGGGGAGTGGAGTCCCATTCAGAGGTGCTCAGCTCACACAAAATTCTTTCACACCTACAGTAAATGCTATAAATGCATGAAATAAATGTGGAAATGCTATAATCTCTTTCTCCTTTAGTCCTGGAAACTCTCGCCCCACATCTCCCAAGAGTGATTCTGAGCTAATTGGCAAACCGTCAAACGCAGACAATCAGAATCCAGAAATGCACTGGGCGTGGGGAGAGCTGCCTCAGGCTGCCATGGTAGGAAAGCCTTAATCTTGATACCCTAATCTGCAGTGTTGTTATTTCTTCAGCTCATATCATCATCTTCTATTCTCTACTTTTGTAGCCATCTGTCCTTCCACTGAAGTCCAGCCCTCCACCAGTTTGCCCCGTATCCATCCCGGTGTCTGAAAGCACGCACTTCCGTGTGATTACGCCTGAGGTGTCTTCGGAACAGTGCGGACCGTGCTCGGAAATACCAGCACTGCGACTGCTGATGCCGACAGAGACGATGCACGCAGAGGAAATGGTCGTCGCAGTTGGTCCGGATGCAGAATCCATTGGGATGGAGTCTCAAACAGCAACTTCGGAGATGCAAGTTACAACAGCGGGAGGCGTGGCAGCTCGTATGGTGGCCGACATGGAGGACACGTCACCTCGTCCACAAGGCAAAGCAGACTCTCCGTCAAAGAAAAAAGGTAAACCTTAAAAAGGTTTCCCCACGTATTATTTAATGCACTGTGTTACGTCGAGAAGCTGCAGCTTCAAACTGCAAATTGCTCAAACTCAACCAGTGGCTCTCCTTAGTATATTAATAAGATGGATTTACAGCCAAAAATGTGTCTAAATCGCTGCATATGATTGCAAAAATAAACAGGGGCCAGGTGAAAGGATCTGGTACTACAGGGAAGCATACAGCCTCATAATAATCCATCCATAGATCCTCTCACAGAGATCAAGCTGGCAAATGATTTGCTTCTGGATAAATCAATCAGGGGGGAAAAATCTAAGAGGCTGAAAATCAATTTGCTCTTTTGCAGATAAAAGGAGTCGCCATCTTGGTTCTGATGGAATTTATCTGGACGACATCACTGAGCTTGAACCGGAAGTGGCAGCCCTTTATTTTCCTAAGAGGTATTTGGACATCACACACGCTTTCATGTTAAGAAAAGTTTCATACAGTTGTATTTCTGAACTGTGTAGAATGATTGACGAGATTCTTATCAAAAGTATCTCCTCTTTTTTTTTTTTGCAGTGACATCGGCGCAACAGTGAGGAGCATCTCAGATCCGGGCCTCCACAGCACCAGTCAGTCTCCTCAGTCTGTAAGCTCTGGAGGAGACAGTGGAGTAGACAGTTACTGCGATCACATGTCTGACCTGCCATCAATTGCCATCTCTTTGTGTGGGGGGCTCAATGACAACAGGGAGATCACTAAAGGTAAACAATCATGTGACATGACATGACTCCAAGATGCACTTCCAAGACACTGTTTAGTAAGCATGGGGAATAAGTAACGTGTGGGTTTTTTTCTTCTCCCTTCCTTTTATAGAGCAATTTTATAAGAAAACCGTGTCCTATCAGCAGTTCACAGACAACCCCTCTATCATCGACGACCCCAACTTAGTGGTGAAAATTGGCTCAAAGTAAGACATTCGAGTGTACTGAATGGATTCATGTGTCACACACTGCGGGCAAAAACAGCAGCGTTAGCGCAACTCTATGGCCTAATGAGCCGAAATTGGCTGAAAAACGTGTGTTTTGTTGCATTTATGGAAGGGCTAAAAATACATTTTGTTATCTCCCACAGGTACTATAATTGGAACACTGCAGCTCCGCTTGTGCTGGCTATGCAAGCCTTTCAGAAGCCTCTGCCAAAGGTAAGAGCTGATTGCAGATGCTGCACAGATACTTAGGACTCAGTAAGTTGGGTTGGATTACATGAGAAGTATTCCCCCTTCTGACTGAACCCGGTACTGCACCAATTTATATAACATAAGGCCTAATGTGGAGTCTGTGGACCTCAAACCTCACTGTGTTCAGTTTTTGCAGCTGCAGACAAAATTTACGTTGTGTGACAAACATCTTCCAAACTTTTGCTCTCAAGCTAAACGTTGTCTTCCCCTTTGTTCTCTCCACATCTTATTTTATTACTCCCTCCATCCATCCGTTAGTCCTCTTGCCCTAGTTACATTCACTCAACCTTACAGTTCCTCCTTTGCTGTCTGACCAGTGTTCTGGGCTACAGCTCTGTATGTTTATTTTTTGTTTTAAACACCCCTCCCCCCTTTACTATCTCTACACTAGCTTTCACTCTTATTCTGTTGGTGTATTTTCCCCCGCTTCGGCCTCAGGCACATTCTTGGTTTTGCCTCACTGTTTGTTGATTTACGGTATAGTTTGTATTTATTTTTTAAGTGTGTCTTTATGGCTTTGTGTTGTGGTTGTTTGGTGCATGTGTGCATCCATGTGTGTGTGTGTGTGTGTGTGTGTGTGTGTGTGTGTGGTCTGCTTCAGGCTGCAGTGGAGAACATTATGAAGGAGAAGATGCCCAAGAAAGGAGGAAGGTGGTGGTTCTCCTGGAGAAGCAGAAACAGCAGTGCCAAATCGGTAATTTAAAGCGGTGGCTATGTTAATTGTGAACAAGTTACACGCCAGATAAACACCAACCTGGCACTGTTTTTATTACCTATAGGATTCAGCCTCTGAGCGTGGGGCCTGTTGTACTGCTGAGCAGGTTGGGAATATGACAAGCAGGTAAGAAAGCATTCCTGGCTCAAAATTGTCCTTGCTCACTTACAGAGGTTTATATTGAAGCATTTAAATGCCCTGTTCACCTCTCTGATGACAGACTGAAAGAAGAGTCATCCTCTAGTGATGAGGACCACCGGGAAGCCAAGCAGAACTCTTCCCCCATACAGACAGAGCCGGTACTCACAACGGGAGGCGTGTCTTATAAGAAAACTCTCCGACTCACATCAGAGCAGCTGGTGAGCACACAAGTTAAAGCACAAGTTTGGATATGATAGAGAGATAGATAGCTCAAACATTAAAAAAGAAGCACAAAAGAATGAGTTACCACCTTGAGCAAGATGGCAGCAGTAAAGATCCACCTGACAAGCCCAGATGGTGCAGCTATAACAAAATTCTCTTCCTTTCTGAGTGGTTTTTAATGGATTTTCACCCCCTTTTTTCAAAATTTCCCAGCTGTCTCTTCAGTTGCAAGACGGGCCTAACGATGTCGTGTTTAGCGTCACCACTCAGTACCAGGGAACCTGTCGCTGTCAAGGCACCATCTACCTCTGGAACTGGGATGACAAGATAATTATCTCCGACATAGATGGAACCATTACCAGGTGCGTGTGTCTTGTTTTTGTTTGTTTTGTTTGTTCTTTTACTGCATAATGAACCTTAGTTTGGAGTGCAAAACTACTAGATGTGGCTCCAGTATTAGGTTCATCTGCATGCTGTACAACTCTGTGTACAGCAGGGTTCAGTATGATGAATAAACTCTTCACAGCTGTACCACCTGTAACATTTATTCACTGCTGTGATTATGAGGCAATTTGTCATTCCGATCCGAAGATTAAATATGCAGCTTCTTGCAAAGGTAACATTTAATAGAGCGCGAGCAGGTACTTTTTCAGTTAATGTAACATTTAATCCTCTCTCAGCCTAAACAGAGGATGCTTTTATATATTGCAACAATGAGAAATATTACAAAGGGTTTTAAATCTGGATGACTTTGACATAAAACATAAGATTTTTACACAAGTGCAAGAAAATGCATTTTTTATAACGCTTGCTTGTATTTGTCTCCAGGTCAGACACATTAGGTCATATCCTGCCCACACTCGGGAAAGACTGGACACACCAGGGGATTGCTCAGCTGTACCACAAAGTCAGCCAGTAAGAACTACTTTATTAACAGTCTACTCTCAGTTTTGAAGTAAAGCATAAAGGAGGTTTCATAGAAAAAAAATACAGCTCTTAAAGACATGATTTACAAAGTTAAAGAAATTATTTAGTAGCTTCAACTCTCTGTTGAAAGAAGTTGGTTAATATTAATCTCTTCCTCTCCACATCAGAAATGGCTACAAGTTCCTGTACTGCTCAGCCCGAGCGATCGGCATGGCCGACATGACTAGAGGTTACCTCAACTGGGTCAACGAGAGAGGCACTATGCTTCCTATAGGCCCCGTCCTCTTGAGCCCGAGCAGCCTCTTTTCAGCCCTGCACAGGTATTTCAAATCACAAACATGCATCTGTTTTTCTATATTAGCACATGAGAGGATGCAGGTGGAACTCACCGTGCAGTGCTGATTGTGTTTCACAGGGAGGTGATAGAGAAGAAGCCAGAGAAGTTCAAGGTGGAGTGTCTCACTGATATCAAGAACCTCTTCTACCCCAACAAGCAGCCGTTCTACGCAGCATTCGGCAACAGACCGACGGTAACTCACACGCAGATCTGCAGAGCTTACAGACAGTTATATTTGCTTATAGTTTAGTCTATTTCTCCCCATAAAAGTGAGTTTGGATGTTCACTGAGGGTAAATTGAAGCTTTTTAGGTATTTTTTCCACTGTTTAAGTCTAATATCCAGTATATCTAACATTAAAAATGCCCCTGTTCTTGTCTTTGTAGGATGTATACTCATACAAAGAAGTTGGGGTGTCACTAAACAGGATTTTTACAGTGAACCCCAAAGGGGAGCTGGTGCAGGAGCATGCCAAGACCAACATCTCATCGTAAGTCCTTCACCCACGTCCCACTGGGTTGCTCTCATGGCTCTTATAGCAACACTGCATCATCTCGCTCTCCTCTCTTCTCTTCAGCTACGTACGTCTGTGCGAGGTCGTTGACCACGTGTTTCCGCTGAAGGCCCGAGCATCCTCGTCTGACTTCCCCTGCTCGGACACCTACAGCCACTTCACCTACTGGAGGGAGCAGTTCCCTCTGGTGGACAATCAGGAAACTACACCTCAACAGACCGCCAGCTCCGGCAGCTGACCGACTACCTCTGGCCTTCGGAGCAAGGACTGAATGATGGTGTGTTTGAGATGTAGCAGAGGGTTGGAGAATGATGTGTGCGAGTGTATAATTGTTGAGTTTTTGCTTTTTTTTTCAACAGAAGATGGAGCACTTTATAAGTGGACAGCGGAGAGTAAAACTAGTAAACGAGTAAAGCAATCTGCTGTGAATAGTCTTAATGCACAAGATGGATATAAGCGCACTTTTATTAAAAGATGGACTTTGGGGTCATCTGACTAAAAGTATGTATGTGTAGTGAGGAATAAAATAATAGTATTTTATTCAGGCAGCTTAGTATGGATACTATTTTAAAGGGAGTGTTGACAATATAACAGTAGCTAGACTTCAAACTATGACCTAGACAGTTCTTTAACACACACTATAGCCTAACTATGGCCTCTGTCTATCATAATGAGAGAGCAGGTTACTTAAACTTGTGCCAAATAGTCAACGTGGAATTTATTTTCTTACTGTGATCATCTGCTCTGCAGGGCCAGAAATGGCGTAAACATTTCCACGTAAATACATGGTTTAAATTAAAACAGTATAGTTAAACCAGTGTCTTCAGTTGAATTCTACATTTGGCGTTATTTCTGTGTTTATTTATATATTTATTTAACCAATGCCATTTTTGGTCCTCTTTAGTTTACACACAGCCCTCAGTCAGCATGGAAGTGCAGCTCTCCACATGCATTTGTACTATGTAGCAACACATATGTGAGGCGACCGAGCCAGTGAGTGTCAGGACAGAAAAGCACAACACTTTAAATCATCGTCTTCCTCTATAATTCAAGATTGTCGTTATCTGCAAAAGGGATTGGTGAAATATTTGTTTTTCTATTCAGAGTCTGCATGTGTTGTGGTGAGAATGTGATTTCAGTTTGTGAGGCCTTTCTGTTATAGTTCATCTAGTCTACATTACTGTATAAGATGCAGACTGTGTAAGATGTAGCGTACACTTCTGCTACTGCTAGCAGCTAAGAGAGGTCATAGTATTTTAAGAAAAAAAGGATCTTTATATCATATAAATCCATGGATAATGCGGTCATATGAATATGTAAACAGGGACTGAGTCACTTAACAAATAAAATTGGCAGAGTATTATCAGCCTGTAGTATAGTTTCTAAGAGATGGTGTGTGTGTGTACATAATGCTTTAACAATGCTATTATTCTTTCAATGAAAGAGCTAAAGTAGCGTGAAATTGTTTTTATTTTTGCCTTAGCTGTGAACGTGATCTGCATTTTGCTCTTTTTTGAACAGTTGCTTGTTAAACTGGTGCAGTCGGACTCATTGATGACACTTGGGTAAACAGTTTATGTGTGAATAGAAACAATAAAGACTCCTCTGCTTGCCTAACTCATGAGATGATCATTGTTCGGCAACAAAAAATACATAAATAAAATGAAGATTTACAAAAATTCTCACCTTCATTTTTGTGGTTGTTCTTCATTTTGAGACTGCTCACTGCTGAAGAAGCCGATGCCAATTGCTCTTGACTGGTGAAGCATGTTTGAGTCTGTAGCTCGAGACTGAGTGGACAGAGGGATGGAGGCCAGGGCGAAGGTTAACCAAAAGGGCTTCAGTAGTAGTACTAGTAGTTCTACATGATTTGCTTGTAGGGTCACCTTTAGCAGCAATAACTTTAACTCATTGTTTTCTGCATGACTTTATCAGTCTCTTACAACCCTGTGGAAGAATTTTGCCCCACTCTGTACGCCACCACTGTACAATGTTGCTTCATTTCATTGAGGTTTGTGGGCATTTATTTATGCACATCTCTCTTAAGGTCCCGCCAAAGTATATCAATTTTACGATCTTGACTTTGACGTGGATGCTGATAGATTTGCTGAAAGGCTTGGGATCATGGTCCTAATGAATTACTCAGTTTTGACCATGCTTTAGCTGTTGGACAGAAGGTCTAACATTTGCCTTCAGAAGACATTGGTACACAGAGGAGTTCATGATCAACTCAAAGACTGCAAGGTGCCCAAATCATGACCCGCCCACCACCGTGCTTGCCAGTTTGCGCAGATATTGCACAACAAATGTGGGGCTGTGCATTACCATCTCCACTTTGCTCTCATCTGTCCAAAAGGACATCGTTACATTGTTCTAGTACATTTAACATTGTAACTGAAGCCGGTACACCTGGAACTCTTGGGGTTTTTGCAGTTTCTCTGAGTGTTGCCTTTTAGGGTGAATTTGATGGGAAGTGCACTTCTGGGAAGATTGACAACTGTCGTGAATGTTTTCCACACCTGAATAATCTTAAGCACATCTGAATGCTCCAAACCAGCAAAACTGAAAAACAAAACAAAACAAAAAACGATCATTTAATCAGTCCATGTGGACTGCACGCTCAGTTAATGTTTAATTCCTGGTTATGTTTCCTCCAAAAATATTCAGACATTTTTTTCCACAACAGACAAAATCCAGATCACTTAAAACATTAGCTATCATACTCAACAGCGCGCGCGGGGGGGGGGAGGGGGGGTGTTACTTGGGAGCAGAGGGCTGAGTATTAGGAGGAGTTTCCCAAACCCAGCCACACCATTGGCCCCGGGCCCCGAAGTGCTGCATATTTCACGCAGTGTGGAGCGAAGATAGCGTCCAAGCTCAAGAAAGAGAAAGTCAATGAGGCCAGTCACCAGTCAGCTTCAGTGTTAGTGTCCGCAAAGAATGACGAGTACGGTAAGAAGCAAGTTTTAAACGCGTCTGTTTTTATCTTCTTCTCTCGGGCCCGTCCACGCTTTTCTTCAAACCTTTCAAAGTTACCGGCGACTATAAAATATATAAATCCCAGGAGGAGACCGCCTGAAGGAAACTTGCAGGGATGTTCGCTTTTGTCTGTCTTCAAACGGGGCTTGTTTTTGCTGTTAATTATGCAGGCAGGGGTGTCCTGTGGAGCCTGGCCGCCTTAAGCTGCTCAAACTTTGGCCTACTAAGAAAAACAGCGACTGTATGTAAGCCGCTGTTGCTTAATAGTTTTTCACCAGTGTTGGCAGGTCACAGCAGCCTGCAGAAGAGAGCAGCGAGGAGATAACGACTTTTATGGTTTTAACTCGATAAACTTTGTGATTTAATAAGATAATTTGTCTCAGACCACTTTTCCAAAGTAATAATACGTCACCTTTCCCTTACTGTTAAAATAAACAAAACTAGCGCTTGTATAAAAGGTTAATAAACAATTAACACATTAATGGGATAACTATAGGGATGCGCCCGTTGTAAAATAACAGTTCAAAATAACAGTGTGGCAAATAGTTATTGTCTACATATATTTTATTTTACCCCCGCCCCCTGTTTTTTATTTTATTTTCATTTTTTACCAAAGAAATAAAGAGTCTTACAAAACTACACTCTGCTCTATAAGAATTATAGCATTTTTTAAATGTATATATTTCTGTAGTTTTTGTCTCCTTTTTGTGAGCTTGCAGCTTTAATTCAAGGGTTTTAAGAAAGTTTTGCATTAAGTGCCTTTAGGTTTGTATTTAATAGCTAAAAAGCTGCTCTGCTGGTTTGACTATTGAAGGGCATCCCATTTATTTTTCCTTGAAATGCTTTTACAGTATGCTTAGGGTCATCATCCATTTGCAGTGTCCGATCAATTTTGCAGCACTTGACTGAGTCCAAGGCGAGAGTATAGCCCTGTAAACTTAACAGATCATCCGGCTTCTTCAATCAGTACTTACATCATCAAGAAACACCAGTGATGCAGCTTCACTTGCAACCATACATGTCCATGCCATAATGTTCGGCAGATGATGTGGTATGCCACGGATCATGTGCGCTTTTAACTTCTTAGTCATACTTTGGTCTTACCATCATTCTGGTACAGGGAAATCTTGGTTTAATATAAATACAAGTGCACTTTCGGAAGTTGCTGTGCTTGACAGTTTATTATTTTTGCAGAATGAACCAGATTGTTGAGTTTTTTTACTATGTGTCTGATAGATTTATTTCAGTTTACATTCAAGTCCTGTAATAAAAATTCAAGTGAAAAGCTACAAAATGCAAATTCAGCAGTTGCAATCAATGCCAAATATTTTATTAGCTTTATGTGTTACGAAATAACAAGGGAACAACCTCACCTTGTCATGAAATTGCTTATCAGTCAACTGTCCAATTAATTTATAACCTCTGAAAATGGGACGCTGTGCATACAAATGGATATAATTCCTAAATGGGTAATGCGGTAAATTTGTTGGACCCCTTGAATTAAAGCAGAATGTCTGCAGTATAAAAAATGTGGTGCTAATAAATCCATATTCAAAACAATCTTGCTCTGTACCCACGTTACTGAGTTGGTAGATTAGTAGCGTTGTTGTTGTTTTCTATCCTGTTACAGATGTTCCAACATCTTAACTTTGAGACTTTTAACATAAACCTTACTCCTCCCTTCAGTATAAAGATTCAGGCACTGCAAGCCTGAATGATGAGGAGGAGTTTACGGATATATTGGAGGAGCGGAGGCGCAATACTGATCTTGGCTATGCCCTGAGGACCTTTAACCCTCAACCGTACAAAGGAGCCCCATCCTGCTCCACTTCTGACCTCAACAAAGCTGTACTGGAGTCCCAGTATCTGCGCTATATTGCCAAAGAGGTGAGTCACTTTATTTATTAAAAAAATATAGCTTTTACTGTTTTGTTGTCAAAATAGTCAGTTTTTCCTCGCCTCCATATTCCCTCTCAGATTGCCTTGGAGACGGGGTCATCCGTGGAGAAGGTGAGACAAGAGGCTCGTGGGATTTTGGAGGAAATGTCTCACAATCTGCAGCTGGGGTTTATCAGGCTGATGGCCTACACTTTCAATAAGGTGTTCAAGAGACTCTTCAGAAGCATCTATGTCAACATGGAAGGACTCAACATGGTCAGGACTCATCAGAAATCAATACACTTTAATCAGTTATTGGCCAGTTTGTTTCAACAGTAGATCTTTAGAGGTCACACAACCATTCTGATAGATTTGCTTTACTATGGTATTTACTACTATTTACTATACAGAGAACCTTAGAAGTTAAAATTTTCTGTCACTGCAGCTGCAGCAAGCCATCCAGGAGAGTCCCGTGATCCTGATGCCCAATCACAGGAGTTATGTGGACTTCTTGATTGTCTCCTTCGTCCTGTTCACCTACGACATCCCAATACCTGTCATAGCTGCAGGAATTCGCAAGTATCTATTTGAATTAAGACAACAAAGTGTTATTTAAATCATACTAATTATACATGAGATTATATCCATTTTGATTGCATCGTAGCATCCAAATATTATTATTATTATTGTTTATTTTTTTGTTCCAACTCCTTCTCTTTAAAGCTCTTGCAAGCATGAAGGTTGTTGGAGAGATTCTGCGTCGCTCCGGAGCTTTCTTTATCCGACGAGCAATCGGCTCTGACAAGCTGTACTGGGCGGTGCTTTCGGAATACGTCCGAACAATTGTCAGGGTAAAACAATTACTTTTTAAAAGTATTCCTAAGTGCATCTTTGGCAATCAGCTTCTGTATTTAACAATTAAAAGAAGAAGGCTTCCAACAGCTGAATGTGTTTTCCGTAGACAGGATGTGCTCCTTTGGAGTTTTATGTTGAGGGTTTCAGGAGTCGCACGCTGAAGTCTGTGGTGCCAAAGCTTGGTAAGTGTCCAAATGTACACCTGTTTTGTTTTTGTTGCTGTTCACCGGGATATCAAAGTGTGTGCATCTCATTATTATGGACTTTTTTTTTTAAGGTTTAGCTGCATGATGTTAAGCATGATGACCTTTTCTATGGTGGCCCTGGGAGGTCAAATGCACTGCAAGTCAAGAAAACACCAGAAAAAAGAAAAATGCAGCACAAGCAGACAAAATACAACTGAATAAAACAAAACAGAAATGGTGAAAAAACAAACAAAGAAAAACACAACCCACAACAGAATTTGAATAAAACACAATTGAAGTACGGAAAGAAAAATAAAATTTCACTAAATGCAACAGAAGAGTTTCTGGAGAGACAATAAGGTGACGGACCAAAACATGCAAACAATTACACTTAGACTCACTTAAAAGATTCATTTAATAATGTAGGTGTTTGCTATTAGCTGTTTAAGTCACTTCCGCAGCTGGTCCGTCACATTATTGTCTCCCCAAAAACACTTCTGTTGTGTTATGTGAGGTCTTTTTTGTTTTTTAGGATTTTTTTGTGAGATTTAGCTGTGTTTTTTCTATTTCTGTTGTATTTTCTTACAGGTTTGACCTTAAAGGGCTATTGTACCTTTTGTCATTGTACTTTACTTTTGCACACCAACACTCACAGTTTGGGATATTTCAAGTGTTAAAAGTCAAACAAGTTTACAGTATTTTTAGATCATTTTGTGTAATTTGAATATTCTTTTCAACTTATTTTTATTTCCATATTTTTTTACATATTCACTTATACATGTTTTGAGCATCTTGGTGCCACATCTGCATTTGTCTGCAGGTATGATGGACATGGTGCTGGAGCCATACTTCAAAGGTGAGGTGTTTGACATTACCCTGGTGCCCATTAGTATCAGCTATGACAGAGTAGTGGAGGAGTCATTGCTTGCACTTGAGTTGTTGGGTGTCCCCAAACCCAAAGAAAGCACCACCGTAAGTTTCGTCTCATTGCTGACTTGATAAAATTTCCCATGTAATCTTTGGTCCTGAAAGATATGAAACTACAGGCCTCTTGCCCTCGCTCTTTCCCCCCAGGGACTGTTTAAAGCTAGCAGAGTTCTGCAGGAAGATTATGGCTGCATGCATGTGAACTTTGGCCGCCCCCTGTCTGTTCGACAGCTGTGTGAGGGAAAGATAAATCGGAGCGAGTACAATCTCATACCAAGGTACAGATTTGCTTTTTTTTTCTGTTTGTGCAAGACATGGTAGCCATGTGTGCCAAAGTCACAATTGGCTGTAGCTAGAAATTGTGAGTACTGAGTATACACCAACCAAAGTGAGTATTAAATAATTTTATAATTGACCATTTATATATTCTGTGAATGTAATCTCTATTAGCGATATATAAGCAGTTCAAATGAAATACATAAAACATTTTTTACAAATGTGTTTTTATTTATTTTTTCTTACTCATAGTGAGTGTAAAATGAACCCAATCAACAAAAGCATAACAAGTGTAATAGTGATACAACTTAAATGAATATTTTTGTTGTTGCAAACCTTCAAAACTTCAAGAAATAGCCTGTATGTAACTTTAGAATCCACTTCGTTTTCTGTTCAGAGATCTTCCACAGAGACCAAGTACGGAGATCCAGGACTGTGTGAACTGGCTGGCTCATTTGATTGTGCGAACCCAGGAGGAGGGCGCATTGATCAGTCCTTGGTCTCTGATGGCTTGCCTGTTGCTCCAGGCTCCAATCACAACTTTAACAGAAGAGGGTCTGCAGTGGCATGGGCTCACAGAAAAAACCCTCTGGCTCAGGAAGCTGGTGCTGGACTTCAGGGGTCGTCTGAACTGGCCTGGTGGGTGGGCCAGATGGATTTCAAAGATATCAATTTATTTTAATTATACTGTGTAGAAAGCAGCAGCATCAAGCTTAGGGTTAAGAACAATATAGGCCTTTAATGAAGCTTGCTTTCCCTTCAGTGACCAGCAGGTGGCCTTAGCATATTGCATTGCTAGACAACCAGACACTGTTAATGCAGAAGAGTAACTGAGTAGTTTCCTTGCTGTTGCATAGGCTCCTTTTGACCCGGTCCTGTGTGGATCACAAAGATTAGGTGAATGCAAGTTGGCACAAGTGTCCAGAATCACTTAGGAGATGTTCAGTGGATTAATGCACTTTAAGTAACTTATCCTAAGAGGTCTCCACTGAACTGTCTCACTTCACAGGTGCCCTGTGTGTGAACATTCACACATGCAGGCACGTGTGCACACTTCAACACACACACACACTCGCATGCATGACTTTCTGAAGGTCATGTGACCCTCATACTTGAAACCCGTTTGCAGCACACACCCCAGACTCAGACGTGATGTCATCCACCGTGGCTCTTCATCACTCCATTGTCCATCATAAAGCGGGCCGTGTCTACCTGGTTCAGGATGGAAACCCTGCGAGCCAAGATCCACTCAGTCCAGAGGAAAAGGTGATGAGGACGGCGGCGGCGGTGCTGATGCTGGTTTCCTACAGGAATCAGGCGTTCCATGTCTTTGTGCGTCCAGGAATACTTGCTACAGCCATCCACATCACAAAAAGCACACAGAAGGGTAAATGTTAGGTGCAGTTGCAGATTCTGAGTCTCACGAATGGACACGTCTTGTTTAACCTTTTTCTGTTCACAGATGAGCTGTTCAGCTTCTTCTGCTTCCTGCGGGACGTCTTCTCCAATGAATTTATCTTCATCCCTGGAAGGGCATCGCAGGTAACAGCCATGTTTGTCGGGATCACGATTATTCTGTGCATGAACTGGGTAAAAGGCCAAGGTCACTGTAGCCTCTCATTTATCCAATTCTCAGGAAGAGCTAATGAAAGAAATTTTGTGCGTATTGTGCTTCAGGTTTTGCTACTATCATATTCATACATACTTGTGTATGGTTAACAATGAGACAGATTATTATCATGAGTATATTATTGTTACTCATATTGCATATGTCTGCCCCTCCATCACTTAGGACTTCGACGAGGCATGTTCACTTCTGCAGAAATGTGGAGCAGTCCACATCAGTCAACAGGAAGTGACCGTGTTGGAAACGGGACTGGAAGTGTTATCCTTTCTGCAGAAGCTGCTGCAACCCTTCTTAGAATCATATCAGGTCCTTCTAACTTGAGTATCTCTCTCTGTGATTAAGTGTATTTTGTGGAGAGTGGCTACGGCTCTTGGTTAGATGTTGTAAAGTTGTTTTTCTTATTATGGACCTTCTATTGTATTCTAAGAAATGTCATTAAACATTACCCACTGTTATCAGATAACATTTATAACTAACAATCATAGTTTCTAACGACATGAAGAGACATGCTGTAGTTGCATCTTTTAAACTCGAAAAATTATAAATATTATGATTAAGACATTTTATGACCATAAAGAGTTCAACTTTGTGGGAGCTTATTTGCATTAGCAAAAGTATATCGAAAACTGTTTGTCGTTTAGTAAGACAAATGCAGTTTCGTCTACTTCAATATACATACAAATACATATATTAAGATTATCTTTAGAGAGGGGATGCAGTTCATATCACTGAGTCTGAAACTAAAGACACGAGTCCTACTTACGTGATTTAAAATGGATATTCTAAACATCAGTTTATTTTCGTCTTGTGTCTAATGTTTATAGACTTATAGATTTATAGATGCATAGTACAATATTTAATGACTTCAAAGAATCTCTTGCAACTTCATAGTAACCATCCAAATAATGGTCAAGATGGTTTACAATTAAACTATTAACCATTTGGAAAACATTAACATCTGCTAACATGAAAATTATTTGTAACATTTTTAACTTACTATTGACTAAATTTTAGGCAAAGCATTTATTATTTTTTGACCATAATTTGAATTTATTTCCACATTAATATACCAACGTTTTAGTGATGTTTTTATTTTTTTCCCCTCATGTCCAGCTGATCTTCAGGTACTTGTGTGAAAACGGAGCTCACGTGTTTACGGAGAAGCAGTTCCTACCTGCTGTGCGAAACCTGGCTACAAAACTCATCCTCTCAGGTAAAACTGAGTGTGTGGAATGACCTCTGACCTCTAGAGTTGTCTGCTACCTGGTAACTTGCAGAAAACTTACAGTTTTTTGTTTTGTTTTGCAGGTGATCTTCACACCTTTGAAGTCCTCTCTTCTGACACGCAGAAAAATGTTCTTTCTGCACTGCGGAGACTGGAGGCAGTGACAAAGTTGAGGGCGTGAGTAATGAGATTAAACCTACAACCCTGTTTGGTTTTAAGCTCATTTTCTTTGGTGGTTTGAGAAGCTGTCCATAATGCTGATGCCAAAGTTACACATGCACTCTTCTCATCTCAGGTCCCAGCAGAACGAATACAAAGTGAACAAAGCAGCTGTCAGAAGAACTGGTGACATACTCTGTAAGATTATTTGTGATATTCCAGTAAAGATAAAGCTGCTGTTTTGTGTCCATCTTGAGAATTTTGATCTATTTTTACCTTGTTGTCTTTAAAAATTATCAGATTATTTTACATATATAATTACCGATTAGTTTACAATTGTTTACCACACCAACCTGAGGGATCTTTCTTATTTTTGTTTTTGTTCCTCTTCTCTCACTGTAGCTGGGAAAATCCCCCCTGAGAGCCTCCATGCTATACCTGACGCAAGACTTTAGTGTCAAGTAGAATAAATCCATCTTCAGTATCAGCTCACAGTCCTGCTCCCCCCATCCCCAAACTTGCCTGTCTCTTCACTACTTCTTCTTCCTCATTGTCGTCCCTGTGGTCTCTTTAACAGTTTGACTGTGTAAAGATACAAATGCAGTCTGAGCTCACAGGCAAAATACTTGATCCCGGATGCCAGCCAGACTTAATCTACTGAATGTTGGCTACCTCTGTGTCCTTGCTGTCATGCGTTTGAGACCTGAGAGGGCTGAGATGAAGCTAAAAAGCCCTGCAGGATAAATGTTAGTGGCCTATTGCTGATTTAGTTTGATTTTAACCAGAATCAGTAGGTGAATAATAACATACTTTCCATTGCTGATCCTTTCTTTTTTTTGGTTAAATATATTGCCATAGATGTATTGTTAATGACTGAGATAATGAATAAGAGAGCACTTTAAAATAAACTTGGTTGCCAGTAAGATTTGATGTAAAAGAATGTAGCAATAAAGCTCTAAAGGCCAAAACAAGCAAAGATGTCAGGTTTTGTTTGATTGAGACATTTATTTTCTTTACATTTCCATAAATGTGAAACAGTTGTAACAAAATGCACCATAGTTTTATTCGTCTTTCCCCACACGTGCTTAAATATAATTTATTTGATTCTGTTGGTACTAATTCCCTTCAACAGTGAGTGAAAACCAGAAGTCGGAGTTCAACCTCCTGCCCTCCCTGCAAACCAATCAACACTCTGCTGTACTTCTAACCCCTCAGCAGTTAGAAAAAGGCCCCTTATGTGCCAGTTAGCCACGGGAAAAAGATTATCTGTACACGGGTGGCACGTCGACCTTGATGCGTAAAGCGCTCACGGGGTCTTGACAAAACACCGAGATGTATTCCAGCACTTTGGAATTGAGCTTCTTCTCGCCCTCTTTCGCCCTCAGCCGCTCTTTGTCCCACCTCTCCTTCTCGCCGTTCATCTGTGAGAACAGGTTGATCTGGATGGTGCGGAGCGTGGCCGCCAGGATGTAGAAACCTCCCTGCAGCACATGACAGAAAGCGGCCCCGACGCTCAGCGCTGCGCCCATCATGTTGGGCACCGTCTCGCACACCACGCACATGCCCTCCAAAAAGTGTAGCGTGCCTTTCCTGGCCAGGGGTTCGCTCTGATGGAGGTAGCCTGGGGGTGAGGGGCCCTGCTGGGCATGGTTGACCCAGTACCGTGCGCTGTCGGCGAAGTGCGTGGCGGCTCGGCGCAGCGGGAGCAGGGCCAGGTACAGGTGACAAGCGGCTTTGGTCAGAGCGTGGAAGAGCAGCCGCAGCTCAAGCACGGCGTTGCCTGGAGATAAGAAGGTAACAGGGTCAAGCTGGAGTCTAAATTAACACCGTGGCTAATGTCGAGAACCGCAAACACCGTCTGCCACTGGATTAAAGTCTGCTCACCAGCCCGCTGGGCGGCGGGTATACTGAGCACGCAAAGCGAGCTTTCAGCGAGTAAAAGTACCCTGACAACCACCTGACCTAAAGCACAAACCATTCATTCTCTAAATAAAGACTCAAAATTGTTTGTATTGCCCCCTCTCCCCGCCCCGTCATCTCGAAGCAATCAAGTGTGGTTGCCTCATCAAAAGAGTTTAATAAAACAATATTAATTATGTAATATATCTTATTTTTTCATTTAAAACGTACAGAAACCGAAAGTTTTGGTTAGTGACGCGATCTGCAGCACCTGCGCCCATTTTAGCCATTTGTGTTATTTTGGGACACAAACTATTCCCTAATCTGTAGAGTCTCATCTGCTCAGTGCGTCCACCTTTCGAGGGAATACACTCGAAATATGCGCTACAATAGAATCTACAACCACTTTAACATGTTATGTAGAGTGATGCATGGTCTCTTGTGCCGTGCGTTTATAGGTTAGTGGACAGGTGCCATAAACCCCTTAAAAAGCCGTTTTTCCCTTACCGTCTATAAAGCAGAAAATCCAGAGTAGGGCAATACTCGCTGCCAACGAAGTCCACCAATCCATGTAGCCTCCCCCCTGTGCTGACCCCAGCAACGAAAAGCGAGAAAGAAGTGAAAAAGACGAAGTTATGATCTGGCCAAGCCCTGCCCTGCCCTGCCTCTTTTACGCAGCTAATACCCAAACATTAAGTCGTCGCTTTCTCCGCAGGAGAACCGTCAAAGCGCACCTCAGGTGTCAACCGGCGCATTAAGTCCTAGAAGCAAGGCTACAACTCTTGAACCTACCTACTGCACCGTGTAGCGGAAGTTTTTATTGGCTGGAAGACCCTCCTCGGGCGTGAAAGGTGTCGCCTAAAGAGACTTTTCAACCTTTGGGACTTTAAACGTGTTTAGTCTCTTATTTTTTAAATATAAAATGTTATAAGTAAAAATGTTATAAGAATACTTTTCTTCCTGAAGTGCATCTATGCTGATTTTTTTTTTTTTTTTAGTAGTAGTTTTTGTAGTTTTTCCCACCTTTGCCCAAACATCTAAATATGATAGCAGTGATAAAAAATATGATAACCTCCTAACATTAGTTATTCAGCTGATCTCTGCGCACATTAAAGAGGATCCAACAGCCTCTCGGGGGGTTCAAAGCCTACTACGCTTGGGGCATGACTTGTCTAGTCTTGCATAATCTGAGCACAGATGTGGGGGAAATCACTTTCCACAAATACAGTTAATGGAGTGTGGAGTAATGATGTAAACAGCCTATATGCAGTGCAGTGAGTCTGCAGCCTGGGTAACTTAAAACACGGGCAACTAATTGTGTGTGTGTAACATTTGCTGCATGCTAAATTTCTGGACCGTGTTTGTATATTACTAATGCATCAGAACGCAGAACCTTCGCCACTTACGTACGACGTCTCTGCGCGTGCTCGCCCCAGGCTCGCTTGCGTGTCGGCGTCATGGCAACGGAAACCCTCTTCAGACGGTGGTTCACCTGGAGGAGGTATCTCCTTACTGGCTCTGTACGTAAGTCTAAGCCCAGGGTAAAAGTTAGCAGCCTGCACACTTTTCCAAAATGATATGTGTTGCACGTGACCTAAAAGCGCGAGGAGTTTTGGTAAATTGGGCAGGTTTCCACACGAACATCTGACCTGACAGTCCTCAAATCAGCACAGGTAAGAAGCAACCACATTGTAATGGAGACGTGGGCTTTTAATGAAATTAAAACAACTTAATTAGCAGGTATGGCGTAAGTGATGATTAAAATCCGTCAGTGTGGTTCTTTGACACTGTCTATCGTTTATCACGACCAGCATGTTGCTGACTCCAGGCTGCTTGTTTTGTCGTGATGTAGAGATGAGCCACATGAAGAAGAAGGGTCCCAGTGGTCTGATCACCGTGCACTCACCTTTTCCTGTCAGGCTGTTAAAATCAGAGGTAATAATAAATAAGAGAGTATCCTCATAAAAGTGGGAGTGTAGTAAAAAGAAAGCTCAGGAGTGGAATGTATATTACACTCAAAAAGGAGCCACACTGGGTGGCTCAATACCACCCCGCTTCCCATAATGTTAAATATACTGCTGTTAATTAAACTTTTAATTAAAGAGCATTAGCAGTGTAAGTGTTTTTGCTCGGCAGCACTGCAGTGGTGATTATGTTCTGTTTAAAATGTGGCTTTTGATGAGCACACTTTTTTCTTGTTAACATGTACACTCTGTGCTGTTTGCACTTCACAGCAGAGAGAGACTGTGACCTTTCACCAACTAATAATTTATCTCCAGTCTTTCTTCTTCTTCTTCTGTATTTGTTCTCCTGCTCTCAGTATATGGTATGTGCACGCAGTTCTACGGAGGGCCTCAAGTGCCAAAATGAATTAAATAAATAATTACATAAATATTAATTAAAATGGGAAATAATTAGTTAAATATATACATGACTTAAATGTCAATCCATTTAAAAAAAACATTTAATAAATTAGTTATTTCCAATTTTAATTAATTACAAATTTAATTAATGTGTAATTCATGTTTAATTAACCAAATCAGTTAATTCAAAGATGGTAGTTTTTTTCTTTTCTTCTTTTTATTATATTAAAATATCTCTGGGATTAAATGTGTGGTTGACGTTTCACTAGTTCGGCCCACTTAAGATTAAAGTGGCCTGTATGTGGCTCACAATGTAAAATGAGTTTGACATGCCTGGCTTTCCTAACTGTGGCTCTTCTTTTTTCTTTTGTGTATCATATCTGAACATACAATCTCAGAGTCTATTTTTAAAATGAATGAAGAGGTTTCAGTTTACTGACAGATACGACAGCCACTGTTACCCGCACTTAAACAAGGACTAAAGGAGGCGCGGTGCCGGATCAGGTTAAATGCAAAACAAAGAGTCTACCCTATCTACTGCAACAATAAAACCTAACAATGAGCACACATACCTGTGCACTCATGCCAAAACTCCTGTCATAAAATGACCAGAGTGTAAAAATGCATATATAACGTGTTACGTGTTAATGTAACTGCGAGAAGCTGCTCGTGTTTCCGTGTAGTGACGCGATCTGTCACAGCTGGGTGTGGTGGACTCTACCTTCATGTACACGGACATGATCTTCTCTCTATGTGAACTTTGGCTGGATTTCAATAGTTCGGTCTACACAGGACTCTGCAGTCTGTAAACATATTCAAAGTGCTGTATGCTGTGAAAACAAGAGATGTACATTACTGTGTAAAATTCTTGAGATACCCCTCTTTTTTAAATTATTTGCTTAGGAAATAGAAATCTTTGGATGATTGCTGCTTTATATTCTGTTCTTTGCCAAGATGATCCCACAATGCTTTAGTAATGTTGCAGTCTGAACTCTGGGCTTTTACTGCATTAGCAGTGTGTTTGGGATCATTGTCATACTGAAAAAAATGAAGCTGACACCAATCAGATGCATTCCAGATGGTATCAAATGGTGGATCAATATCTGGTGGTACTGTGTTTTATAAATTCATCGAATTTCACAAGATCTCCAACTGTAGAGACTCACTGTTGTAGCTTCCTGACCGCTTCTGTAAATATTGATGACAATTTTAACCAAAGTTCTCAAATTTAGATTCATCACTCCATCGGACTTGTTGCGACTGATTTTCAGACCAGTTCTTGTGTAATTAAGCATACCTCAGCTACCTTTCCAGCGAGACCATTTCTGATGAGTCTTCAGTTAACAGTAGATTGGTCAACTGAAAGGCCAGATGCATCTCTCAGGTCTCGTCAGGTCTTTGCCTTTTCTTTTCCTTTGTTGTTTTTTTTGTCCTGTTTCTTAAGAATGTGACTTTCATGTACTTTTGTGTTTTTCTAGGACTGCCACTTTTTCTTTTGTCTTCCCCTTGTCCACTATCCTCAAAAATTTTAAGGACCCACTGCGCACTATGCCGAGATGTCTTCACATAATAGCTCTTTGAGAATCAATTACGTGGTGCAATTATACTATTCAATCTGTTTTATGTCTGTCAAACTGTGTTGTCTTTTGAATTTTCCATAGATTCAACTAAAGAAATGCAAAGAAATGATGTGTTTTTGTAACAAGCTGCTAGTAACAAAGTGCCTAAAGATACAGTTTAAAATTTGTTCTTAGCCATGATGTCCAGTATGTGTATATACAACATTGTTTCAGCCCTTGCATTAGGTGGCTTTTTTTAATGCCAAAATGTAATATGTCAGTGTAAGTACCTTAAAAAAACAGCAACAACCCATCCCTCTGAAAATGGTAAGATACAAGGATTTTAAAAAAATAGTTGTGGCTCAAGAGTTTTGCACATCACTGTAGGTGGAACCATTCATTTATTATTCATACTGTAATTTCAAGCAAACTTTATGCACTGCGAACGGTAACTACAGTGTACAATATACATCTGGTGTTTCAGGAGTGCATTACAGATGTGAAGCACACCACGGAGAGCAAGAAGAGCAGAAGGAGCAGCTCACAGCAGCATGAAAGGACGGGGAGCACCTGCAGGTCTGTAACACCAGAGAAAAGGAATGAGGTGTCCTATGTGCCAGAGTGGGCCACCAAACGGGACTGGCTCTCTTACACCTCCCTCAGACAACTGCAGGTACTGCACTCAGTCGGCTCACATCTTCACAGAAAAGATGGAAAGGATGAATTCCTGAATCTCTTTGTTGTCATTTAGGCAAAGGTGAAGGCTGAGAAGCAGCAAGTGAAGGAAATACTCCAGTCATTACAGGAGACAGAAAATGGGTTTAAGGTAGGGTACTAGTTTTTATTATACTGTAGTCCATCTAATACAAGGACACAGCTTTTTCCCCCCTCACATTTTATTCTTCATTATTAAAAATACCTCCAATATTGATTGAAGTGCGTCTTCATTCAGGAGTTGGAGTTTTTCCTGAGTCAGCGTGATGTTACAGAACTCAGGAGGAGAGAGCTGCTCCACAAACATTGGACTGAGCATGTCTGGTTTCCCATCCAGCAGAGAGTGAAGGCGCACGTGTCCAGCTGCCCAGAGGCCAAGAGGCGCCACAGCCTCTACAATCACTACCTCCATGTCTGTAACTCCAAGGTGGTGCTGAAGCTTAAATTAGTTTTGAAGCTAGGTCAATGACTCCTCATGTTGGTGCTAGAGTTTTTGCGTTGTTGTGGACGACGATGTTTAGGTTTTGTGCTTATTACTGCAAAAACAGATGAGATGAATGTTTAACTTATCTCACTGCCACGTTATCTCTGATCCACAGGGGAATGTCTTTCTCGAGACCTACGATCCACAGGAGTACGATCCTTTACTTCTCAACATCAAAATGCAACAGGTGAACAACCAGGTGACTTCTGTGACTTGAATATTTCCCTTCAGTATGTTTCGTAACAACATTAGTGTCTCACGTGTGTGTTACTGCTAATGCATTGATTCCTTAAAGGGGTCATTGGGCCTTCATTTAAATGAAAGACCAACAGGAAAGAGATTCCACTCATCTTTGGGATCAGGTATCTATATATTTTCCCTTTTTTGTGTTTTTTTTTCTAGCCAATCGGAAATTTAAGACAAAATATTATACAAATGCTTAGTCTTCAGTATTGGCTTAGTTTGATAAAAGGTACTTATTATGCTTTTGTTGTCTGTCATATACTGTTACCATGATGGATGCTCACAATAAACATGGCCAAAGTTTTTACCTGACACTTCATTAGGTACACCTTGCTAATTCTAGGTTGGACCTGCTTTTTCCTTCAGAGCTGCCTTAATTCTTCGTTGCACAGATTCAACATTTCTCAGAGATTTTGGTTCATACTGACATGATGGCATGACACAGTTGCTGCAGATTTCTCAGCTGTGCATCCACCAGATCTCAATGGTTCTGTATTGGACTGAGATCTGGTGACTGTGGAGGCCATTTGAGTACAGTGAACTCATTGTCGTGTTTAGGAAACCTGTTTGAGATGATTTGAGGTTTGTGACATGGAACGTTATCCTGCTGAAGGCTGCCATCAGAGGACGCACAGGGTGCACTGTGGTCATAAAGGGGTAGACATGGTCAACAACAATACTCAGGGAGGCTGTGGTGTTGAAACAGTTTTCAGTTTCAGAGGCCGAAGTATGACATTACACCATAGCATTACACCAGTGGTTCCCAAACTTTTTTTTGCTAGGCCCCCCTTTGTTTTACAAGAAAATCTTTGTGTATAAAGAGCTAACATCTCCAAAATTTCAGGAGTAGTTAGTCATTACAAGAAGTGTTTGTGAACTAAAAATCAAGAATGTGGGATGCTGTTTGTCCGTGATTTGGACAGCCCAGCGCGTGCTCCCGACGCAGGTTAAACAAATTCTGTCGCGGAGACCTACCTTGGCACTTGTGCAGGTGAAGCCAAATGCAAGATATGCTTCATCATATTTTCTAGTATTTGGTTTGGAAGGAAGTTGGTTTGGAAACATTTGGCGATGCTTCATCTTCTGCTTTGCGTTTGTGTGGGAGCCCCGTCAAAAACCTGCCCATCATGCTAGCAGTGTCCAGCATTTTTTCTTTTTTTAAATTCAAACCACACCCCCCCGCAACGGTTCTGGCCCCCTGCTTTGGGAACCTCTGCATTACACCATAAGCACGGCTCATATAAGGATAGATGGATCAGCGCCTTCATGTTATTTACGCAAAAGTCTGATCCTATCCAAATGTCACAGCAGAAATCGAGACTAATCAGATCAGGCAGCGTTTCTTCAATCGTCTGTTGTCCAATTCTGATCAGCTGGTGTGAATTGTAGCTTAGGTTTCCTGTTCTTTGCTGACATGGCACCCAGTGTGGTTTGCTGCTGTAGACCCATCTGCTTCAAGGTTTAAGGTGATATCTGTTCAGAGATGCTCTCAAGTGTTTGAGTTACAGTTGCCTTCCTATCAGCTCAAATCAGTCTGGCCATTCTCCTCTGACCTCTGACATCAACGAGGCAATTTCAGCCAGAGAACTGCTGCTCACTGGATATTTTCTTTTTTGTCTGAGTATTCTCCGTAAACTAGAGATGGATTTGTGCAGAAATCCCAGTAGATCAACAGTTTCTGAAATATTCACAATGCCCATCTGGCAGCAAACAGCACATTCAAAGTCACTGTGGCCTGGTGTGGTTTGTGGCTCAGCTACAGGGGAGCAGTGGAGCAGTGGGTTCAGGATATGGTGTCAGGGGAAGGCTGACCAGCACAGCTGATTTCCATTGTATAATCATGCCTTCCCTATTTGAGTAGGATGCTGGGACTTGACAGGGGAGCTGGGTGTACTTGCACTGGAGACAGACAGCTGTAAAGCTGCAAAAAACGGAGTCACTGGAAACTTTGCAAATAAACATTCAACTGCTTGCAAAGCTGCGCACTGTGGGTCCTTTATATCACAGTCACTTAAATCACCTCTCTTTTCCATTCTGACGTTCAGTTTGAACTTCAGCAGGTCATCTTCATCGTGTCTACATATCTAAATGCATTGGCTTGTTAGAATGTGATTGGCTATATATTGGCTTTAGTAAGCAGCTGGACAAGTGTACCTAATGAAGCCTAGGGTGAGTTTATAAATCAGCACAATAATGACAATTACAGTTATTTTACTTTGCTGCTTTTTTAGTGTAAAATACTTTCAGGTCAAAACTTCTTCAAATGGCAGATTTTCTTTCCATCTTAGGGCATAAACTCCACCCGACAAAAGCTGAACGGCGAACTAAAAGTCATCGACCTCTGGGTGAGTCTGTGAAGTCTCAGGCCAACAAACGTCTACAGGCCTCATCTAAATATCCAGCCTGTGGGTCCATTAAAAGGCCAGTGGTGGTCGAGACTGAGAGAAGCAAGTGTAGCAGGTACTTATATACTGTATTTGTACACCATAGCACCACAGTATTCACACGTGATACTGCTCACTGACAAATCACACTAACAGTTTAAGTTTGAAATGTTTTTCATCCAGGCCTAACACTATACCACTGCACATCAGTGCAACAGCCACATCAGATGGAAGGTGCCACCAGACCAGCTGCTGGTTCTCCAGATGTGGATGTCTGCAGGAACCATCAAGTTAACAGTGACTTTGGCCACTGTGTACATCCAAATAAAAACAAACAAACAAAAAAAAACCTACTTCACAATTTTCCTGGACATCATACTCGAAAGACAAACGCAGAAAAATATTTTACTGTACATACATTTTATTCATGCCGGTGCCGTTTTCGGGATTTAATGGCGTACGTGCCATGAAACTTCATGCTTACACCATAAGGTTAACCATTGACTTTACATTATACAGCAGTGTGCAGCAGTTGTAATATAAAGATACGTGAGGCAGTGTGTGACTGTCCACACGTGTGTGTAACTGGCTGATATGTTGTTATATTCTTTAATTAGCAGTGCGCTGGAAAAAAAAAGAATTTACAAATCGAAACTGAAATGTAAAAACCCGGTGAAACGTTGAGTCCCGTTTGTTACTTTATATTTCGGAGTGGCGATTAAGAAAATATTGGCAATCATCTCCGTGTTTTGGATCGTTTGAGGTCGCTAAAAAGCTCAGGGTCAGTGGAACAAGCAGGGACAGTAAAATCCCCATTATTGCGTAATGTGCAAGAGCATAAAAAAGGCACTTTAACGGTCCTTCATTACTAGGAAATTAAGTGGTGCGTGTGCCTAATGGAGTATTCAGATGTGTTTTCCTCATTTGGTTGGCTCGTAAAGCTGTAGATCTAGTTTGACGTGAACTTCCCCAGTAGGGACTTCGTGCAGCAGAAGGCGACGGGTTGCTGCTCCTTTGCTCTCCATCTCTTTCTTTATCGTTGCCACGGGAACCTCAACGCGGCCGAGAAAATCTAAAGAGGAAGGAGGACACTTTTATTTAGTAAGATGATTAAAATGAGGAAAAGAAACGCATCTCATCGATTGTGGGATATTGAAGTCAGACAAAAAAAAATTTAAGACAGCTGATTTACTTTAATAGAGGAAAACCAAGACTTTAAGTGTTCCTTTAATTCTGTATAGGCAGGACAAATTAGACAAAAAGCCTAATAATCTACTGTTTTATGCATGAGTGCTTTATCCACTGACCATCTGGTGAGAACTGATCTTTCTCGGACACGGTGATGCAGAGGACATCCTGGTAGAGGTCTTTGATGAAAAACTGGCAGTTAAAATTCCACTTTGGGCTCAGAGTGTCGCTGATTGGCCGAGATGTGTAGCACTGAGCTCCCATTGTCAGCTCACAGTAAGGATTACTCTTACCTGAAGAGAAAAGGAGTTAATGGGACTTAATTACAAAGCATGCATTAGCAGTGTCATGTTGCCACGGGGCCTCACCGTTGGGCTTACAGGCCTTGAGCTCCTGGGCTTCAATGACTGTTACCAGCAGCCGGCCGATTCCGCTGGACTTTAGAGAGCGTGCTAAAATAAGCAGAAGGCAGTAAGATATATGACAAAAACGCAGCATCCATTCATAATGAGGATAATGTTTGAACAATACACACATGCATACTTCAAGGTACTTCGCCGTGTACTCGTATGTTTTCAAATAAGAACACTTTGTTAACCCTGGCAGGGGCCTTGCTTTGTTGTAGATTTTTAATATGCAGACTGAAAAATGTCAACTCTGGATCAACTCGGAATAAAAGGAAGTAAAAATGAAGCACTCCATTCAAGCTCCAGTGTGTGCAAATGAATACTCCAAAATTAAACAGTACGATGCACGGTATAAACGTGACACTGAAGGTGAAAACAGTCCAGGGGTCATAGGGACGAGTCGTAGAGTCTGACGGCCATCAATAGGAATGATTTCCTGAAAACTTGTGAAGGTGACTGGTCTCTGTGCAGTAGCTAAAGTTGGTCACCACCAAACAATCATTTTCAGATCAAGCAGATTCCAGGTCAGATGACACTACGAAACTGCTTGTCAGCTATTATATCATTCAGCTCAAGACGGCACTACAAGGAAAGTTAACAAGGGAGCAGCGGAGGGTGTAGCTGTGTTTACCTTGGTAAGCCTTCTCTCTCTTTTTCTTCTCCGTCTCTATGAAATGTTCAGATGCCGCTTTGATTTTCTGGACCCACGCTGCCCTAATGGAAGCAGTAAAAATGTGTGAGTGCTTCACGCAGAAACACGGACGTGTGGTTACACAGAACACGAGATTTTTGCACACGTGCCTCTCGTTCAGGGTCTCGGTTTTGAGAGTGTAGACGCGATCAATGTGCGAGACGTGGAACAGCGGCTCGTCGCTGGACGGGTCGGGTGGCATTTTCACCAATACCTCGTTCAGGAAGAGAGGCTGGCGGAGATGAAATGCATACCGGCAAATGCCAAGAGAACGTAAACGATGAGAAAGAATAGTTCATCTGTGCATTTATATATATTTTTATATATATTATATCTGAGATTAGCTTACCGTTTTGTACATCTTGAGCTGTATGTTTGTTTTGGGGCTGAATAACTTGTCAGATCCCGAGGAGGAGAAGGGTTTGGCACTGTGTGTGAGGAGGAGGAAATCATTGAAGAGGAAAGCCCACAGCTCTCTGCTGCTTTTGGTCTTGTACAGCCGACCGCTGTGGAGCAACTTGCGAGGCCCAAGGCAATTAGTGAGTGAGTTGAAGACCAAGTGCTGGGGGAAAAAAAGTGCAGAGAAAGCGAGGCATGGCTGAGGAAAGTTGTTCGAACATAAGCAAACTGTCAAGTGTTGTAGTTAAAAATGGAATTTTTGCTGTCCCTGCGTAACAGCTCAAGACTTGTCAGACATGAAATGCTTTGCAGAGGCCATATTTAATATAGCAGCAGGGACTCGAGAGTGGAGATACTCGTGTCTGAGTGTCTTTACCTCTATGGGCCCCTCACACTGCATGTGGCTCTGTATCCATTCAAGCCTGTCTGAGTTTTCCTTCTCCCGAACCCCCTCATTGACCTGAGAGCACAGCTCCTCGGCTCGCTCCAGAGCTTCTCGGAGAGGGCCTCGGTCTGCGTGGCCATCTGGGGTGTGCTCCAAGATCTTACCAAGAAGCACAGCACAGGTAACAAATTAAGAGACATGGAGATTAATATTAAACAAGTGGTAGGCGGGATTCATGTAGTTACATATAAACAGCATTTTTCTGCATACATTTTTGATGAGAAGAGGGTAACGTGTAATCCTCTGCATGGGCTTGAGGAGGAAGCTGGACAGCGGCATTCCTTTACAGCGATAGTTAGTTGCAATCTTCTGCTCAAGGGGAGGCAGACAGAGGCAGAGATATTTTATTGCATCTCACAAAAGCAAGTGTTTTATTTATTTTCCCCCCTCCTCCCTTTCACAATATCCATTATCCAAGGCTCGTACTTTGAGGAAGTCTTTAAAGTCAGGCTGGTTGTGGGTCTTGCTCTGCAGCAGGGCTGCGGCGTTGAGCTGGCAGGAGCAGAAGCGAATGTATGGCTGCATGTGTGCGAGCTCCGACGCCAGCAGGTCTCCTATTAGCTGAACGGGCATGTTCTCTCCTCCTGTCTTTTTACGGACACGCAGGGCTCTGGAGGGGGGTCACAGATGATTAGGACGTGAAACACTATTTCATAACCTCACAAAACATAAATAGATGGCATATCTGATGAGTTCTGCAAGCTTTCAGAGTCTATGGACTTGCAGAAATGAAATAAGTGTCAGTTTTTTTGTGCATTTGCTTTTGATCATTTTCACAGAAAGAGTTCATAAATGTTTATTCTAGCAGAGCAGCAGGTTTAACAGTTTAGATGTCAGGATGGTTCATAACAATGTCACATGTGGGACCTACTTGAGCAATTTGGAGTTGCACATAATCAGTTCCCTCCAGTTAACAAAGATAACTGCCATCTCAGCTTCAGTTAGACGCCCTGACTCAGACATGGGCTTGTAGAAGACCTAAGAGGCAGAAACAAATGCAAACAGGTGAGGAGAGAAAGAAAAATGACAGAAAAGTGTTAATAATGTTCAAATATGCCTAGGTTTCCGTCGGTACCTCTAGCACTAGCTCAAGATCCTCCACATAGGTCTCCTCAGTCTGGATGAGCTCGTGAATGTAACCCTGCCTTTTCCTCTCCTGAGGGGTCATTGTGTCGAGCGTCATCAGGTCAGCACACCCTACAGGAGCACATCCATGCGCATGCAAACACACGTGCAGACATGCATGCACGGACATGCACCGGCATGTGCATGGCAAACACAAGCACAAACACTTTCCTCTCAATCACTGATGTGGTGTGTGAGAAAATACAGCGAGCGTTCAAAAACATGTTAAAATCTCCCTTTATTATCACTTCTATGACGTCTATTTTACATTTAATGCACAGAGTGAGGCACATTGTAGTCGCAGTACATGAACATAAGCGATGCCAACGCTAACAACACTGCTACCGAGAACACTAAGGTAAAGAAAAATAAAGCACCTTTCATGGTGGAGTGCTCACTCCTGGTGATTGCATAGGTGTAAATGGATAAAGTAGCTAATGCTTGAGTGACAGAGCAGTGGAAGACTCAGCTGGTAGTTCAAGTCTTTGAGGTTCAATCTTGGCAAAAGTTGGATGTACAGTTGTGGTCAGGAGTTTACACACACGCATCACGAGCATGAATGTCATGGTAATTTGGGGCTTTTAATAATTAATTCCACAGTGGAATAATTATACAGCATACATGTTTAATAACTTTAAAAAACAAGAACTGATTGCAAATGTTTGACTTGATTTTGGAGCTTCTATAATCCACACAATGTCAAAAATATACGCACAGACTCAAATAAGGTTCTACTATATCTTTTAACTTGACAAGACTGAGGCCTATTAACCTGTCATGATAGTTTCTACTACAACTGGTAGTTTCTCTTTGCCAACATAAAAAGGTTTGACAACACTCATTCGATTGACGGATACTCAGAACAATTGGAAAGTCCAAGGAATTCAGAGAAGATATAAGAAGCAGAATTATAGAGTTACACAAGTTGGGAACTACTTTGCCAATGTCTGGAAGAAAACCCAAACTGTCACCCTCAGGCTACGTCTACACTAGCCCGGATAAATTTGAGAACGGCGTATACGTATGAAAACACTCCGCGTCCACACTATCGTTTTCATGCGTTTTCACAGAGTTGTTCATTCACATTGGAACGGCCGAAAACGCTTACGTTCCAGTACTGCGCATGCGTGAAACGCAAGACGATTCGACCCGATTCATTTCTGTCTGCCGAGTTGTTGCTGTGAGTAACACAAAAGTACAAAGTTGCAAAAGCGAGTGAAAATTAAAGAATTTGAAGAAAGCTATCTGGAGCATGTACAAACTGATATAAATCTTTAATAGGGCTGTCAAAATTAAGAGGAAACAAAACAACTGCTGTGTAATGCCCTCCGCTATCTTAGTTTAATTGGTCACATGACTGCATCACATGACTAAAATGTGTCATTGTTTTCAAAAAGGCTCCGTTTTCGCTGTTCACACTGCCACGCGAAAACTGCGTTTTCAACTGGAGAGCATTTTCAAAACGCTGCGTTTTCCTTGACCGAAAAGGCCGTCTCAGTGTGGACGGAAGGCCAAAACGGAGAGAAAAAGATGCGTTTTCAAACGAGAATGTATTAGTGTGGACATGGCCTCAGATGTAAGGAAAATTAATTAGAATCTTCAAAAACGAGCCAAAAACCACCAAGGCTCAAACCTGACATGAACTAGAAAATATTGGAACACAGTGTCCATAGGGTGTTTTATGTCAGGGTGTTTCATGTCACCATGGAATGAGAGGGTGCCTACTCAGAAAGAAGTCCCTTGTCCAAAACCGACACCTTTAAGCTTGACTAAAATTTGCAGCTGCTCACATGGACAAGCCAAATTTCACCTGGAGAAAAGTCAGGCAAGACAAAGATTGAGCTATTTGACTACAATGGCAAAAGGTATGTTTGGAGGAATAAAGATGAGGCTTTCAAACCTAAAAACACTGAACCAGTTGTTCAGCATGGCGGTGGTAGCATCACGCTCTGGGGCTGTTTTGATTGTAGTGTTACTGGTACACTGCACAAAGTGAATGCAATGGTGAAGAAGGACTAATCTCCAAATTCTTCAGCTTCAACTCAAATCAGCAGCTAGCTGGTTGGACACTTTAGTCTACAGGACAATGATCTCAAACACACATCAGATCTGGTTTTGGAATGAATAATGGCCTTCCCAAAGCCCCGATGTCAACCCAATTGAAAATTTGTGGACTACCCTTGAAAGCCGGGTCTGTTCCAGGAAACCAACCGATTCAAATCAACTCTACCAATCCTGCCAAGAAGAGTCCTCAAATATCCAGCCAGAATTTCACCAGAAGCTTGTTGATGGCTACCAGTGTGGTCAAAGTGTAACTTGCAAAGCGACGTGGATTAGAGAAAATCTAAAATAATTTCAAACCATTTCTTTTTAAGACATTAAAGATGTATGCTGTGCAACCTCAAAGTTACGGCACCATTCTAGCCCATGATAAGTGTATTTAAATGATGAGAACCCTATATGTCAGCAGTGTGGTAGGTGTATCTCTCAGACCACTCTTGATATGCTAATGTTTGCATGGTTTTTGTTTTTCTTATTTTTAATATGTATTTGCTGGTGATATCACAGTTCAGTACAGGATGGGTGTCATTTTAAGTACTTGGAAGCGTCAATAAATGGCAGAGTGCATAAGAATCGAATAATAAAATCACAATCAATTTCATCTCAGTTGCAGTTCAAGCGATGCGTTAGCAAGCAGCAATCAAGGTTACCGGTGATTTAAGCAACAGCGAGTCTTCACATTGGTCCATTTTTAGCAAGGTTTCAATGTTGTTAGTGCAAGAATGAGTGACCCTGTTAGAATACTCTGCATCATACTAATTTATAGCTTTAATTTAGAAAACTAAACCGATGCTTCTTACATATTATTTTCCATACTTTTGTAATCAAACTCTTATTTTCCTTTTATCTGTAGCAAAACTAAGCTTTCCACACTTTTGTATCACGGGGGACAAAAGCTTTGAAAGCTCATGTCTAGCTGCCTCTGCCTCGCTCCCTTGGTTAATTAGTTAAAGAAACAGAAATGGAAACAAGGGAGAGAAGAGAGCGAGGGGGGGAGGGGAGGAAGGGGTGTACGGTGAAATAAATTTACATTTAAAGCTGAGAAGGTAGGAGGCCAAAAACCAAAGAAAAAAAAAAAACAGGGTTTGTAACAGAGAAGCACAGAACACCAGAGTCCTAAACGGGTGAGGTGGAAAGTGCGGAGGTGGGCCGTTCTTGCTGGCGGCTGGGCTTCCTGTTGCGACAGGGCAATTCGGGATCGCTCAGACAGAAGGGGTGAAAAAGAGGAAGAGGAGGAGAAGGAGGAAGAAGAGAGAGGAAAGCCAGCGTTACTGTCCTACAGAAGAAAAGGAGGGGGAAAAAACAGATGTAGTGGAGGAATGGAAAGGGAGGGAAGTGAGATGATGAAGAGATGAAGAGATGGAGAGATAGCAGACGTTAATATAGCTTTAATATTAATGCTGGACACTCACATGCAGGCGCATTAATAATGCATTTCTGGAAATGTAAATGTTATTATTCATCGTATCAGCTGCAGACGGCGATTTCTCGCGCTCTTGTTTCGGCAGCGAACCGCCGGCCTTACGTGTGGCGGACGTGCGAGTGACAACGCCTTCGCTGGAATTAGAATTTCAGAGCGTTTTGTGTCTGTGGCTTCGACAAGTTCATCCTAATTAAAGATCTCGTGTGTTCACGCTTGTTAACAGCTGTTGCTGTGAGGAGAACACGCAAGCTGTGCATACTAATTCAGGCGCACACCTCTCATTAAGAAATCGGCCTTTTTAAAATTTCTCAGCAGCTACGTATGAATGAGCAGCGAGCGGGATACGCGTGAGGAAAATTACCGCCTCCCCGTGTGAGCAGCTGCTGCGGTGTTGCATTCATAGAGGGAAAGCGAAGCTGCCGTTTCCAGAAATGTGACCAAAATGATGAAAAATGTGCCAGTTTGAAATCAGATCAACCTTCGCTCTTTATTATTTTCTTGCCCGGGGTGATTTGTCAGCGGCATCTGTTTTAAAAGAACAGTTTGACATTCGGGGATATATGCTTTGTTCACTTTGTGGTTGCAAGTTAAATTAGAAGATCAATACCACTCTCATATTAGTCTGCTTAATATAAAAACTGCAGGCAGAGCGTGGCTGGATAAATTAACTAACAACACGATGAGAGAGGTATCCATCACGCTTCATGCCCAAAATGTCAAACTTTCCTTTTGATGATTTGAAATTGTTGATGTTGTCCGGGATACTTAAAAGGCCCAATCGTTTTGCCTTGTGGAGAAGAAATTTAACATTTTCTATTAATCAATTTCAGAAGCTTTTTATGGGACTGAGCCTTTTAAGTGTAATGGTTATATGTTCACCAATTTCCTCAATGATTGATTGAACCAACTACTCGAGGCTTACCGTCAGTGGTTCCATGGTCTGACATGGATAAGGAATCTACTGTACCTGGAGTGAGCCAAGCCAACCAACATTTTTTTTTCAGTAGGAGAGAAGTTTGTTTCTACAGCTGATAAACACAACTTATCAGTTTCCATGTGTGCTGTTTTATTTTTCTTTTTTTTTTTTAAAAAAGAAGTGGATAATTGACAGAAAAAGACAGTCCATCAGTAAGAGGACTAAAGTTTTACTTACATTGCTGGCTGGGGTCTGATTCTGTTGTCATCTTGACATAATTGGTGGGCAGCAACCCTGTGACCCTGTTGGCTTCTCCTTTCCACCAGTCGGGGTTGGTCTTGTCGAGGATGTTGATCAGCTGACCCTTGGAGAAGCTCAGCTCGTCCTGATTGGCAGCCGTGTAGTCGTACATTGCAATAACTTGGCATACTGAGGGAACAGAGTTGACATATAAAGCTTAATCTGTAGTTGTAGATTTGTAGAATGACCCAATGAGGGCCAATATATAAAAAACAGAAGTAAGAAAGCCTTAAAGAGACCAAAATGACATTAAAAGAAGGTGAAAATAAAGATTAAATACCAAAAAGTGAAACTCCCAAATGGTTTCCCTTGAGCACCAAACATTTAAAAATACTGGCAGCCTCCAGTCTTAAGCCTCAGCCTCATAGTAGATGCACCCCTGTGGTATCAATTTGAAAATCCTCTGTGGTTTTTTAGAAAATTTGACCACTTATCTTGACCTTGAGGTTGAGGTTACTGAGATTTCTAGTAGATGCATCTATGATCTGAATTTCAAAATCCTACGTTGCCCTGTTCTTGAGTTGTCGCATTCACAAACTTGGGTGCTCACGCTGCCCACCCGGCCGGGCGACAACAATACCCCATCAGCCTTTTACGGCTGAGAGATTTAACCACCTTTTATTTATCATTCTACCATTTTATTTCTGCATATTTATTTATTTAGCCACAGACATTCATGCACGGACATGCACCGGCATGTGCATGGCAAACACGAGCACAAACACTTTCCTCTCAATCACTATTTATTTATTATTTATTTAGCATATTTAGCCACAGACCAGTCTCAACAGTCACCTCAAGAGGAGTTCGTGCTGGATTTTGGTCATTTTTAAGGCAGAGCCCTAGAATGCTATATGGCACTGCCAGGAACACTAGCTGTGTAGCCTGTTTGAGCTAATGCTTGCAGGCTGTCATTGGCAGGCATCTGTTTGGAGGACTAAAATTGTCTGTGACTCATTTCTCCTAAAAGCTATTGATATAATTAATGGCAAATACTGCCTAGTCTATGTGCACTACCTGGGCACATCTCATGCAAACATATTTGCACTTGTGTGTAATTCCACGTCACTGCATTCATTTTTGAGTTGCTGTTGGTGATTCATTGTGTGGACTCCTAAAACTAAAATCATCGCCATCTGCTTCTGCTGCTTCTATGATCAGTGCTAAATGCTGAATGTTAGCAGGCTAAGAGAGGAACCATGGTAAGTCTGTGTCTGCTAAATATCAGCATGACAGAATAAGTAGAGCTTATTGCTCCATTGTAAATGACAAAATAACAGAAATGACACTGAAAGATTATGTTCTGTCAGCTGAAATTTGATACAGGAATTTATGATTAATGAGCATTTTTACCAAATTATTTTCAAAGTCATAGACATAAAAGCTTTCCAGCAGTTACTGTCGTGGTTGTTCAAGTAATTTCACCCTGCATTTCTCAGATAAATATACAGATTTAAAAATGTAAATACAAACCTGACTAAAACAAGCTCAGTTATAGTAAATCAAATGCTGTGTTTGCCGTGTGTCAGCATTCACCTGGCAGAGGAGACGGGGAAGACTTGCTGCTGGAGGGACCCAGGAGCTTAACGTGAGAGGAATGAAACCAGCCTCTCTGCCGCTTTTTACCCCGAGCCTGGAGGGGAGAGAAGAGCCAGTGAGAGTGAATCAATCTTCTGCTGGATCGTTTCTGAATCCTAAATCGAAACATTAATTGATGAATTGATTTTTTGACAGGCAGAGTTTTGAACCTTGAGAACGCTCCCTCATGATGGGAATGTACATTCACTCTATAAATCAAACCAAAGCTCAGCTGAAGTCTCTGAAACAACCGCAGTATTGCAAGCTGCAAGCTGCTGAGGGTAATGCACAGATTGACAAAGCTGTGGAAATCCTCTGTTCTCGGACACTCTTATTCATATTGACTTATTGTCCGGACGTACTAACAGCAAATATGACTTCTGCTGTCGCATTACTGAAAGCACTCAGAGCTTTAACTCAAACTACAGCTGCAGCCTCAGCACGAAAACAGGCAGAGAGAGATGACCCTTCAATTTGATGACCTTTGTCGACGACTGCACTGTTATTACTCCTGTAACCTTCCCGCCCACCCCTCATCAGCTCTCTATTGGTCTGACTCGTCAGCAGATACAAACTCATCCTTATAGCTGAAAGCTCCTGCATCCTGACCTCTCACTGCTACACATGAACAGCCTTACAGTCAGCACTGTTAATGCTCTTTTAACCTCTCATCAGCTCTCCACTGATTGGACACATCAGTACCTGCTCCTACTTGCAATACACTCATGGTGGATTAAATTAAACAAGTAAATGACACTCATTTTCCATTATACCTTAATTTGTTGATTGCTTTTTGCCATTTGACTGATTAACTAGTTTATTAAAACATCCATAGTGATAAAGTCTTCATTTTGTTTGCTCATTTTGTCTGTCTATCCAAAACCAAAAGTTCAGTTTATTCTCACTAAAAAGACTGAACAAATCTCAGGCATTTTTCCTTACAGGACCACCTTAATATTTAAGGAAATATCCACACATCTCCACTGTAATTTCCTCCACAATCATTCTGCTTCGCGTCTAATAGCAACAAGTTTTTCATGACCTTTTGTTAATAAAGCTTTTCATTCTCGTCGCCATATAATCCAGTAGGTGTCACATTAAAATGATCTAAATTCCTTTCACACAGAGGCAGAAATGTGTCATTTGCAACCGGGAGGTGGATTTAGGAGAACAATGACTCATTAATTGTGCTTACACAGCGCTCTGCGGTGCAATTGACCTTCTGCACTTGCAGCCAAAGTAAAAATTTCTATCTGAAATTATAATTTTTCTGCTGCTAACTGTTTCAATTTATCCTTGGCTCTTAAAAAAAGAAAAAAAAAAGGCAAAAAGACTGCTGTTATAGTATAGCTTACTTGCAGTTCCCCGAGCCACCAGCCGGTGGAGTTCTTGGCCAGGACCACGATCAGTTGCCCCGGAGACAGGCGAAGCTGATGCATCATTGAGGCCCCAGTGGGGGTGACTGCCTGCGCAACTTCTGTTGACCAACCAGAAAAAGCCAACAATGAATTTCGATCATTTAAACGTCAAGAGAATAACAGAATGAATCATCAAACACCGACTGAGTGTCTGCCTGTGTGTTCATTCTCACCAGGTTTCTTGGTTGGACCCCCAGGTCTTGATGTCTAAAGTTAACAAATGAAATGTAAAGCAGAAATAATGTAATAATTTAATTTGGCAATTTTTTTCTCATTAACTCAGCTTGACTCACCTCTGGCAGTTCTACAGGTCGGACGTAGTTGGAGGGAAAGAGCCCTGTCTGGTCCCCGATGCATCCTCGCCACCACTCTCCTTCTTTCTCCAACACCAAAACAACATCCCCCTCGACAAACGTCAAGTCCCCAACCTCTGGGCTCTCATATGTATACAAGGCCACGTATTCTGGTAAGGACAACAATAGCACCAGTTAGAAAACCTTCGCCGACTTTAACTAGACACTTTATTTTCCACAGATAAACTACTCTTACCTTCTAGCTGAACTGAATCGGATGTGTCCAACGCATCCACACTATGATGGGAACAACACATGGTGAAGTAAGTCTTTCAGTTGTTAAAGGTTTTACACAAAAGGGATGTGCGTCTTCTTACTCTGTATTGCCAGCCGTCTCCAAAGCGACGTAACTTTTGGGGAACCATCCCTGCATCCCGTTGATCTGCCCCAGCCACCAATCGTCCCTCTGCTGCAGCACGCTGATGATGTCTCCCTGCGAGAAGCTGAGCAGCGTGGTGATGACGTCTGTCGCCGAACTGCCTGAAAGGCTGAGGTGAGTTTCTGAAGTGGCTGACCATGACGAGAGGGCCCGAGCGAGCAGAGGAACGGAGGACTGAGGAGTGTGATCAGAGGAACAGCGATCTGTCACCATGGGTACATCTAAGAAATCAATCAGTAGACGCTCCCCTCCCCTGGACTTGCAACACAGCTAATTTCACCTTTGGACCATGGGACATGACCTACAAACGCTAGAACTGCCAACACTAATGTCATCAGACATCTGTAAATATGTGTGTGACCCACAGAGAGTCAGAGAGAAGAACTCCCATCGGAGAAAAGCTATAAATATACAGCCGTGCTGCTTCTGAAGATGTGTGTTGATGTCAGCAGACCTATTTCTGATCATGCCACAGTCTAGATATACACTACTATAATAACACAGATACACTAAGAAGGGAAACATGAAGATTAAATGATCTCATGAACTTTTTTCAGTAACAGAGTGATAACTTTTAGCCATGCAGTGAATGTGCTCTCTTGGTTGAATTAACCAGCAACTAAAGGGCAGATGTGCCCTTGTGAGATCAATCTACAACAGCCATGGTGATTCCTGTTTTTGTCACGGTTTGTGGAGATTGAGATGTGTGGACCCAGGCGCAGACAACGATGCAGGAGAGGGTGTTTCAAACTGAAAATGAGCCTTTATTGTGGCTGTAAGAATAACTACAAAACCACTAAGAAAACCTAAACTGGGGACAGCTAAATATGAAACAAGAAACAAAACTAAACAGCCCGAAACATGGACACATAGCTGGAGAAACACTGGGGAAGATGAACAGGATGACCAACAAGCATAATACACAGAATGATACGCAGACCCTTCAACGAAGAACAGAGGTAACCACACACTAATTATACACAAGGTAACAAGGAAATGGCACACAGGAGGGAGACACAGCTGAACCTAGTCAGACAAGACAACGGGGAAGCAAAACCCAAAACACTGAACACCGGATGGGGGACTCTCCAAAGTAAAACAGGAAATACAAGACAGAAAACCACAATTCCCAGAATAAAATTTAAACCAAAAACACAAAACACTGTGTTGCAGACCGAGGACTGTGACAGTTTTTTTTTTTTAACTATAGCAACCATTACATCAATATTTTGATTTATCCAATACTGTGATTTAGTACCAGATTATTATTAAGAAATATTACCATGCCCCATGAGCTTAAATTGGACTTTGAGCTTACTGGTAATTGGCCGGTTTTACAAGTAAGTCCATAATTTGTTGGATGAAGACACATTTTATAGTTTTACCTTTGCACACCAGCACAGGGATTTTAAATGAAACAATCAATACATGATTGAAGTGCAGGCTTTCAGCTTTAATTCGAGGGGTTTTACAAATATTTTGCACAAACTGTTGACAAACTACAGCCATTTTTAATACCCACTCCCCTACAGACTAACAACATTTTAAACTTAAAGATCGTTTTTAATACTTGTATGAAAATCCTTTGTGATCAGTGACTGCCTGAAAATCCATGAACATCATGTTTCCTCCCTCTAAATAGTCTGCTGGGCCTTTGCTGCAGCCACCATCAGCTACTGCTTATTTGCCTTCAGTTTTGTCTTCAGTAACTAAAAGCATGCTCTGGGTTGTTTTTGCAGTATGCTTTGGGTCGTTATCCATTTGCTCCATAAAGTGCCATCTGATTGGTTTTATAAGATATGACTGAATCTGAGCAGACAGTGCAGCCCTGTACACTTCAAAATTCATCCTGCTACATTTATCAGCAGTCACACCATCAATAAACACTAGTGACCCAGTTTCACTGGCAAACACACCCATACTATAACATTGCTTCCCCTATGTTTGACAGGCAATGTGGCATGCAGAGGATCATGAGCTGACTTTTTCAGCCTAATGATGGCTTCCCCAACTTGCTCTGACTTGCTTTTTGGACCTTATATTTAATATGTAATTACAATGCAAAGCCATAAAATCTGAACTGAATAAACTTGATCTGTTACTTTTCTGCTTCATTTGTCTTGAAATAACAAGAGAAAAGACCTCACCTAGCCATGAAACTGTTTGTCAGTCAACTGTCCACTTATTGAGAAAATGGGTTGGTATACAAAAATGTTGCAATTCCTAAATCCCTAAACAGCTCATGCAATTTTTTTTTTTTGAAGCTTTTGAATTCAAGCTGAAAGTCTGTATTTCACATACAGAGCAAAAACTATAAAAACTGTCCCATCTAACTGTATCTTGCTAAACTGGAAAACTTCTGGAAAACTAAAGACGTTTTTAAAAAAAAAGGCAGTAATGAAACGGGGTTTCGTTTTTGCTGCTGAAGTAGGTCACAGTAAAGTTTACCTGCTCATTATAAAGAATAAGGAGTAATCTAGCCAGGAAATAAAAGTAAACAACAGTCAGACTCTACCTGTGAAGCTTCAGATTGGACAGGAAGAGGGCTGTCACCTTTTTCCACCACATCGGGGTGTCTGGGTAAAACAAGAGGGACAAACCATTAGGGAAGGATCCAAGAAAAGAATAAAAACAACCTGACAGTGCTATGGCATAAATTACAACGACCTAGGTGGCTGTTACAGACTTTCAGTCAGCAGAAAAAAAGGACCCAGACAGTTCTATCTTTAGTGCAGAGGAGCTAAAAGCCTAGAAATAATCTCAATCTGCTCCTCCTGTTTTATGTTACCTTGTGTTTAGTGGTGGTGGCAGACAGGACATTTTTCCAGGTGAAGTGGGACCACTTTGAGTCGAGGCAGGGGTCAGACATTTCTCAGCGTAACTCTGGGGGAACCAGCCCCTGTTTCCGCGGTAACTTCCGCACAACCAGCCAGGCTCACCGACCGTGTGCTCATCCACCTGCATCACGGAAAAGTTCACTCACAGTCAGTCATTCGCAGCGAGGGGATCAAGATAAACGTTTTGTTTTCCTACTGCAGTAATCAGGAGCAATTACGACTGCACAGCAACACAATTAGTGTGTTTAGACACCCATCACTCACACACACACACACACACACACACACACACACACACACACACACACACACACACATCAAGGCAGTTCAGTGGTGTGTGAACAGCCCTTAATTCTCTGTTAAACTAACACTTTCAGAATTGATGCTCCTCGAGGAAACGTGGGATGGGATAACTGATTGAACTTTAACTCCATCAGTGATTACTTAAAATCAAAATATCATTATAGATTTTTAACCAGGCACAGAGGTGCAGTGGTTAGCGCTGTTGCCTCACTGTGAGAAGGTCCTGTGTTTGAATGCAGCCTGGGACTTTTCTGTGTGGTGTCTGCATGGTCACTGTGGTTAGTCTGCCTTCCTCCCACGGTCCAAAGACATGAGTGGGGTTAGGTTAACTGGTGATTCTCAACTGACTGTAAGTATGAATGCTTGTTAGCCTCTCTGTGTTAGTCCTGTGACAGATTGGTGATGTGTCTAGGGCATACCCTGCCTCTTGCCCTCTAGCAGCTGGGACAGGGTCTGGCTGGATAAGCCAATGGATGGATTATTAACCAAACCAAGAGTGAAACTCTTTCTGTATTGCTAATTCCAAAAAGTAGGCCAACACCAAAGTGCCCAAAAAATTTGCAAAAATCTGCAATCACCGCTTGAAGCTGAGTTAACCTTGTATTCTGGAACAGAAATTGACACGCTGACAATTTGGAATCGTGGCAAATGTGCCAACGCTGGCAGCTGTACTTGACCGCTGTGTCACCTTTGATAAATGGATCCACTGAATTGGACCGTAGTTGTGGTGTTGCTGCCATTTGGTGCATTTTTTAAATGGACTGTAATGGAATTATCTAACGAGTCTGACACTGAGCCAAAAAAGCCAACGGATCAGGTCCCAGAAAAACTAATTGATAATCAAAAGCAACAAGATTTTGAGTAATACCATAAAATACATTTAAAAAAGACGAATATCCTGCGTGTTTACAGCGCGAGTGTGTGCTTCGTACCTCTATGAGACAGTCTGCGTCTATACTCAGCTCATCTGCGTTGCGAGCAACGAAGGAGTACAGGGCTCTGTAGGTGCTTAGCTTGGATGCCAACTGCTGCCCCATTTCCTGCTCTTCTTTCCTCCTCTTCTCCTCCTCAACCTCTTTCCGTCTCCTCTCTTCTTCGGCCTCCCTCCTCTTTTTCTCCGCCTCTGCCTCCTCCTCCTCTCTCCTTCTTCTCTCTTCTTCTTGTGCTTTCTCCTGGGCTGCCCGGAGGCGAGCCTGTGCCTCTCTCTCTTCCTCTTCCCTCTGTCTGGCCCTCTGCTCCTCCAGAAGCCTCCTCTGCCGAGCCTCCTCTTCCTCTCTCTCCCTCTTCTCTTGTTCCCTCCGCTCCTGCTCCCTCTTTTCTTGCTCCAGCTTTGCTTGTCTGTGGGAAGTAAATGCAGCTTAATAAAGCCACATTATGTCTAAGCAAGAGTAATACAGACAAACCCTGAGATTCACCTGGCCGCCTCTTCTTCTTCCTCTCTCCTCCTCCTTTCTCTCTCCTCCTCGCGGCGTCTCTGGAGCTCCCTCAGTTTCTCCTCTTTGACTCTGTGCAGGTCGTCCAGAACAGCCTGCTGCCTCGCCTGCTTCTCCCTCAGCTCCTGACGCCGTCACAAAATGCGCAACACAAGGAGACATGTAAATATCTGTCTAAGACATTTGTTCTTATCAGCCTTAAAAGTCTGAAAGAACCACAACACAACAGCTTCTGCACACGATGCACTTAGCATGACAAGTTAAACATTTTTTTGCCATTTATGATTTCTCAGAAACAGCAGCAACATTCACAGAAACACGCAGGCATGCTGTATGTGCATAGTAAGTATGAACTGAGATTTTTTTCTCTTTCTAACACAGAAGTTGTGCAGGTTAGACATTCTGTGTGCGTGCGTTTTACCCTCAGGGTGCATCCTGTTTACACAGAAAACACAGACTAGAACAAATCCCACGGAAAGAAACAACAGCGAAGAAAGAAGGCATGGTACCAAGAAAAACCTCCATTTAAAAATGATTCAAAAGAGCAGGAAAAGATGAACGAGCAGATCAAATCATTGTGGGATGCAAAGGAAAGGAGATTTAAGATCGTTGCTTGAAGGGGGGGGGGGGATGTACAAAGTGGGAGATGAAGCGACAGAGAAAGAGGGTTAACCTTGATGAGAAGGAAGAGCTGGCTGAGGCAGGCCAGCAGAGACAGAAGGCCTCGCAGGACACAGTCGTCCATATCCCCGAGCTATGGAAATAACAGTGTGACGATGGAGGGAGACAAAATGTTTAGACGATGGATGAGGAGAGCAAAGAGGAAAAGTGTGTCACAAAGGAACGGGGATAAGGGAGGGGAAGGCACGGGCAGAGAAAACAAAAATACAAAGAGTAAGAAGAAACATCCAGGTAGCAGGGAGAAGAAGAAGACAAAAGAGAAAGAGAAAAAGCCAGGGGTTAAAAGCTTTAAAAGCTGCTTAAGAAATAAACAAACCAAGAGACAGAGACCAAGAGAAAGGGAGAGCAGGTGGTTTAGTGCTCCAGTTATTAACATCAGACTGATGATAAGATTCTGAGAGGACATCATTCACAGCTATCAAATTATCGGGCTGTTTGATGACAAATGACTTCAGAGACTGTATGTGTGCAAAAATAGTTTAAGTTTTCACTGCCTAAGGGGTGAAACTCTAGAGCTATTGTGACCAGTTGAACAAGATTTCACAGCAAGTTGAAAACGCCCTGTTTTTGTGCTATTTAATATCAAGTCAGAGCTGTGGGACAAAAACAACAGTATGCTTTTGCTTCATTTAACATCAGTGCAATCCATCTTAAAGCAATTTTACCTTATTTTGCTGAACAGTTATATTCACTACTATGAAACTTCTCTTGCAAAAAATATTGATGCTAAATAAAGTCGGGGTATGAAAAACCCAACTTTAGCCTTAAAGTTAGTTTCATCAAGAAATAGTTTCAGATTGTGATGAATGATATTAAAGAACTGCCAAGGGAGGGAGCTTAGTGTGCTACATACACGTCTCGGTACAAATACAGAATATAAAGTGCTTCCTATAATTTATGGGTGATATCAGAGGCTATGTTCATTTTTTTCCCCTACAACTTTGGTCTGAATGAGTCTGTAGTGGCCTGAACCAAACACTGACCTTAAGCTCCTTATTGTACTGCTCCATCTGCGTCAGTTTGTCTGTCGTTTCCCTTTCCAGGATGTCAAGCTGGTCCTTCAGCCTCCGGCAGTTTACAGTCTTCTCCGTCACAGTCCCGGTCAGGGAGGTCAAAGTCACAGCTACAAAGATCAGAGGTCAGAGACATGTCAGACCAGCGGCCAGTGACTAATGTGTCTGTGTGACGTGAGAGGAGGCATTTGTCACCCACACGGGAGTTTGTTGAGGCTGATGTTTCGCAGCTTCTCACACAGTCTCTGTTGTTCTGGAACCAGCTGTGAGAGCTTCCTCTGCCACTCCTGCGACCAACCGAGAGGATGCGTAAACAGAGCGCGTAAAAACACACATGCAGAAAGATGACAGGGCAGAAAACAGATGAGAAACATTTCTGTTAACCTCAAACTCGAGCTGAAGCGCGTTAATCTCTGCAACGCGGGTGTCCCTCTTCTGATTGACGAGGTCCAGCTCAGCCTTCTGAATCCGCCTCTTGCTCTGAGCGTCGCGGAGACGGTCTGAGATCTGCTTGTGCTTGTTCCCCTGTGAGACCAGGTAAATGATATCATGGTGCACCCATGCTTTGATTAACACTGTAAACTGTAAGTGTAATTATTTATCAGTAATGTAGCCTCACCACAGCCTGTAGCTCCAACTCCAGACTCTTCTTTTTTGCCCTTAGTCGAGAGATCTCCTCTTGCTCCCCCTCTTTCTTCCTGCCCAGCTCCTCTCTTTTCGCACGCTCCCACTCTTCCCTCCGCTGGCGCTCCATCTCCTGCTTCGCTGCCTGGAAGTATGAAGAAAGAAGGTTATCAGAGAAGACAATTGATTCCAGACAGCATCACCCGACTGCTCCAGCACTCACCTCCTTCCTCTCCAGCTCTCTCAGCCTCTCCTCTTCCCTTTGTCGCTCCATTTCTCTCTGCCTCTCCAGCCGCCTCTCCTCCTCCAGCCTCCTCCGGTTCTCCAGCTCCCTGGCCTCCCTCTCCCTCCGTTCTTGAGCCTCTCTCTCCTCCCTCTCTCTCTTCTCCTTCTCCTTTTTCTGCTGCTCCTCAAGAGCTAGACGTCGTTTCTCCAGCTCTGCGCTTCCCCTTGCAAAGTTCTCCTTCAGCTTGTCCTCAAAGGACACTAAGAGGAGAGGAAAGAGATAGGTGTATTACAAAGGAAGACAGAGGACGTCCAATGGAACAAAACATGCAGAATTCACAAAGCCATACCGCTGCTCTTGTTCTTTTGAGCAGGTTCTACCTCTGCTGTGTCTATTAAACAGGGAGTTATGTAGGGCCCCGTTCCATTAACAAGCTCATTGGACTTAATTCCTCCTCTGTAACAAAAGCAAAAAGAACATTTGTTCATTTATTTGTTTGGTTAATTTTTTTAAAAATTGTAAATGAATCTCTGTGTTACCTCAGAGAGGGTGGTACTAGGTCTTGTGGCAGAGTGAGCGGTAGAGGGCGACCTGTCTTAGCCATGTCCACCAGGTGCATGGCCAGAATGAACTCATCAGCCTGCAGCTGGCCATCCTTATCCACATCTGCCAAGGTCCTGCAGACAAATCACACAGTGCTATGTGTCAATAAGAACATCATGGTGAGAAGATAATGAAGTTAGAGATTTTTCACTGGAAGCAGCCTTCTGCTGTTTCCTGCATTGGGACAGTAGTGGAGGGAAACTTGGGATATAAATCAAGAGTACTGGGCTCACAGACATTCATCAGCTGATAAAGCGGAGGAGAATGAGGGGATCATCATTGCAAACAAATGGTTTCAGATAATAAGTAATGTTCTTAGTACTGTCAGATATTACAGCTATAACGTTTATAAAATACTACTGAGTCTTATTATGTGGCGATCGTGGCTCAAGAGTTGGGAGTTCGCCTTGTAATCGGAAGGTTGCCGGTTCGAGCCCCGGCTCGGACAGTCTCGGTTGTTGTGTCCTTGGGCAAGACACTTCACCCGTTGCCTACTGGTGGTGGTCAGAGGGCCCGGTGGCGCCAGTGTCTGGCAGCCTCGCCTCTGTCAGTGCGCCCCAGGGTGGCTGTGGCTACAACGTAGCTTGCCATCACCAGTGTGTGAATGTGTGCGTGAATGACTGGATATGTAAAGCGCTTTGGGGTCCTTAGGGACTAGTAAGGCGCTATATAAATACAGGCCATTTACCATTTATTACTTCAAGTGTGTTATTTGCTCTTTTTGAGGCTCACAGTTCCAATATAATACAGCACTATGCAAAAGTCGTGAGTCACCCCTCATTTCTTTATATTTTGCTGCCAAGGAGCCAGACATTAGTCTAAAATTTAAAGTGGTTTTGTGCACTAGTTCTCCAGGCTTTCTGGAAGTCTTTTTCTTTAGATGTCGGCTGCTTTTTAACTCATTTTCAGTCTAATCCATGTATTAGCCATTTTCAGACTTTTTTGTTGTTGCTGTTGTTTTTTAAGCCACTTAACTCGGACCTATGAATTATTCAACCATGAAAAAGGTGTGCTAGCTCAAGGGATAAACTAGTGTTGGGTGCACGCATAACATAACAGTTTGTCCTAAATTGTCTGTTTAGGCACTTTGTTACCAGCAGCCTGTGTCAAACAGACAGAGAACAGGCAGCCAGCATCCTGATTTCTTGAATGTCCTTCAAGAAGTCTGGAAGATTGCTTGCTTAAGGAACATGTTGAAGAATAAACATGGTCATATCAAATATTGACTTTTAAGCTTGCTCAAACATACATGTTTGCACCTATTTCCCATTTCCTAACAGTATGAAGAAATGAGGGGTGGCTCAAGATTTTTGCACAGTACTGTATAGTCAAATTAGAAATGCTTCAAAGCCAGCTTTATAAGTGGTTAAACTCTTTTAACACAGTCAGTGTTGGTATTTATGTTGTCTGCAGAGCTCAATTTTATTATTGAAGCACATAATCAATTATCTGACCAGTAAAGAGTGGTACACAGTATTTCACTTAACATAGTTCCATGCTTTTACTTAAGTAAACTCTCCTCTTAGCCCTAGTTTACGGGTAAAATTGGGAAATTCTAATCTTTAACTTAAAACAGACTTCACAGACTTTGAGGTCTTGAAAAAAATAGGGGAAGTGGCAAAAGGGTCCTCACTTCACCAAAATGTCCTTACTCCAATGGTCATAAATTTTCACTGGTCCTCACTACGATAGATAGGCAAGAGCATACACAAACATACACACATTACACTCACCAGATGGTAGCTAACTGAGTCTGCGTCAGATTTGATGCCATCAGTGCATTTCTAACCTGAGGTCCTGCAAAGTAACACGTAGATCAGATCAGAACAGCAAAGTGAACTCTTACAGTGAATACGTTTGTGTGCTTTCCAAGTTCTGTTAAGTGCAGTTAAGAGCAATTACAGGAGAACACGAGTGCATGTGTGCAAAGTGAAACTGACCCCAGAGTGTTCGCTTTTAAAGTCTGACAGGAGCACTCATGTGGAGCCTAGTGGTCCTGAGAATTTCGTGTTTGTTTAGGTTCATGCGTGTATGTTTGTGTGTGCACAGGACTTACCTGATAAGTAGCCGGTCATGAGCTTGTCTAGTGTGTTGAACTGCTGACGGTACTTGAGTCTTGAGGCCTGGGGAACGGCCCAATCACTTGCGCCCATCTTTGGGGAGTTACTGGCCAAAGATGTGGTGGAGGAAGAGTTGGAACTGTGGTAGGAGACAAGAAAGGTGTGTCTATATGTCAACAAATCACCTAAAGGGAACTGAAAAAATATTATTATTATTATTATTATATTATATATGATCAGCCTTTTTCTTTCTCCTTAGGCCACTAATTGCTTGGAGACTCCCCGGTGTTATTTCTCAGCTCTTAATTAACTGCAGAATAAGCTGGCGCAAACAGCTAAGCAGACAATGACTTTTGGACAATGAAATAAGACAGCAACATACTTTCAGGTTATCATAATCAGCCATTCGGTGGGGTGCGGTGGTTGAATTGTTAGCGCTATCAAGTGGCTGGCTCAAACTGGGTTTACTCTAGGTCCTTATTCTTACAGTCCAAATACATGCATGTTAGGTAACTATTGATTTGTGGATATGAAGCAGATAAAGTGCTTAAAGTTTATAGAATAAATCATGTTATAAATGTATGGTTACATTTGGCTAGTAGTCAGTGAGACAAGAAAAGTGCTATATAAATACCAGTCCATAATGAGTATGCCAGACCACATGATAGTCATGGTTGAAAATTGTAGCTGAGTGGGAACTTGCAACACTCATTAAGGTTTCAGCAAGACAACAGGAGATGCCAAAGCATTGTTTTTCTGGGTGTATATACGCACAGTAATAAGATTGCGGAAGTACAGACCGGAAAAACCTCAAAGAACTACCACGCATCTGTCCTAATATTAGAAAGTCTAACAGCTAGAACTGAAAGTTAAAAGCAGCTGTGGGATTAAACTACATCTATTGTACTTCTTGGTATTCTGGTGCCCTTAATAATGCTTTCCTTACCACCTACACCTGAGGTCAGGGCTTATTGTGTGAAGCGCTAAGCTATTCAAAACAATGAAATCAGATACTATTTGCGTTCTTTTCCAAACCCACTCAAAACACCATGAGGTGGACAAAGGATATTAGATATTCAAGAGGACTTGGCTGTCAGAGAAACTGCAAGAGGACCTTCCAAACCTTGGCAGATATTAAAGTACATCATACCAAAACGGAGATGAAAGCTTCACTGGCACATAAGTAAAACTACAAACCCTTCTAGTCGCAGTCTTATATTTCATTTTAGACATGAGCTAAAATTCAATTTTGATTTCATTTTAGAAGTGAGCAGGCCCAAAAACAAAGAAAAAAAACATCTGTTCAGTGGGCACAAAACGGTATGAAATGACACACTAGGAGATCATTGATGTGATGACCTAATTCCCTTAAAGTCACCAGCTAAAAAAACAAACAAAAAACCCACATATTTTAAGCTGCAGCAGCAATTTGGGATTATTTCTGGTGAGGAAGATTCAAGTAACTTATTTAACATTTTGTTTGCCTGTTTTATGTTACCTAATATCTTACACTGAATAGGAGTGACTGAAATGGGGACACAGTGGCTTATGGAGACCACAGGGACCAATGATCCCTGGCCTATCTACCTTATGTCTAGGTGACTATAGACAGATGACTATATAACATTTACAAAAAAAACCATTGTAGTTGTTCAGAAAAATAGTCATGACTAATAAATCTTCATAGCATTCTAAGAATTTAAGATTTATAATGACCTCGCCCATTGAGAATGTTTTTGGATTCCTGTTCTCTGACGTTTTTGACTCTAAACAAGACAACTTCCTGCTATTGCCAAAACCCTGTGATTTTGAAATGTTTTTCCTGTACTCAGTATTATCTGGGAGTTTCATCTCTGTTTGTGCTCTAATTCTCAACCCTTTCCTGCAAAAATGCCGCTTCTGTGTAAGCGCTGAAATCATGGCATGACTGCATCTGTCTGAGTGCTCAAACAAGT